>NW_028274822.1:83261254-83574587 GCF_037043125.1 Eumetopias jubatus | reverse complement strand
TGTGCTCTCTCTCTCTCAAATAAATAAATAAAATCTTAAAAAAAAAAAAAAAAAAAGGACGCCCAGGGAGGAGCGGACTGGCCAGCTGCCCACCCTGCAGGGGTGGGCAGAATTCTCTACGAGGAAGTCAGCTGGGAGCATTCTGTGAGTTTCGGTTTCTAGGCTCTCGCCTGGTGATTTGCAGTTTCCTGGTTCTTGAATGTGAGTTTTAGTTTCCTGGCTCCAGGCAAGGGAGTGGTTCCTTCTCCTTTCCCTTCCTTGTCCAGTTAGCCGTCACCACGGCCGCCAGGAGCAATGGGGAGCTGGGCATCACATCTGTACTCCGTGCAGCCCGAGAAGCTGGATGAGCTGATCCAGAACTCCCTGAGGCCCTATGGAGAGTGTCAGATGCAGATCGATGACACGGTGAACGCCATCTGTGCCGTGCTGCAGGAGACGGACCAGATCCCCCACACGATGAGTGTGGTGAACGTGAGTGGACGGCTGGGGGTCAGGGCTTCTGGGAGCCTGGAGTTCCATGGCCACTGGAAGGAGGAGTGACGTGGTGCTGAGTGCCTCCCGGGTGACAGGCTTTGGGTGCACAAGACATCCTCTTGCCCTCCCCACCCTCAAGGGAGGTGATGGAGCACGGGTTTAGGAGCAGCTCTGCCTGGACTACTGTGCACCCGGGGGCAGGTTGCTTAACCTCTCTGTGCTTCAGTCTCTGAATCTGTAAAATGAGAGAGGAAGAATAATCCCAGACTGTAATGAGGCTTAAGTATATAATGTTCTTGGTATGGGGCCATAGTCTGCTTGGGAGCACACGCGCCGAACCACGAGGCCATCCCGCCTCTCGATATGGTTCACTTTTTCCTAATTAAAATAAAACATAGGAAAAGGGCACTGATCTAAGTGTACATCCCAATAGATTTTCACAAACAACACACCTGTGTCACCTACACCCAGATGGAGAAAGGAAACCTTCCCGGCCCCAAGAGCCCCGGGACCCACGATCCAGTCCCTACCCCCAACCCTCCCCTAACCACTCTGCAGACTTCTGACAGCGTAGATTCGTTTTGCCGTTTTTTGTTTTTTGTTTGTTTGTTTGTTTGTTTGTTTTTACCTTGGCGTAATTGTAGGGTGACCAACCCCATGCTGGTCTGCCCAGAACCGAGGGGTTTTCTGTGCTAAAACTGGGAATGTCCTGGGAAAACCAGACAGGTTGGCGGCTGGATATAAATGAAATCATGCACAGTGCGGCTTTGTTGTATGGCTTCTTGGACCCCATCCTGTTTATGAAATGGATGTTGTTGTGTGCAGGCATCTCTTTACCCTTTCAACGCTGGATAGTTCTCCAGTGTGCGAAGACACCACATTTGTCCACTCTATTGCTGATGGCCATTGGAGCTGCCTCCAGTCAGAGGCTCGTATGAGAGGGGCTGCTACGACCATCCTGATTCAGGTCTTTGGGTGGACAAATGGACGCCTGGCGCCATTTGAGGCTTTGGCTTGATTTGAGAAATACTATGGCCTGCTGGGGCATCCGGGGACCCCAAAGGGTCCAGAGTCTCACATCTACGTCTCTGTCACTGGCAGGGCGGCTCCTATGGCAGGAAAACCATGTTGAGGGGCAACTCCGATGGGACGATTGTCATCTTTGTCAGTGACCTTGAATGTTTCCAGGATCAGAAAAAAAAACAAGATAAAATCCTCGACAACATCTGGCAGTGTCTGAAAGACTATCAGCTCACAAAGAAGCCGCCGGCCAAAATGGAGACCGAAAGGTTCCACGGTGGGCTCACCCTCCGGCTATCCACAAAATGGCAGAGTATCACTTTTGCAGTGCTGCCTGCCTACAACGCTCTGGGTGAGTTGCTCCTGGGTGTGTGGAGAGCGCTGGTCTGGAGAGGTGTGCTGAGAGAGCAAAGCCGAAGAAAGGGGTAGCAGATAGCCATGGGGGTCCTCGAGGCTGGGGATGGGATACACACCACTGGTATGTTCCAAAGCCAGGGACCACATACCTTCAAGAGAGGAGGTCCCTCCTGCCCTAGGCCTACTCTCTTCTCTAGAACATTTCCCCCACCTCCTAACTGACTTTGGAGAAAATGTCCTAGATTCCAGAATCTAGAGCAGAGTTTCTCAAACTATGACATGCATACAAATCACCAGGGAACCTTGATAAAATGCAGGTTCTGATTCAGGAGATTGGGGCAGGGCCACGGACTCTGCTGCTGCTGGTCCACACACCACCCCCTGGGGACTTAGACTAGAATAACTGTTGGTGAGAAGAGGATGGGGCAAACATCTGCGAAAAGTTCAGCTGGGGCAGGCATTTGGAATCTGCCTTCTGACTAGGTCAACATCAAGGCAACTGGTTGCCCTTCCCATGGGCAACTGGTTGGAGGAATGGATGGTTAGTTGAATGGACAAATGGACAGATGGATGGATGGATGGATGGGTGATAGATTGGATGGGTGAATGGTTGGACAGAAGGAAGGAAGGCAGGAAGGCAGGAAGGAAGAAAGGATGAATGGATATGACAGACTGGTTGGAAGGAAGGATGGATGGATGGATGGATGGTAGATAAGAAGGAAGGATAAAGCTCAGCCTAGTGACAGTGTAGTCTCAAGCACAGGTGCATGTAATCACAAACTTAAATGCCAGAGCTGTTAAACCCCTCATTAAGCAAACAGGAAAACTGAAGGAAAGGAATGTCCCAGAGACACACGGCCAGTTACTGATAGAACTAGAATAAAAAGCCCAGATCTTCTAAACCCGAAGCTGGGATGCCTTTAAGACGAAGACACACAGGACGCCTGGGTGGCTCAATTGGTTAAGCAACTGCCTTCGGCTCAGGTCATGATCCTGAAGTCTCAGGATCGAGTCCCGCATCGGGCTCCCTGCTCAGCAAGGAGTCTGCTTCTCCCTCTGACCCTCTTCCCTCTCGTGCTCTCTATCTCTCATTCTCTCTCTCTCTCTCAAATAAATAAAATCTTTAAAAAGAAAAGATGAAGACACACACACACACACACACACACACACACACACACACACCTCGGTGACTCACATTCACAGGAAGGCAACCAAGATAGAGAAAAGTGCACTGGTTTGGAAGGTAGGCAGCCCTCAGTTCCTATCCTGGTCCCACCACTTACCCACTTTTGCCACCTCTAAGATCAGACTCGAAATGGCTAGTTTACGGGGCCTTTAGGATGATAAGGACTACCTCACACAAGGTCTGGGGTCAAGGTGAAGAGACCCCGTGTGACTCAGAATTCTTAGGAAATCCTATGTTCTCGCTTGTTCGGAGTATGGTGGCTGGAGACTGGGCCAGGGCGCCGTCTGCTGGGTTCACCCTAACATGCAAGGATGGTGTGAAAACGACAAACACGCTCTTCCTCGCATGTGGTATCCAGGCGCTGCCACCAGGTGGCGCTAGAACTACACATTCCCAACCGAAATCCCTCTGGGGAAGGACCCTATAAGGATTGCTTTCTGGGAAAAGTAACCTACTGGGGAATTCTTAAATAATCTGTCGGAGTGAATGAAAGGAACAAGCTGGCTACTGGCTCCTCTTGTTTGTGTGTTTGTAAAGTGTGCTTGTAAACAGTAGAGCTCCGCTAGCAAGAGTGGAAATCCTGAGGAAATTCTGCGACCCTATTGACATCCCTCCCCTCCGTGGCATATGCTTCTTTAGCCCCACACCAGTGGTTCTCAAACTTCCGTGGGGATCAGAATCCCCTGAGAAACTTAGTGAAAAAAGAGAGGCCGAGCTCTCTCCACTTGGGTGTCAGACCTCCTGCAAAGCTAATCTGGACTTGAGAGCCTCCTGGGCCCATGCTCCAGATTAGCTGTGCAGCAGGATTCCGACTGGCACCCAGTTTGAGAACCACTACCTGGCATCATAGGGTCCAGTTCTGAGGGTAGTATGCCTACTCCCTGTCCTCCAAACCCCAGCCTCCAGTACCCTGCCTTCACCTTACCTGCCTCCTCAGAGTCCCTGTACCCTTGACTCTCCAAAACAGAACGCTCACCAGCTGGGCTCCGTAGCAGAATATACCGTATGCAATCTATGGACCCTATTTTCTTCCAGGGATATGCCAGCCGTGCCAACACCATTTGTTCAAGAAGCCACCTTTCCCTCCTAATTCAGAGCTCCCCCTCCTCATTTATAATTGTGTTTTCCATCCTTCCGTTCCTGCTTATCTTGCCTAAGACCAGCACCATGTGGTTTTCGCAGTGGCCATTTTATTATCAAGCGAGGCTCGCCGTCCCTCACCTTTTAGGTGAACACACCGGTCCCCCTACAGGTGAAGCCACTGACGTGCGCTGCTGAACCCCAGCAGAGCTTCACGGCTGGCTCCCCGGGGGCAGGCCGCCTAAACACCACAGGTTCTCCATTTCTCTTTTGCACCAGGCCTAAGCGAGAAGCCCAGCTCCCAGACCTACCGAGAGCTCAAAAGAGCCTTGGACATGACAAAAGCCCGCCCCGGCGAGTTCTCTGTCTGCTTCGCAGAACTCCAGCAGAGGTTTTTTCACAACCGTCCCAGAAAACTGAAGGATTTGATCCTCTTGGTAAAGCACTGGTACCAACAGGTAATTTTCAAACTATGTTTCTAGTGCTGTCGTCCAATTCCTCTTCACCAAGATCATCCACAGCCAGGAAAGTACGACGCTCTTAAGTATAGAGCTCAGTGCAATTTTTTAAGGGTTTCATTTATTTATTGAGACAGAGAGGGAGAGTGTGAGGGGGAAGGAGGCAGAGGGAGAGAGAGACTCTCAAGCAGACGCCTCGCTGAGGACAGAGTTCCATCTCAGGACCCCAAGATCATGACCTGAGCCGAAATCAAGAGTCAAGAGTCAGATGCTTAACCGACTGAGCCACCCAGGTGCCCCCAGCTCAGTGCATTTTTATAACCTTTTTGGCAACATCCAGATCAAAATAGGGTACCTTTCCTGCATCCCAGCAGCTGCCTCAAGCCCCTTCCCGGTTAATACTCCCCCCAAACGACCACCATCCTAATGTCTGTCACCACCAATCAGCTCTCCTCGTTTTTGAGCTTGAAATCAATGGAATGGTACCGGACATACTCTGTCTGCCCTCTTTTCCTCAACATGACGTCTGAGAGATCTGTCTCTGTTGTTGCATGTAGTTGTGGTGTTTCGTCGTTCTGTAGGATTCTCTTGTCTTGGTATGCCACACCTTTATCCATTCTGCTAATGGACATTTGGGTCATGTCCAAATTGGGGCTATTACGAATTAGGGTACTATGGATATTCCCCTACATGTCTTTTTGTGAGTTTAAGCACTCATTTCTCTTGGGTAAATATACAGGAGTGGAAGTGCTGGGTTATAAGGTATCTGAATATGTATGTATACATATTTATACATATATACGTGATATATTTATATATGTATATGTATGCACATAATAAATACATATGCAGACTATATACCATATTATTATATAGTATATAAAATATATATCATTACATAAATATATGTAATATATTAAATATCTGTAATAATATATATTTAACTTTAGGAAGTACTGCCGACAGTAGTTTTCCCAAATGGTTGTACCTAATGACACTCCCATCAGCAACGTACAACGGTTTCAGGTGCTCCCCATCCTTGCCGATGCTTGATACTAAAATCCATCGGATTTTAGGCATGGCATCCTTTTAGTCACTGGTTGGGGGTGGTGACTTCCTATAGACTTCTGATTCCTTGATTTCAGGCCCCTGGCACGGGGGTGGGGGGAACTGGGTCCCCAGATTAGACACTACCCCTTTCTTCTCCCACAGTGCCAGGAAAAGCTGAAAGATTTACCCCCTCAGCCCATGTATGCTCTGGAGCTGCTTACAGTCTATGCCTGGGAACAGGGGTGCAGAGCAGAAAACTTTGACATGGCAGAAGGCATCAGAACTGTCCTGGGGCTAATCAGACAGCAGGAGCAGCTGTGCGTCTATTGGGTAGTCAACTACAACTTTGAGAACGAGACAGTCCGGAACATTCTGCTGAGCCAGCTCCGGTCATCGAGGTACCAAGCTTCCCTCCACCCTCTCTCTTTACCTGTTCGCCTGCAAGCCAGGCTGTGTGCCTTAGCATAAGGGCTCAGCCCCGTCCCTCCCAGCCAAGGATGCACCAAAAGAACACCAGCGGGGGGGGGGGGTGTGTGTGGCGGGAGGCAGAGCGGGGTCTGCCTGAAATAGGGGAACCTGACCAATGCTTTTCACATTTCAGACTGTCGTCATATGTTGTCCCCCAAACACTTGAGAGGTGCTTCCCCTTATAGAAGGAAGGGGCTATTTTATTACGTTATTAATGGAACATCTTTGTGAAACAGAGAGGCCAGGAGCAGAGGGTCTAGCCATCTCAGACAAAGCACCTGAGCAACCGAGAGGAAGCGCGGGTGCTGGAGCCCGGGTTACCAGACGCCCGGTGCAGTCCTCCTTCCCCAACGTGGATTTCTTCTTCCACACGCAGCCCAACTGATTTCTTTTAATCTAATGTAATTCATAGGCCAGTAATCTTGGATCCAGCTGACCCAACCAATAATGTGAGCAAAGATAGGTCGTGTTGGCAACAGCTAAAGCAAGAAGCTGAGAGGTGGTTGTCTTCTCTCAGCCAGAATGAGTCACCTGGACCATCGTGGAACGTTCTGGTGAGAGAGCTTTGCAAATACAG
The DNA here is from genome assembly GCF_037043125.1 of Eumetopias jubatus. Lineage (NCBI taxonomy): Eukaryota > Metazoa > Chordata > Mammalia > Carnivora > Otariidae > Eumetopias > Eumetopias jubatus. The sequence goes on along the minus strand of NW_028274822.1, from coordinate 83,567,917 downwards.
CTCATGTCATGCTGCAGGGAGGGCGTCCTGACACCCAGACCCGGTCTTAGCCAAGAGCACCATGTGTGGATTTTCTAGGGCTGTGGGAGCAAAGTGTCATACACGCTGGTGGCTCACAGCAACAGAAATGTATTCTCTCACAGATCTGGAGGCTAGAAGTCCAAGGTCAAGGTGTGGGCTGGGCTGGGCTCCCTCTGAAGGCTCCAGGGGAGGATACTTCCTTGCTTCTGGGGGTTGCTGGTGTGCTCCTTGGCATGTGGCCACATCCCTTTCACCTCCGCCTCTGTTGTCACATGGCCTTCTGTGGCGTCTCTTCGCAATGTCTCCCCTCCTTGCGTGTCTGTCTCCGTGTCTCCCTCCTCTTCTTATAAGGATGCCAGGCCCGTTGGATTAGCACTTACCCCAATGGTCTCATCTTCACTTGATTACCTCATACAAAGGCCCTATGTCCAAATAAGGTCACATTCACAGGTACTGGAGGATGGGACTTCAACATATCCTTTAGGGGGACACGGTTCAATCCATAACACACCGTTAGGGGCCACCCTTTTCTGTTAAAATGATGGTAAAGAGCAAAACTGAACAAAGAGAGAAGGGCACCCGCAGACTAGAGAATTCAGTTAATTGCTGCAGGAGAGACAGCAGGTGGAGAGGTGGGGACGGACCGCACGGAGCAGAGCCCCAGGCGAGTGCACGGCAGCTGCCCCGTCCCCAAACTGGAGCGCAGATCAAGGGGCCGGCTGTGAGGCAGATAGGCCGGCTTCCCCTCCCAGCCCCCAAAGGAGAAGCCAACCTACCCCCCACAGAATGCCCCTGCGCTCTCGGAGCTTGTTGGAGAAGGACGATTCAACAAGAACATTATCAGTCTAGGCCACTGAATCCTTTCCATTTTCTGGGGGTCATGGGATGGCAGGGGGACAAATGTGTCATTTGAGGACAACCAAATTCCACACTGCACAGACATGGGACTAATTTACATCCGAAGTATGCTAAGGGTGGATCTACGTTCCATTTGGCACAGAAAGTTGAGGGTCACCTGAGCAAAGATGGGTTATAAGTGAGCTTCCCAAATGCCTGGGCCCCTGGACGGGAAGGACCCTGTGGGTGGGGAGCTCCCTGCCTGGATCCAGAAGGAACATGGTATGCCCATTCCTTTTCCTGACTTTCACTGGACTCTGGTCTCTTCTCCCTGACCTCAATTTTCCTGGCTTCCTAAAACAGCCTTTTAAAAGATATCCCCCCCCAACTTTATTCTGAAAATTTTCAAACGTAGAGAAAAGTTGTAAAAATGGTTCAGTGAACCGCTGCATCGACCTAGACACCCAAATGTTTAACCTTTGACCTCTTTAGCTGTGTTCCGGTCTGTGTGTATGCACACATACTCACCATCATCATCGTCATCAGTGTTGTGAGTGCTGTTTATATGGAGCTATTGGAGTTGGCTGCCAGATAAGGACATTCTCTTAGCTAACCACACGCAATGATCGAGTTCCAGAGAGTAAGATGAATACGTTATTACCCTCCAGCTACAGTCCATTTCCAGAGCTTGCCAATTATCCAAAGAATGTTTCTGATAGCCAGCTTTTCCCAGCCCAGTAGCCCCTGCTGCATTTAGTTCTCGTGCTGCCCCTAAGCCATCTTTTGATCCCTGCTTTTGCTCCCTTTTCTACCCAATCAACCTCTGTTTCCAGAACTAGGAGGCCATCCCTCTCATGAGAGCTGTTGGAGGCGACTCAGGCCCATGACCTGCTGCATCAGGGCATCTGGGCACTGGAGGGCACGCGCACACACGCACGCGTGCCCCCCATGATACTCAGCCCTGTGGGAAGGGCAGTACTGGCAATGAATTTGCCTTCAAGCACCCGGTGAGGTCCACTGTGAACATCTGGAGGCAACCTAGGTTGACCTTCAACTTTTAAGCTGACCAGCCCACCCCCGTCCCCAAGGAGAGCTGGCCCGCCTTGTGCGTGCTTGCCAGCAAAGGGGTGGTACCTATACAGAGCAGTGTGTTTGCTTCCTCTTACTGTTGGAAGGAGGGAAGGAAAGAAGGGAGGAAGGAAGGAAGAGAGGAAGGAAGGAGGAGGAAAGAAAAACCACAAATTTCAAAGCTGAAAAAAACACAAATTTAATTTAATTTAATTTAAGGCTTCTAGCCTTCAATCTCTCTATATAACTCTGATGCTCCCTCTTCTAAGGACCCTTGTGATGACATTGGGTACACCTGGATAATCCAGGATAATTCCCCCATCTCAAGATCCTTAGCTTAACCACATCTGGAAAGTTCCACGTTCCATATAAGGAAACATATGCACAGGTTCTGGAGATTAAGACGCGGACATGTGGGGAGATGGGGGCGTCACCTCCCCTCCACCTCCGCGGACTGGGACCTCTAGGGTAGACTGAGTGAGCAGGTGGGGCAGGGAGCGGAGGGGCCTCCCATGGGGCGTCATGACCCATGAGACATGGAGCAGACCCCACAGTCTGAGCTTTTCTACTGAAGAGGAAAGAATTGCACTTCTGTGCAGGCCAGACCCCATTTAGAGATCAGAATATGATTTCTTTCTGGAAGTGACCACAGATGCAAGGAAGTAGCACGTCCCACCCTCCACAACGCCTTTTGGAGCAGAGAAGTGTCCCTTCAGACTGAACCCACAGCCCCTCTGATCCCAGGCTGGCTCTCTCCTCAGCACCCTGAGAACGGTATAGAGGGTTGAATAGTGTCCCCCAAAACTCACGTCCACCTGGATCCTCAGAATGGGACCTTCTTTAGAAGTAGGGTCTTTGCAGGCGTCATAAGTGAGATGAGGTCATTCAGGATTAGCATGGCCTCTGACTCCAGTGGCTGGTGTCCTTATAAGAAGGCACACGGAGACCCAGACACATCAGTGGCCAGAGTGCTATGTCCCGAAGCCAGTGAAGGCTAGGAGTTGCTCGAGCCTCCAGAGGCTGGAAGGGGCAAGAAAGTCTCCTGCCCTAGAGCCTTCAGAGGGCACCCAGCTCTGCTGACACATTGAGCACAGACTTTAGTCTCTGGAACAATGAGAGAATACATTTCTGTCGCTGGAAGCCCCCCAGGGGTACGTTGCTAGGGCAGCCCTGGGAAGCCAATCCCCATGGGCACGTGTGTGCAACAGAAGCTGATAAAGCCTGAAAAGGCTCGCGTGTGATCATTTCTCCAGAAATCCGCAGTCCCTGCGGGTAATGGGAGACTGGTGGCGGTGCGGGGCGGGGGGTGGGGGGGGCACAAATGTTATAGGGTTCCCAGCCACAGAAGGCAACACCCAGAACAGCTTCGAGTCCCAGGAAGGGTCAGACCTCTCCTGGGGGTAGGAAGTAACAACTCACATTTTTTGTTTCTGGGGCAGGGGACCGGTGGGGGGGGTTGGGGGGGCGAGGGTCTTGGGCACCACCTTGAACTCTCCCGAATGTTCTCGTGGCGTGTCAAGGCAAGCGCTGAGTGCTCGTCTACCTTCCCAGCCAGCACCACTGTTTGCCACCCCGGGCCATCTTCTAGACAAGTTTATCAAGGACTTTCTCCAGCCCGACAAAAAATTCCTAGACCAGATCGCGGTAGCTGTTGACTTCATCTGTAAATTCCTTCAAAAAAATTGCTTTCGCCCTTCAGCGAGAAAGGTTCAGAAGACTGTGAAGGTGAGCGCTGGCCTTTCTCCTCCGTGGTTCCCGGAGCCCTGCAGTGCCTGCCAGTGGACGGAGGGCAAGGGGGGCGGGAGGGAAGCGGGGGGAGATGGGCACCCAGGACCCCGGCTCTCATCGGGGTTGCCCGCACACTGCTTCCATCCTTAACAGCATTGCTTTGGCTCTGTATGAGCTTCTGGGGGCTGCCGTGGCCCTTAGCGGCCTTGACCTGGGACCTACACCCCCCCCAATCTCTGCCTGTGTCTCCCCCTCACCTCTCCTCTGCGGGTCTCTTCTTTCTCTTGTCTCCTAAGGACAACTGCCATTGGATTTAGGGTCCACAGACCCCTCACTCAATGACATCTACACAAAGACCCTTTTTCCAAGTCAGGTCACGTTCTCACGTTCCCAGCAGACATATCCACTGGGGGCGGGGGGGGCTACCATTCAAACCACCGCAGCTTCCAAGCTCGGTGTGAACTGAACCAAAAAGTGACCTCTTTCTTGTTTTAATGACCACAGCCCAATAAGTCCCACCAACTAAGCTAAAGATTCGGCAGATTGGGTCATTCTTGTCCATGGCTCAAGGCCATGGGCTAACCCGCTTCCCTCCATCTGTTGGTCAGCGACCAGATAACCAGGTGCCCGTGGTCCGGAGGAGGGAGCAGGGAAGGGCCCATACGGCGCCAGCAGACCTGGGGGCCTGCTGCCCTGTCACAGACCCGGGGACCGGTACCAGTAGAGTAAAATGTCTCACTGAGGGTCATTGGAGTGAGTTCATGGTCACAGGCTAAGTTCATGGTCAGTGTTAGAATTGTCAAAGCTTGTTTTCTCCCTTCCCTCCTGAGACCCCCCCCCCCATTAACCTGACAGTAAAAAAATAAGAAAAGGTATGGTGGCATATCACAGAAGAAAATAGGAAGAGAACCACCAGCGCATAGGACGTTGCTTTCTGTCTTCCTGAAGTTATAAAGGGTTGTCTGCTGGGTGACAGGGGAGGTGTCCCCTGAATGTGAGGAGGGGGCATGGAGCGGCCGGTGAAAGCCGACACTCACAGACCAGCCGCATGAATGAAGCAGGTTTGAGCACCTGTTTACAGGGGACAGAACACCCTCCCCTTGCCCCTAACCCGCTGCCAGGCATTGACTACCCACGGGTAAAACAAACGTGTTCTCTATAAAAATCGAGTGAGCTTTTTGGGGGCACCCGGGGCAGCAAGTATGAGGGTTGGTGCCCAGAGCAAAGCCCCCAGCACGGTGCCCTGGGACCGTTTTCTCCCCCACCTGCCCTCGAAGCAGCCCGTCAGCTAAGGAGCTGCGCCTAACAGAGTTGGTAGAGCAGAAAGGGAAGGAGCAAATGGAGAAGCCTGTGTGGCAGGGACATACATGGCCCACACTTACTACCCGGCCCCCTGCGGAAAGTTTGCAGAGCCCTGTACCTAAATCATGAATATTCGTCCCACGATCCCCAGCTTGTTAGAGGAAACAGATGACTCAGGGGACAGATGAGGACCTTTCAACACAATGATTCCATCCAGTTTGATTTCTCTCAGGTCACAGGAATTCACACAAAGCTAAATCCTCTTTGGGAGAAATCTTGAGGAAGTTGACATGAGAAGTGGGTAATTGGAAACGAGCCATCAGTTGCTTGTGTGTTAATAAGCACATCAAAGGGCATGAGAAAACCTTTCGAACCAAACTGTTCGTTTGAAAAATTGAATGCTCTGCTTTGGACTCAGCCCTAACTGGACCCTAACCTGGAACCCTAACCTTGGCAACCTCATTAATGAGCCCACTGGCGCCAGCCCGTGGGGGCTCGGGGCTTGGGACCTAGAAAATGCTGTATCTCCGCTTGCCTTTCTTCACCAGGGAGGGTCAATGGGCAAAGGCACGGCTCTGAAGATTGGGTCCGATGCTGACCTCATCGTGTTCCCAGACTCGCTTAAAAACTACACCTCCCAAAAAGCCGAGAGATGCTGTATCATCAAGGAAATCCATAAACAGCTAGTAGCCTGTCAGCAGGAGAAAGAGTTTGCAGTGAAGTTTGAGATTTCAAAATGGAAGGCTCCCAGGGTGCTGAGCTTCTCTCTGAAATCCAAAGTGCTCAACGAAAGTGTGAACTTTGATGTGCTGCCTGCATTTAACGCGCTAGGTGAGACCCCCCCCCGCCCCCAGACCTTCACTTCTAGAGGAGGAAGCCGGGTTCTGGGGCGATGGGGCAAGGCGGGTGGAAGGAAAGCCATGTGACCTAGTAATGGCTCATGGGTCTAGTGACTCCAGCAGGTGGCACGAGTAATGGCAGCAATCCCTTACACCTGTGGACATGTTCATTCTCCTTTCTCACTTAAGGATCCCGAGGATGGCCAGGACTATATTCCTTATCTTCTTATATTCCTGTGGTATCACTCACAATACCTGTCAAAGAATGGGGTCCACAGGAGTTCTGTACACATTTATAGATAAAATGCCACAAGTGTTAGTGAAGGAAATGAAAGAACAGACTGGGAAGAATTCTGAGGCAAAGACAGGAAATCTGGGTGCCTTCAATCTGCTTTGGAAATTCGGTTCATGAATGACAGATACATAATGTTATATTAAAAGAAACCAAGACTGTTTCAGGCATTTTTCAAATCAGAATCAAGAAGACTCTGATACCTTCCCTCTAAATGGTTCTTAGTGTCTCTAGAGAGGAAATAACAGTATAAATTGGAGGTCAGCTAATTTTTGTTGTTGTTGTTAAGGCAAGGTAGCAAGTATTTTCAGCTTTGAGGACCATACAGTTTCTGTCACAACTACTCGATTCTGCCATTGTAACCTGAAAGCAGCCATAGACAATACATTAACGAAGGAGCATGGCAGTGTTCCAATAAAACTTTATTTACAAAAACAAGAAGTGGGCCAGATTTGGCCTACCGTCCATAGTTAGCAAACTCCCAATCAGTGCTATCTAAAAGGTCTTTCTGTGATAATAGGAATGTTCTATATCTAATAAGAGCTTGAAATGTGGCTAGTGGGACTGAGGAACTGAATTTTTTATTTTATTTCCCTTTAGTTAATTTGAATGCAAATAACCACATTGTTTGGTGGCTACCGTATCAGACAGTGCAAATCTAGATAATACTTTAAAAATAGCACCCTTACTCATATAGACCATATAGTTTTTCAAATATCTCATTACTCCCAGTATCTTAGACATCAATCATTCAAATATACTATTAGAATTCCAAATCATTTCCCAGAATTAAATTATATTGGTCAAAAATATTTGAAAACGGTTACTTTTATGCATAGTAAAGCATAAAAACTAAATATCTCCCCCATGCTAGGTCAGCTGAATTCTGGCTCCCCACCCAGCCCCAAGGTCTACGCTGAGCTCATCGATCTGTACAAATCCTCAGACGCCGAGGGGGGAGAATTTTCCACCTGTTTCACAGAACTGCAGTGTAACTTCGTTGTCTCCCGGCCCACCAAACTGAAGGATTTAATTCGTCTGGTGAAACACTGGTACAAACAGGTATGACAGTGCTCATTCCAGCTGTCTGGAATTGTTTTTATCGTGCTCTGTGCCCATGGAACCGGTTCCCATCAAGTGTTCCGTGTGCCCACACTCTGCCGTGCTGGGGCCTGAGCCACTTTCGGGACTCTGTCCACTAATCCGGCATATCTCTGTGGAGTCCCCGTCACCAAACCTGTGAAGTTGGGTGAGCTATAGAGCACCCCCTCCCATCAAAGCTGCTTATTTTGCCTTTGCTCTGACCCCCCGAGAAGTCAGCAGGAATCCAAGTTATTCTGCCTACCAAGGACAGGTGAAATTGGGAATGTACATGCCTACAGGTCACCAGCACGGCTCACTGCCCACCCCACCCCCCCGCCCCGCTCAGTGCCCATGCTTAGCACACACAGACGCCATCCTTGGAAGACAGGTTGCAGCTACAGGCAGGACCAGGGGCTGCATTTTCTGCAACCGGTAGCCTCCCTTTGCTTCCGTCACTGTCTCGCACACAGGGGACCTTCTGAGTATCTCTATGCAGCAGACATCCAGCACAGCATCAGCTCTTTCCTGAGATGTCTCCTTCCCGTTTACAGTTCCCTGGGCTCTGTGGTTTCCAACCCAGAAACTCAGAGAAACGGCCGTACCCGCAGCCCCAGGGTGCTCAGAGAGCTCAGGGCTACCGTGTGACCTTGAGCGAGTCAGTTCCCCTCCTCAAGCCTCATGTCTTCATCAGAAACGTCGATCTATGCCTGCTTGGTGGCGTTGTCAGAGGATTAAGAATGACACGTAAAATGCCTGGCCCCACAGTCAGCACACAGTGGGTGTTTTGTAAGTGGTTGCTGTAGTATAACTCTAGGGAGTCCTATATGGCCGTAGCCCAACCCGGAAATCTGCATGCTGCCAAGGGAGCACCTGCTCAGACCTCCAGCAGCCCAGTCCCATCAGCACTGTGTCTCGTGCCTCAGTTACCCGCTGGGGCCCCAGCGTCCGTTAATGTGTGGTCTCTGCTGTACTCTTTGAGCTCACTGCACCTCCCTGCCTTCACTGGTACTGTCTGACGTTCCCCTCTTCCCTCAGTGTGAAAGGAAACTGAAGCAAAAGGGGTCTCTGCCCCCAAAGTACGCCTTGGAGCTGCTCACCATCTATTCCTGGGAGCAGGGGAGTGGAGCAGAGAATTTCGACACCGCGGAAGGTTTCCGGACAGTCCTGGAGTTGATCACAAAATATCAGCAGCTCTGTGTCTTCTGGACGGTCAATTACAACTTTGAGGATGAGACTGTGAGGAACTTCCTACTGACCCAGATCCAGAGAACCAGGTGCCCCAAATCCTGCCACCCCCTTTTCTTAACCTGATTCCCTCCAATGCTATTCCAGCGACCTGGATTCTCCTCCCTGGGGTCGCGATTCATTATTCCCCACGAGAAACTGAGGATGGCGGTGGGTGGGGGTGGAAAGGTGCCAACCAGCAGAACCTCCCATAGTCTCCAGGGAGGAAATCCGGGGGGTAGGGGGCAGGAAAGAATGTCATCCAGGAGGAATAGAGAAGGAAGGACCAAGATACAGGTCCCTGGGTTGCTTCCATCTTTGTAGGTTGGAAGGAAAAGCGTGAATTCGTTATCAGGTCTTAGGGGTGTGGAAGTCGGAAGTGTGTCCCTGAGAAATAACAACATCATTCCTTCATGGCCGATTCGTCCTACAGGAGAATTAGATTTATTAGATCAGATTTTATCCACCCTTTCAGACCGCATCCCACAAAACCGCTATCCTTCAAGAATAGCGGGGAATCTTAGCGTGTCCATTCAGTGCTCCCGGCGGAACAGAAGAACAAGGGAAACAAAAGAAAAGGAAAGAGAGGAAAGAAAAAAGCTTTGAGAAAGAATAGAGGAGAAGAAAGAGAGAACAAAATACCACAGGTTGGCTGGCTACCATGGGCGTGGCCGACGTGACATCACAGTTGATTAAATTATGCAGCATATTTCAGTCGACCTAACAGGAGGGAGATGTTTGTCTTATGCTGTCCCGTGTATGATAATGAGCAGCTTTCAAAATACTATTGGCAAATATAATTGAATTCTAGGAAATCACTTTGTATTCTATCAGTACGTTTGAATTACTGGCATCTATTTTTTAAAAATTTTTTATTGTTATGTTAATCACCACACATTACATCATTACTTCTTGATGTAGTGTTCCATGATTCATTGTTTGTGCATAACACCCAGTGCTCCACGCAGAATGTGCCCTCTTTAATACCCATCACCAGGCTAACCCACCCCCCCACCCTCCTCCCCTCTAGAACCCTCAGTTTGTTTTTCAGAGTCCATCGTCTCTCATGGTTCGTCTCCCCCTCCAACTTACTCCCCTTCATTCTTCCCCTCCTGCTATCTTCTTTTTTTTTTTTCTTAACATATGTTGCATTATTTGTTGCAGAGGTACAGATCTGTGATTCAACAGTCTTGCACAATTCACAGCGCTCACCATAGCACATACCCCCCCAATGTCTATCACCCAGCCACCCCATCCCTCCCACCCCCCACCACTCAGCAACACTCAGTTTGTTTCCTGAGATTAAGAATTCCTCATATCAGTGAGGTCATATGATACATGTCTTTCTCTGATTGACTTATTTCACTCAGCATAACACCCTCCAGTTCCATCCACGTCGTTGCAAATGGCAAGATCTCATTCCTTTTGATGGCTGCATAATATTCCATTGTGTATATATACCACATCTTCTTTATCCATTCATCTGTCGATGGACATCTTGGCTCTTTCCACGGTTTGGCTATTGTGGACATTGCTGCTATAAACATTGGGGTGCACGTACCCCTTCGGATCCCTACATTTGTATCTTTGTGTGAATTACTGGCATCTAAAACACAGGACGTGTTGTTTTGGTGCTAAGAGTGGAATGGGCCCCTGATTCTGAGGCCACTGGTTTTAAAAAGCATGTAATGCTTCTGACTCTCCTTTAGGCCTGTGATCTTGGACCCAGCTGACCCCACCGGTGATGTGGGTGGAGGAGACCGATGGTGTTGGCATCTCCTAGCAAAAGAAGCTACTGAATGGTTGTCCTCTTTCTGCTTCAAAGATGGGACTGGATATCCTGTACGATCGTGGAAAGTGCCAGTAAGAATAATCTAAAGGAAGTGTCCTCTGGAGATGCCCCCGTGACATGCTTACATCAAAGAGCTTCTCCTGTTGTAGCAACTTGGAATTCATTCCACCACAAATAACAGATAGCCCAACTCAGGAGCTGAGAACAAAACAAAACAGGCGTGGGTTTTTTTGTTTTGTTTTGTTTTTTTGTTTTTTCCTTCCCATTACAAGCAATCCTAAGGCAGGTGACCCAGGACTTACACAACAGCTCTATGAGCAGGTTTTTTCCACTGGGGGAACTGTTGGCATATAGGTTGTCTAGTTCTTTGGGCCGGGGGTTGTCCTGGGCAGCATCGGGTGCTGAGCGGCATGCCTAGTCCCACCACTGTGGCCACCAGAAATGTCTGCAGACATTGCCAAATGTCCCCTGGGGCATTACCGGCCCTTTCTGGCTGCACCTTCTTTAGTTGTCCCAGTTGGGACCATTAAAAAAGTCTTGAGACATGGCCTCATGTCCTGTCAGGAGCAAAATCGCCCCAGGTGAGAACCCAGCTTCAGAAGAACCGCCCAACCCTAGAGTTTGCTTTAGTTCTCCAGATCTGCACTATAACCAGTACCCAAAAGTTGTCCCTGGTAATACAAACCCTCTCAGATACCCTTCCTTCTTCTTTTTCTCTGACTCTTTTAACCAACCAGTGGTTTTAACTGCTTAGGATACGTCTTATTCTGGCACATCTATTTCTTTCTCTCCAGACAGTGCAGACACCGGGCAGTTGTGGTATGGGGATGCATCCTATTGTCAATGAGATGTTCTCATTCAGAAGTCGTAGGACCCTGGAACGGTAACGCTAGAAGAGACTTCTAGAAGTCATCTGGCAGCTGTTTTTAAAGATTCCGTTTGCTGTCACCACCAGATCCACTCTCCTCCACTCCTCCTCTCACTACTTTGACTCCCCTCAAAATCAAGAACACCAAGTCCTTCATAGCATCAGCCTGCTGAACTCTCGCTCGGCAAGTGACCCGCCTTACCAGACTCATCCGCTCTCATCCAGCTTCACGGATGCCATCGTTCTGTCAACCATCGTGTGTCTTCCCATTAGCTCCTTCCTTTTCCTTCAAGCCTTAGCAGAGGGATCTCTCCGTAGTCCCAGCGGGAAGCCCTCTCCCTGCCCCTGGGTTCCCATAATTCCATGACCTGGCTCTCACACTCCTCCGCCTGGCCACCTCCTGTCTCTTTCCCTCCGCACGCAAAACCCAGTCTGCACCTGCTGAGTTGAAGGTCTCCCCTGCATCTTCTTAGCCCCTGAAACTCTCCAAAGGTTTGCATTATAATTGTTGCCTCACATACATAATAGCCTACGGTCTTTTGCTCCTGAGCCTCCCTCCCCGCCCCCTGCCCCCCACCACCACCATGATGAGTGTCTTCTTGCCAAATCTTAAGGCTTTATGCTGTGGCTTAAACTTCAGAGATACTTGAAAGTCTTAAGTATTTTAACCTCAAATATCCACTTAAAGTTTTATTACCACCGCATACACCACTACACCAACTGTTATAGAATAAAGAGTATATCTAGTCTTTGCCCCCAGCTCCTGGCACAGAGCTTCAGAACCCCTTGGAATTTCCCTGATAGGGGAGTCTTTTGCATTCCCCAGGAGCCTCTTCCAACCACCCCTGAGTTTATGCTGACGAGGTTTGGGCCCTTTGGTAAGAGTTTAAAGGAGGGATTGGCCATGCCGTCGATGCCAGGCATGTGATGAGAGGGTTGAAATTTTCAGCCCCATCCCCCCAACCGCCCAAGAGCAGAGGAGGCCGCAGATTGAGTTCAAGCCCATGGCCAGTGATTTAATTAATGGTGCCTTTGTAATGAAACACCAATAAAGACTCTGGACAGCAAGGCTTGGAAAGTTTCCTGGTTGGTGAACAGAGCAATGTGTTGTGAAGATGGCGCATCCGAACTCCATGGGGAAGGGGCTTCTGCACTCCAGACTCTTCCAGCCCACGCCTCCTGTGTATCTCTTCATCTGCCTGTTCATTTACATCCTTTATAATAAGATGGTGATTGTAAGAATGGCATTTTTCTGAGTTCTGTGAGTCATTCCAGCAGGTTATTGAAACTAAAGTGGGGCCATGGAAACCCCTGAATTTGTAGCCAAGTTGGGGCGGGGGTCCAGGTAGTCTGAGGACCCCACTCGCAGCTAGCTAGCATCTGAGGAGGAGGCAGCCTTGCTGGGACCTTGCCATTTAACTGTGAGGCCTGCACGGGCTCCATGTAACGTCAGAGCAGGATTGACAAGTAGGACTCCCAGCTGGTGCCGTGCCAGCGAGCTGGTGTTGGAACGCCCCACCGCTCTTGTCCAGAACAAGGGCAAAAGAAAGAGCCCTTGAAGAAAGAATGACCACTCTGCATTCACATCGACTCAGTCTATCACTGGATACCAGACCCTTCTAGGTGCCCCAACTTGCACTAGAGACAAGGACAGGAGACCGTAAGACCATAAGACACTGCTCCATCCTCACAGGGTTAATGACATACCTAGAGGTACGTCACCTGAACCCCTTAAATAAAAATGAACAACCGTGTACAGCCACATGGGGGTACGGATGTAGTGGATTAAGACCTGCAACAATAAATACAGTCAGCGACTCAGATTATCCCAAAGGAAGGAAGGAACCACTCTGGTCCTTTCCTGCCAATGTCTTCTCAGCATTCGGCAGACATTTAAGTTCATTAAGAGCAAAGATAAGAGCATCCGCAGTGATCAAGGAACATGCCACTCACCGGTCATCATTGGAAGCAACGAGAACACCGATGCTTTTTTCAGAAAAGCGGCAAGTCCCAGCAATGAATAAGATATAACTAAGCCCAGCCTTTCTTGTACAAACTATTTCAGGATAAACATACAGCTATAACTAATAAGAAAAAACATCTTTTTTACAAAAGAATTCTACTTAATATTTGTTGAAAGGGTGAAAATTAGAAATGTCGCCATTTTGCAACCTTTGCTGAAATGAATGAGGCAGAGACTACAGCTGGATGGGACCAGTACGAGAGGTGACAGAAGGGGGCAGAAGGGGGCAGACCATCACCTCCCAAACCCGCGGTCTGATCAGAGCATCAGCAGGAGGACATGGTGTGCCTGCTGGTGGGAAGCAGTATGGAGCACCATCCCTTAGGTGTTTTTGCCAAGTCAAAAAAAAAAAAAAAATGACCATATGAACAAAAGGAATTGAGTTAGCAAATCCCAGAGAAAATGTGGAAGCCAGACACATTTCACAGGGGAGAACATCAGAGTGAAAAGCAAGGAGAGGAAATGCGTGTGAAAGGGAAATGAGCCAAGAATGTAGCAAGAGTCCGGTTAGGCAGAGCGAAAGATCAAGATCCCAGGCCCATCGTCCACTCTCAGTTACCCTGGCAACAAGGCCCCCACTTACCCCAAAGGAAGTAAGCAATGATTAGAAGCAGGGCTACACATGGCAAGTGGCCAGTGGCCCCGGAAGAGTTTGGGAAGAGTTTGAGGGGCAGACCATAAGTGAGGCCACCAATGGGGAGAATTCTCAGATAAAAGGATTATCTGGAGCCTGTCTGCTGGAGGGGTTCAGCTGCTCTGAACTGAGGCTTCTCCAGCTAAGTTTGGTTAAGTCAGAGCAGGTAAAAATGGTACCACTCTGGTTCTGTTTCTTGACATCAGTGCCTGGGACGAATCTCACACAAGGAAAAGATGAAGAAAACTCACTCTCTGTCTTTCCTGGGGCTGCCCAGAGTGGGGTGTAGACCTGGAGGGAAGCACAGGGAGCAGAATGTGAGGACTCAGTAACCCAACCCAACCGCTCTTGGAAAAAAGATGTTTTTTTCCTTATCAGTTATAGCGGTATGTTTATCCTGAAATAGTTTGTACAGGAAAGGCTGGGCTTAGTTATATTCCATCTGAACACCCACGTGCCCGGCACGTGCACCTCTGATGGAGTTCCTCAGAGATGCGTGGGACCCAAGGCCTTTCTCTGCCCTCTCCCTTCGTTGGGGGACCAGGCTGGGAATTGCAAGGGAGAAGCTCTCGTGTTCTAAGGGACAAGCCTCCAGCTGAAGGAGCAGGAAGTCATCACCAGGAGAAGGGGAAAGGCTCAGTTGCTGTAAGTGTGTATATGGGGTGAGGGTTATGGGGGCAGGAAAAGGGATCCTTCCCCAAGGCTTGGCCACTAAATGCCACTAAACCCACAGGAGGCCTGGGGAAGCCAGAAGGGGTGTGGTGGACAGAATAGTAGCCCCTCAGAGATGTCCAGGCCCTGATCCCTGGAGCCTGTTGATGTGTTACCCGATCTGACAAAAGTGACTCTGCAGATGGGAATAAGTAAAGGGTCTTGAGAGCGGGAGAGGAATCTGGGTATTCACGTGGGCCCAATCGAATCACATGAGCCCTTAAAAACCCACAGCCTTTCCCACCCAAAGTTAGATTCAACGGAAGAAGACGCAGGAGGACGTGAGCGGCTGTTGCTGGCTTGGAGATGCAGAGTCCCGAGTCAGGGAACGCCGGCGGCCTCCAGATGCCGCAAGTCACGCCGGAGAGGGCCACCTCCCGTTTCCTCCGCTGCCCTCCCCGCCAGAGGTGGGGGGCTCCCACACCAGGGAGGGGAGAGAGAGGGGGGAGGAGGGAGAGCGCCTTGCTCTCCCTGATTCCTCCTCGCTCCCGCCATTCCCAATGTAAAAGGAAGACACTGGTTTTCTACCAGTTGTCTGCGTGATCTCACTTGGAGCGTGTCAGCCCACTTGCACCGGGCAGTTTCACACTCCCGGTCCGTATCGCAGGCCTGCCGGGGGTGCGACTCCGGGGGTGCCATCCGCACGGAGCTGAGTCTGTCGGGCTCACACCCTCGCCCCTTTCTCCTTCCTTCCCCTCCACTCCCGCAGCCTTTGCTCTTTGCTGCCATCCTGTGGTCACCGAGAGAATTACATACGGGGAGCTGGGGAAGCGAGAAAGTCCTAAGAAGCAATTAGGTCTGCTTAAAGCCCCTGGAACGTGTTAGGGGGAGAGGGAGGTTCATTTGGAACCATGATCCAGAAAATAAGGCATGTTTAAGCAATCTGTTATTTCCACATACTGTTCATTAACTACTCACTAGGAACAGAGAAGGTCGTAAAGAAAACCAATGGCTCCAAAACAAGCCTAGAGGGGCGCCTGAGTGGCTCAGTCAGTCGTTAAGCGTCTGCCTTCCGCTCAGGTCATGATCCCACTGGGATCGGGTCCCGGGTCGGGCTCCCTGCTTAGCGGAGAAGACTGCTTCTCCCTCTCCCACTGCCCCTGCTTGTGTTCACTCTCTCGCTGTGTCTCTCTCTGTGTCAAATAAATAAAATCTTAAAAAATAAAATAAAATAAAACAAGCCTAGGGACACTGGGCAGATGCTCCTGAATTAATCCGCTGAGGAATTTCTGAAGTCCTTCTATGCTGGATATTCAAGCAAGAAACGGGTCTTGCAGGGCGCCTGCGTGGCCCAGTCAGTTGGGCGTCCGACTCTTGATTTTGGCTCAGGTCATGATTTCAGAGTCGTGGGATCCCTGCATCAGTCTTGGCGCTTGTTTTGGAGTCTGCTTGAGGTTCTCTCTCTGTCTCCTTCTGCCCCTCCCCCCAAATAAATAAATAAATAAAATCTCTTAAAAAAAGAAAAAGAAACGGGTCTTTCCCCTTGACCTCGAATATGACCAACAGGGGTTCAAGTCTTTGAGTTTGGTTGCCTTTCTCACTTTTAAAGAAATTCCCTATTAAAAGGTTAATGCAGGAGATCCTAAAACATTAATGGAACCATGTTCATGGATTGGGAGGCTTAATATTGTTCAGATGATAACACGACCCAAGGCCATACATAGATTTAAAGCTATCTCTATCAAAATCCTCATGGTGTTTTTTAGTGGGAAAATGGGAATGGGAAATGGGAAAAAAAACTCATCCTAAACTTCAGAGGGAATTTTAAGGGACCCAGAATAGCGAAAACAATCTTGAAAAAAAAAGAACAAAGTTGGAGGACTCACATTTCCTGATTTCAAAACTTGACACAAAGTTACAGTAATCAGAACAGTGTGGTATCTGCATAAGAATAGACATACAGGCCAACAGAATAGAATTGAGAGCCCAGAAATAACCTTTCCCTTCGATGGTCCATTCTACGGAGGAGAAATTGGTCTCTCTGAAATTGGTCTCTCTCACATGGTGCTGAGAAAACTGGTTGCACGCATGCCGAGAATGAACCTGGGCCCTTACCCTTTACCATATACAAAAATTAAGTCAGAATTGATCCAAGACCCAAATTCTAGGAGATAAAACTATAAAGCTATCAGAAGAAAACAGGAATGATCTTGTACTTAGCAATGGCTTTTTAAGTGTGACACCCAAACATAGGCGACCAAAGAAAAAATAGATAAACTGGACTTCGGTTAAGATTAACAACTTCTGTGCACCAAAGGACACAACCAGGGAGCGAAAAGACCACCCATCGAATGGGAGAAAACATTTGCAAATCCTATCCGATTAAGGTTTCATACCCAGAATACATAAAGAACAACAACTCGAGAACAAAAAGATAAAAACCTGATTTTAAAATGGGCAAAGGACTTGATGATCTACAAGCGGCTAATAAACACAGGGAAAGATGCTCCACATCATTAGGGAAAAGCAAATCAGAATCCTAACAGGCCACCGCTTGGCACCCTGTAGGCTGCCTATCATTAAAAAGCCGGAGAAGACCAAGCATTGGGACAGGTGTGGAGAAGCTGGGACCCTCACGCATTGCTGGGGGGCTAGTAACACCATATACGGCTGCTGTGGAAGCAGCTTGGCAATTCTCCAAAAAGTTACATGCAGAATCACCGTCTGACCAAGCAATTCCACCCCGAGGGATACACCTGAAAGAACTGACCACAGGCACTTCACGGGTTTGTACAGAAACAGTCCTAACAGTGTAATTCGCGGCAGCCAAAGGGTAGAAACAACCCAGTGTGTCCCACAACAGACCAATGCACGAGCAAATCGTGGTCCATCTATGCAATGGGAAAGTAGTCAGCCATGAAAGGAACGGAGCTCGGACCCCTGCTACATCGAGGGATGGACCTTGAAAACATTCTGCTAAGTCAAAGAAGCCAGGCACAAAAGGCCAACTATTGTACGATTTCACATATATGGAATATCTAGAGTAGGAAGATCCAGAGCCAGGAAATAGATAAGAGGCTACCAGGAGCTGGGAGGAAGGAAGAGCAGAGAGTTATTGCTCAATGGGGACAGAGTTTATGTCCGGGCTGATGAAAAAGTTTGGGAGACAAACAGAGGTGATGTTTGCAGAGCACTGGGCATGTCATTACGAGTAATTGTACACTTGACAGGGGCTGACACGGCAAATCTTAGGTCGTGTATATTTTAACCACAATAAGAAAATCATAAATAAATGCACACACAACCTGGGAGAAGACCATTTCAGTGAGTCCACTAAAAACAAGAGCCCGGACTGTCGTAATAAATGGGGCTATAGGAGGACAGGCTGGATCGTGAAGGGATCTTGAGAAATAAGAAGAACGAAAACAAGCTGAGAGGACATTTAACTTGCCTCACACTGTGTTCCAATGCATTACTAACTCCTACATCTTGAGGCCGTGGCTTCTGTAGGATCGGAAGTACGTGGAAAAGCTGCAGATAGCCTGGACTCGTAGGAATTGTCACCTTAGGACCGTTCACGTAGACAGGACCAGCCCATCATCTGCAGAGTCCAGCGCAAAATGAAAATGCAAGACCCCTTGTTGAAAAAACATTAAGAGTTTGTCAAGACTCTGACATCGGAACACCAAACCAAATACACTTTGGAATGAGGGGCCCATGCAGCCGGACCTGTTGGTAGCTGAGAACTAGCAGGTGCTGGGCAGGTGCTGGGCATCTAGGGGTGCCAGATGGACATACAGAAGAGAGAAGAGGGAGGTGGGTGGTCCCAAAGTACCAGTGGGTTTAGTGGAGCCAGGGCCAACTGAACAGGCGTAATACACGGTACCACACTCTCACCCCACTCACCCGACTCTTCCCTCAGGCTGGGCCAAACTGGGCTCAGCTCTGTGCATCCAGTCCCAGAAGGAACGAACAGAAGCTGCTGAACATGCTTGTGTTGTGTGTGCCTGGCCTGGAGTTCTTCCTTCATCATCTCATTTGATTTCTGCCTATAAGATAGATACTTTCTCTCCATCTGATGGAGGGGGGACACTGAGGCTCAGAACTGCTCTCTTGCTGGAGGGCCCTGCCAGGTCCTGACCAGGAGGCATTCTCATGCTTACACCTGGGACCCCACGAGAGGAAACTCCGCGCTCATACTCAGCTGGATGCCAGGGAGCCTTGTACCTTCCACCGGCCTTTGTAGGGCTCCTGAAAGCAATGGAAGGCTCCATGGCCTTCTTCCCCCTCCCTGCTTGCATCCTCCAAGTCTCCTGCAATAAACAGCCCAGACAGGCCCAGTGCCAAGGCAGAAACTCCATTAGCAAACCTGATTCTAGGGGCACTGCCCGGCACTGCTCTTTCAAAGCCGCTCTGAGTCAAAATGTCCCTGCTAATGGGCAAAGCATGCCTCACCGCTCAGCTTGATTTAGAAGCCTTGGAGAATGGATGCCTCTGTTGCTGCAGCATGAAGTCTGAGCCAAGGGAGCCGGAAAGGAAGGGACTCTGCTGCCGGTTCTGGCTGGCCCCGGGAGAAAGAACATGATAAGCACCTGCCACCATGTACTGAGCACTCGCTTCCCTTGGGCCAAGAAATGAGATAAGTGCCTCATCACCCTAAAAACTGCCTTCTCGGTTGGATACCATGATTCCCATTTTACAAATAAGGAAACTGAGGCCCAGTGAAGCCCCACTTCCCTGGCCCAAGGGCCCGCAGCTAATTGGGCTGGTGGGATTTCACCCTGGGCTGCTCTGCCTCCAAATTTAAAGCTTTTAACCCCTTAACTATATGGACTCTTGAATACCCAGCTTTGGGGGGCTAGTGAACCATTGTGGATCTCAGCTTGCCCCGAGAAAAGGCTCCAATGGCCACAGGTAATCAAAAACTTACCTTGAGTGATAAGAAACCTACTTCCCAGCTAAGTTTCAAACCCAGGCTGCAGCCCCCATTCAACGTGGGCCAGGTGACCCCCTCTCAGCTGTAATGACCCAGGCCCCAGGGGAGGACCCTCACCCATGGGGGGGTCACCAGTCCCACCCGAGAGCCTGGCAGACTCCCTAGCTGCAGTTCCCGGGGCCCCCCACCAATTAACCCAGCCATCGGGCGTTGGTTAAAATGAAGATTCCAGTCTAATTACTATCACGATTTGAAAGTAGTGATAAATAAAAGCGGTTATTTTGTGAGATAGCTCCAAGGGAAATGTGATGTAAAGGCTCTGTGAGCTCTCCTGATGCCACAGTCTTACATACTACGTTGTGCTTTGTTTTCTGTGTTCGTAGCAGAAGGAAATACTACATTGCAGTTAAAGGTTAATGAGAATAAAGATATCGTTTTTTTCCCATCCAAGTTCAAGGGGTCGGTGGACCCGGTCTGCAGGGTCTCCAGGTCCACCAAATCCTCAATGAATCACCCCACTTCTGCCCCATCCTTCTTTCTCCAGACTAACCCCAGATTCCATTTCCCACCCTGAATGTTGAAACCTGTGACCCCTACAAGGTTTTTCCGCAGCCACACCCAGGATCATCATGGACAAGTTCTTGTTCAAGATTGTCCCTTGAAGCCTCCAGAATGAACGTGGACCTGCCAGCACCTGGACTATAGGACTTCTGACCTCCAGAGCTGTAAGATTATAAATCTGTGTTGCTTGAAGCCACTCAGTTTGTGGTCATTGGTTAAAGCAGCCACAGGAATCTCATACAGTGACCTTGACCTTGACCTTTGGGCTTTGTGGGCCCCTGGTGCCTCATCTATGCAACGAGGAGAATGACGTCAGTCTCCTCCCAAACCGTGGAGAGATTTAAACAAGATAATAAATATAAAAAGGCTTGGAAAGTGTCCTATAAATGAGGATTGGATTTTTCGGTCCATTTCAGTGTATCCTTGACTACCTCTCTCTCTGGCTGTAGTTTTGGGGTCAAAAGCTCATCCTCTCTCCTTCCACCTCCTTTTCCGTGCTGGAGAAAGCTCCTGATGTGTCTTCCGTGGTCTCCCCCTGCAGATTCAGCTTCTAGATGAATAGCAGGTGGTCGACCAGAGGTCAGTGCGTTGGCCAGAGCCCAAGCTGGGAGGCGGTTGGACAGAATCAGATTGTCACAGCAGAGAGGACAACAGCTGGTGGTGGCCACTTCCTTGTCTGCAGCTGGGCTGCCCTGTCTCCCTGACCAGGTGGAGTCCCCCAAATAGCCCGTTAACCACCAAGGACCACTGGGCAAGCCATGACAACTGATCCCGCTAAGGAGACTCAAGCCTGCTCTCTACATGCTTGTCTTCCTTGGTGGGACCCTTGCCTCTACCAAAATCCATTGGTCATGCATTCACTCTCCAAGTACATGCTGACATTCGCAGCATCAAGTACATGCCAACTCTGCTGGTTGCCCACCCAGCAGCCGCTCCACCCTTCTTCCTTGCTCCCAAAACCATCCACCCAGTCCCAGGGGATGAGCCTTGATTGGTCTAAGCCAGTCCTGGCATCCTGTGCCCTCTTGCTGGTGATTGGTCTAGAGGTGGACATGAGAGCCAGGTCTGGCCAATTAAACATAAAGAGAAATTGGCTAAGGGATTCTGGGAAGATTGTCTTCCTGTTAAGAGAGAGACGAGCAAAGAAGAGACTGTTTTTATCTTCTTTTGCCCCTCCTGCTCTGGACACGGTTGTCTGAGGTGGTGATTTCTGGAGCTTCAGCCGCCATCTTGTGACTTTGAAGTGACCATGCTAAGGCTGAAATATCAACATGTCTAGAAAGGAAAAGCTGAAGGATGAAAGAGCCTTGCTAGCTGGAGTGGTTAGTTTTATGTGTTCCCTTAGCTAGGCTATGATGCCCAGATGTTTGGTCACCCACCAGTTTAGATGTTACTGTGAAGGCGTTTTTGGATGTGATTTAGTATTGAAATCAGTAGACTGATTAAGCAGATTACCCTCCATAATGAGGGTGGGCCTCATCCAATCAGTTGAAGGGGAGAAGGGGAGGGAGGGGGAGAAGGCAAATATGGTAAAAATGTTAATATTCGAAGAATCTGGGTGAAGGGTGTACAAGAATTTATTATATTCTTCCCAACTTCTCATATACCTCAAATGAATTCAAAATAAAAACTTAAACCAAAAAAAGGACAAGGGAGGGAGCCAGGTTCAAACTTGGTTTATCTCATGTAATGCCTGGGCTTTCCTTGGGAACCTGGAGTCAGAGTACCAGCTTCTGGACGCCCAGAAGCCAGCTCGGGTCAGTTACGGTCCCTCTCATACTCAAAACCAGTGTCTCCTGGGGCGCCTGGGTGGCTCAGTCGGTTAAGTGTCTGCCTTCAGCTCAGGTCATGATCCCAAGGTCCTGGGATCGAGCCCCACGTCGGGCTCCCTGCTCCGCCGGGAACCTGCTTCTCCCTCTCCCTCTGCCCCTCCCCCCTGCTTGTGCACACTCTCTCTCATAAATAAAATCTTTAAAAACAAAACAGCACTTCCTTGAAACTATGAGGGTTAATCCCACAGAGCCATGGAAGTCTTTTCCAAACTGTAGAGTATCACATACACACCAGCGGAGTTATGATGGTGATGTTTTTATAGCAGCAGATCCTCCCTCATGCTGACTTGGGGAGAAGTTGGATTTTCACAGGCGAGAATTGCTTGAAGCTATGTGTGCTCCTATCACGGCAGGATAGGACACTAGATTGAAATCCGGACTGTCCTGTTTAGTGGCCATGTGACCTTGGGTGGGTACTTGAGTTTTCTGTGCCTCAGTTTCCTTACCTGGAAAATGGGAATAATAAAAGCACACCGCTCATAGGAGTGTTTGTGAAGGTAGAGAAGCCCTCCCTGGCACAGAGATGATGCTCTGTAGCCACCAGCTGTCATCATCACCGACTGTCATGATTCTGTGCCTGGCATTTCCCGGCTGCTGACACCAAGTTAGTGACTTGTGCCGTGTCCTCATCTGTAAATGTGGACAACGCTACAGTGAGGATTAGATCACGACAAGCATGGGACACGCTTAGCCTGATGCTGGGCACACAGTAAGCCCCCACTGAAGGGCCTGGGGGCGGAAAAATGACCTGCAACACCCATTAGGCTGGCTACCATTAAAACAAAACAAAATAGCAAGTATTGCTGTTGAGGATGCAGAGAAATCGGAACCTCTGTGCACCGTTGTTGGGAATGTCGTGGAGCTGCTGTGGGAAACAGCATGGCAGTTCCCCAAAAAATTAAAGACAGAATCCCCACATCGTAGTAGTCAGCCCAGGCTACCATCACAAAACACCACAGACTACGTGGCTCAAACAACAGACATTGATTTTCTCGCCATGCTGGAGGCTAGAAGTCTGAGCTGAGGGTTCCAGCGTGGCCAGGTTCTGCTGAGGGGTCTCTCTCCCTGGCTTTGCAGGTGGCCCCCTTTGCGCTGTGTGCTCGCATGTTCTTTCCTCCACGTGAATACAGAGGAGGAAAGATCAAGAACTCCGTTTCTTCCTCTTTTTATAGGGCCACCAGTCCTTTCAAATTAAGATCCCACCCCAAAGACCTCATTTAACCTTAACTGCCTCCTTTTGCGGTCTGCCATGTTTCCAAATATGTTCTCCTTGGGGTTGAGAGCTTTGACACGTGGATGCGAAGGGCGGGCACAATTCAGTCATCACACAGATAAACAATCCAGCAATTCCACTTCTGGGTTTATATTGGGAAGACTTGAAAGCAGGGTTTCAAAGAGATTTCTGCACACCAACCTTCAGAGTAGCTTTATTCACAACGGCCAAAAGGTAGAAGTGACGGATGAACGGAGAAACCAAATGTGGTGTACACATACATCAGAACCTTCTCCAGCCTTAAGGAAGGAAGCCCTGACACAGGCTACAACGTGGATGAGCCTTAAGGACATTATGCTAAGTGATAAAAAGCCAGTCACAAAAGGACAAATACTGCGTAATTCCATTTATATGCAGTATCTAGAGTAGTAAAAGCCATAGAGACAGGAAGTAGAATGAGGGCTGCCAGGAGCTGGCGGGGGGCGGTGGGTGGGAGGACAGGGGAGGAGTAGGGGGAAGTGAGGGTTGTTGAATGGGTACAGAGTTTCAGTTTTGCAAGATGAGAAAGTTCTGGAGGTTGGTTGCACAGCAGTGAGACTATACTAAAACACTACTGAACTGTACACTTAGAAATAATTAAGATTATAAATTTTATGGTATGCATTTTTTAATTTTTTATTGTTATGTTAATCACCATATATTACATAATTTGTTTTGGTGTAGTGTTCCATGATTCATTGTTTGTATGGTATGCATTTTTACCACAATGAAAATAAAAATAGATAAAAATTCATCAACTGGAAACCCTTCCAGCATTAGAGCGATGGCCCCAAAATGGGCCACCAGGGGGCGCTGTGCACCCGTTCCCCGTTCCTTCACAACCTCCCCCTCTCTCCCCTGCAGCAGGAGCCGGTGGTTTCTAGAGGGGGCAAAAAACACTAGGGTCCTGGAGAAAGTTAGAGGTCTTTCTTGCCCACTCCTTTGCCCGAATGGACCAGCCCCAGAGCTGCACCGCACTCCAGCCACAAACCCGTCACCCTTGACTCTGGTCCTGGTCTTTCTCGGGGTCCCTTCCCTCTGTGCTGGAGACACAGGGACTCCTGGATGAATTGCCCCCTCCCTGCCTAGCAGTCCACAGGCGTCCAGACTGCCCAAGGGCTGGAGAAGAGGGAAAGGTGACCAGGAGTCACCTGCTCCAGAGTACCCATGGATGCGAGGACACCACAACGGAAATGGGTCAGAGACCTCTTATCCCAGGGGCAAGAGCCTGAAGGTCACCCAGACCTGGGTTTTTTCCAGTTCAGCTGCTCATTCCCTCCCTGGGTCCCAGACTCCTTCTCTGTACAATCTGGAGTAACACTTGGGAGGACTGAAAAACTTAGTCACATCCCTGATGCCTAGAAAACATTCAGTAGATGAGCAAATTACCATCCCACGCCTCGTATTTGATGCCCGCCGGGGTCTCCTCCTGCCTCCTAGTGGGTTTCTACAGCACAGCATCCACTGTCCAGGTAAGCAACCTCTCCTGAAAACACTCAAGCCCTGCTTTTTCTGGATGTTGAATCAGGGAGTTAATAACCAGGTAGGACTTACTGGGTTAAAAGTAACAGAAACCCAGTTAAGCCACCTCAGGGAAACTGAAAAATATCTCATGAAATCGAAGAAAACATTGAGCAGCAAATAGCTGGGCAGAGCAGACTCAGGATCTGGGCTCATTGGAGAACCCTGGAAAGTCCTTCCCCTTTCCCTCTCTCTCTCTCTCTTTCTCCCTCCCTCAGCCCCCTTTATCCCCTCCATGCAGGTCATCCCCAGGACATACACCTGCACTCACTCCTTCCAGCCCACAGACTCCACTGCCATTCCTAGGGCATGGCAAGCACATTCCCACCTCAGGGCCTTTGCACCTGCTATGCCCTCTGCCTAGGACCTTCTTCCTTGGATCTCTGCCATGGTTAACTACCTCCCTTCTTCAAGTCTTGGCCCAGATGTCACCTCAGTGTCTCCTTCCTTAAGCAACAGATTAAAAATTGCCACCCACCCCCACCATAGCATGCTCTAGATCCCTCCCTGCTTGCCTGCTTTTTTCCTTTAACCATGGTTCACACGTGCACACACACACACACACACACACACACACGAATGAATTAATCATAATCCTTACATCATAACCCACCCTCATCAGCTTTTAATGATCCATTTAACAAGGTAACAAACACCCAGGAAACCACTACCCTAAACAAAAACTAAAATCTTAATAATAACCTACATCTGACCATACATTCCCTCCATCCCAGCATCACATCTGCCCCACCATAATCCTCACCTGTATTTATTCTTCTCCTGTTTCCTTTTTATAATTTATTATTGTGTTACATGTGTGCAATTCGGGTTGCTTTTAGCTTTATAAAAAGGAAACCACGTGTCTGTGATGGGACATTTTCCAGGGGCTATTCTGTGTCAGATCCATCCGTACTGTGATGTGTGGCCGTAGTCCCTTCATTTTGATGGCTGTGTCATACTTCATTGTGAGAATTTGCTCATCTGCTCTCCCATACCTGGGCATGTGGAGGTTTCTCCATTGTTGGCCACTGTGAAGAGAGGCCTTATGAATATTCTGCCACGTGACTCGTGTTACAGACGGGCAAGAATTTCTCCAGGGTGTGTACTGTGGGGGAGAATACTGGGTCACGACCATGGTATGCACGTGCTCAGCTTTAAAAGATAAAACCAGACTGCTTCCCAGCGTGGTTGCATCCCCACCAGCAACATGAAGAGGGCTTTGTTTCTCCCCGGGCACATTTACACTTTATGATCTACCATGTACTTCCCTTGTGTTTTCGTTTACTATCTATCTCCACCCCCAGCCCCGTGTCAGCAGGGCAGGGATTTTTGTCTCTTTGTTCACCATTCTATTCCCAGTGCCTAGAACGGTGTCTGGCACATAGTAGCTGCTCAATAAAAAGTTTCTGATTGAATGACCGAATGGATGGTCCAACATAAGACCTGAGGGCTCATATTAGGTGTCATTGGATTATTATTATTCATTTCCTGCAGATACACTGATTCATCTCTCAACTTCAATCCCCCCAGTCCAGGGAAAGGACCATTGGCCAAAACTACTGAGGCCTAGACCCCCCAGGCCACCTAAAACATCAGAGTTTCTGAGGATGGAGCTTCGCTTTCTGTAACCCTCCATGGCCCTTCAGATAAAAATCCCCCAACCATGCCGGGACTTACAAGGCCCCACACAGTGACCCTGCCACTTCATCTTACCCCCCTGCTCACCCCTGTTGCTCTAAAAAACACATTGCAACCCAGCCACACCCCTGAGACTTTGCACCTTCGCATCCCCTCCACTCCCCCTCCCACCCCCCTTAACCCCATTAAGACTGAATCCTTCAGGGAGTAGCTAAAATGCCATGTCCTCTGAGAAGCCCTCCCTGGCTCCTGAGACCTGGGAGGACCCCTGTTAGAGAGCCTCATGATACAAGGCTCTTGTAAACTCTTAGGATCACACTTGGCATGATACTTCGATTCCTATCTCACCCTCGCCCTAGACTCTGAGACGCAAGAGAGCAGGGACTTATTCTGTTCTGGTTATGGCTGTGCCTCAGTACATAGCCCAGGGCCTGGCACAGAGGCAGGGGCAAATATTTTTGGATCGATGGATGGAAGGATAGGTGGATAGAGGAGAGAAAGAAGGAAGAAAGGGAGGGAGGGAACGAGGGGAGAATACTTAAATGGATGGCTGTATAAATGACGGAGGGGTAGAGGGGTGGGTGAATGAATGGTGCCCCTGGACGGCCTGGCTGAGGCTCTCAAGAGCACCAATGATGCTAAGCAAAAAGACAAACTACAAGTGCCTTTCCGTGATGCTCCAGAGTCATCATCTGGTTCCTAATTGTGATGGTGAGGCGTGGTTACGTAGGAGAATTTGAAGTCCTTGTGATACAGAACGAGGACATCGCTATGAGCCTCACATGCAGGTTAACTAAGTGTGATCAGCCTGAAATGTGATGTGTGACTCAAAGATCCAGAAAAGGGGCAGCATCGTCTCCTCCAGGTCATCGGTTGGATTTCATTGTGCTGACAATCTCAGCTAGTAACGTAAGCACAAGGAAGCAAGACGAAAACACACAGAAGAGAAAATCCAGGGATTCTTTTTCTAGGGATGTAATGCATACGCAGAGATTTTTTTCTTTTTTACAAAGAGTTTGTGATTGATTGATTTTGTTCTGTTGGCTTCTCCACTGGTGTCTGAGCCATCTCCCCAGTGGATGGTGGGCTCCTTAAAGGCCAAATTCCTTTCCCCTCCTTGAAATCCCTTTCTCCCATGGTTCCCTGGGATCCAGGCTTTTGCACTTTCAGATTTTCCACAGCCCAGTGGAGAGGGGCCACTGCACCAGATCCTCAGCTGGACGCCATTCATTAGTCGCTCAACAAACATAGAGGCAGCATGGTGCTGTGGGAGTTGCAAAAGGGTTTGGGATTCAAACCCGAACTCTGCTACTTACTCCCTGTGGGAACGTGGGCAAATCACTTACCCTCTTTGAGCCTTGGAAGGTTCTTTTTCCCCATCTGTAAAATGAGGACAATATTCCCCACCTTATGTGGCAACTATGAAGAGTAGTGTTATGTAAGTGCCTGGCACATAACAGGTACTCAAGAAATGATAACCACACCACACAAGACGAATAAGACACAGTCCCTCATCTCATGGATGCTTCACTCTAGCAGGGACAGCACTGAAGTGGCCAATTGTGATGCAGGCTGTCACATCAAGGTATGGGCAGAGGAACAGAGAGGAAGATGGGAATGAGTTCATGGAAAGCTTCCTGGAAGAAGTGGCATTCAGTCAGACCTTAAATAGCATTATACAGTCCAGAGTCATGGGTTCTTCTTTCTAACTGCTAAATTTCCGTGTGACCTTGAATCAGTCATTTCCCCACCCTGGGGTCCCCAGATCCCCTTCTGTAACATAAGGTTCATAAGCATTAGCTCTGAATCTTTTTGAGTCACAGGCTCTTTTGAGAACAATCTCTGAAAGCCAGAGCCCTTCTTCTCGGAAAAATGCACACACATAAGTTTGTCTGTCATGGGGGAAGGGGCCCTCATCGACCCTGTAAAGTCACCCTAGACTGAATCCCAGAGTTCAGTTGGATCGGTACCACTCCAGAGCTGGCCCCGTCCTCACACAGAGCCTCTTTCTTTAGTCTGTGGTCAGCACGAGCCAGTAGAATCACTGACTCAATCTGAGAAAGCCCATCAGGCACTGGGCTGCAGGACAGAACAGGGGCCTGGGGAGGGGAGGTCACTCCAGCTGGCTGGGGAACCGGAGTCTGGTTCTGGGAAAGCGCCCCTGACCAGTCCTCCCCTGACCTCACCTAGTTTATCAGCATCTGCCCTGGGGAGGAAGAGGGAGCGTGGGCTGCTCTGGGCAGGCTCCCAAACAGGCCGCTGACCCCCATCTGTCGCCCGGGCTGGAGTTCCCGGACGCATCCTTCATCTTTCCTAATCTAAACACCCGCAGGCCTCGGGTGGTCCATCCCCCTCCCAGTTAATGTGTGTGCTCAGCTGCATCCAGCCTGTCAGAGGAAGGAGAGCTGGCTGTCCCCTTTAACACTGGAGCTCCTGCCATCACCTGCCTCCCTTTCCATCCAGCCAACCCTCACCCAGCATTTATTAAGCCACCTACTGTTTGCAGGCATCTGTGAATGAGATGGTGGAGGGTCTCACCTTACCTTCCTCCAAAGTCTCTGTCTCCTGGCCTAGCGCCCCTAAACTCCCCTCCGGGGCAAGATGCTGTTGCTATCCGGCTCACCTGGAGCAGGTGGGTGCTTTGGGGAAGTAGGCTCTGAGCTGGCTAATTTCGGGACTGGGAGGAGAATGAGCTCTGGGTTGGTGTCTGGGCATCTGCTGTGTGATCCTGGCAGTTTCTTACCCTCTCTGGGCCTCAGTCTTCCCATGTTTCATGATTCCATTTGGCTCTGAAATGGGCCTTGCTAGTGCCTCCTCCCTCCCCTCTCCCAGAATAGTGGAAGGAGAAGAGAAAGCTACCCTGGAGTGCTCTAAGATCTTCCTTTGGGCAGTCTCTGGATCATAGTCATTCATTCAAGCATTTATTGAGCACCTATTCGGTTCCAGGCCCTGGGACTGGGCAGCTGGAATGTGAAGACGACGAGGATTCAAGCAGGAGACCCATAGACACCTCACTCCAAGCCTGGCTTCCTGCATGGGGTGAGGAGTCCTCCCAGGGTCCCAGATGGGCCTAGCCAAGGATTTGGGGCGCCCCGGGGACTCGCGTGTCAGCGCCGGCGGCGCTTCGGGGCCCGGTCTGTCTCCTCCCCTTCCTCCTTCTCCGCCCCCTCCACCGCCCCTCCCCGGAGCGCCGCCGCGGCCGCCTCCCACCCGCGGGATCCCGGCGTCCAGAGCCGGCGCGTGCGTCCGTCGGTCGGCGGGGCAGTCTGTCCGCGCGCGGAAAGCCCAGCGCCCCGGCGTGCGGCGGCCGCCGGGCCTGGGAGGGAAAGGGCGCGGAGGCGGGACCGCGGCTCCCTCCCACTCCGGGGGGAGCCCAGGAGGCGGCGGTGCTGAAGCGCCAGCGGAGAAGGAGGCAGCACAGCGGAGAAGGCGGTGAGAGCTCGGGGTGCTTAGGGACCCCACCCCCGGCTCCTGCAGGGGACCAGCGCGCGCTGGGGGAGGTCTGGGCTGGGGAAGAGGGGGGCTGGCACCCCCAGGACGGGAGGCAGCGATGATCCAGCTCCCGGCTGCGCCTCCTCGGTGACGCGACCCCCGAGGGGCCCTGGGCCGCGCCTGCAGCGCCGCGCATCCTCGCACATCCCCGCGCATCCCCGCGCATCCCCGCGCACCCTGCATCCCGGCCCGGGCGCGGGCCCCGGGGGAGGGGAGCGCTCGGGGAGCTGAGGAGGGGGCTCCGCAGGCGAGGAGCCTCGGAAACTCGCGCCCCCGGCCCCAGCCCTCCCTTCAGGCCTGCCCCGAGGGAACGCGGGCGGCGACCCCCTTAAGCCCCCCTTGCCGGCCCCCCCATCGGTTCCCCATTGTTCTCAGCCGATCGCTCTCCCGGGAAGGGGGAGGGGGTGCTGCGCTCTCCTCTTAAAGGGCCCTCTCCCCTTGTCTCCCGGCAGGTCGCGAGCACGAGTGGGGTGGGGCGTGCCCACGGGCCCCCGCCCCCCTCGTCCCCCCCGCCCAGCTCCGGAGCCGCAGCCGGGCCGGCGGGCCAGGGGTACGCGACGCACCCTCCCCGGTGCGTTCTTCAGCCACCCAGGCCTACCAGGACGCCGTGTGGAGCAGGAACCGGGGGGAACTGGGACGCCCCCTTCAGCAGGAGCCGTCGGAGGGGCGGACCCGAGACCAGGCGAGGAGCCCCACTGGAGCCAGGCGCAGGGTCTGGGACGCAGTTGGAAGCGCAGAGGGCCGACCGGGCGCCGCAGAGCCAGCAGCAGGCTGGCCCGGCCCTCCTGGGTGACAGGCCCTGCGTGGCCGGCTGGGAAGAAGTGACTGGAGACCAGCAGAGAAGAGACTGGACCTAGAGTAGGGGCGGCTGCCTCACTCCCTTTCTGAGCCGAGGGAGCCAAGGAATTTAGAGCAGCGTTTGCCCATCACAAAAAAGACACTTGCTTTCCAGAGCAGCGCCTTTATCTGAGACAGCGCTGGGGGAAGGGGTCCTTGGAGCCTGGAGCTGCACCTCACACTCCTTTCACTGAGGCCTCGGGGCCTCAGAAAGGACCCCGAGTTAGAAAGGAGGCCGGTTGGCTCTTGCTGCCCCCCTCCCTGGGGAGAGAGGAAGTTCCCTGCCTGCCCCCAGGCCCAGGAGGAGCTGGGCCGGTCCTAGTGGGGTCCTGGCCCCTGAGGCTGCAGCAGCGGCCATGTCAAGGCCAGGCCAGGGTGTGATGATGCCCGGGAGCGGGCTGGGCTTCCCACCGCAGAATGTGGCCCGGGTGGTGGTGTGGGAGTGGCTAAATGAGCACAGCCGCTGGCGACCTTACACGGCCACCGTGTGCCACCACATCGAGAATGTGCTCAAGGAGGACGCCCGCGGTTCCGTGGTCCTGGGGCAGGTGGATGCCCAGCTGGTGCCCTACGTCATCGACCTGCAGTCCATGCACCAGTTTCGCCAGGATACAGGTGAGCAGACTCGCCCCCGCTCCACTCCCCCCAGCACCCCCACCTGTCCGGCCAGGCTGAGGCTGAGACTACACCACCATCACCACCCTTCATGGTGGAATTCTGGAATCCCCACAGCATCCCTCAGGAGGGGAGAACTGCAGGAAGGCTGGTCTGCTGATCCAAAAAAGGGACAGCCTAGCCTAGTCCAGCTGAAGACTTGGGTTCCAGTCCGGCTTCTTGTATTAGTTGTAGGGCCTTGGGCGAGTCATATCACCTCTCTTAGCCTCAGCTTCCTCATCTGTAAAATCTGTGGATCAATGTCTCCCATAGCTGTGTGAGGATTAAATAAAATCGTGCTCACCGAGCTCAGGATCTAGAAAAGCATTAGCACCCAGGAAGAGGGCTTTCCATGCACTTCCTCATTTGATTCTTTCCTAACAGTCACAGGCACTAAGTCTTATTATCATATAATTATTATTATTATTATTATTAGTCCCATTTTACAGATAAAGAAACTGAGTCTCACAGAAACTGAGTGATTTCAACTCAGAGCTGGGATTTAAGCCCAGGCAATTGAATTCCAGAGCCAATGCTCTTGACAGGTTTCCTGCACTGGCTCCAGGTGTTGGTGCCGGGACTGTGTGATGGGGGGAGGGATAGTGGTGGTGGTGACGGTGGGCGTGGGGTGGCAATGGTAGTGTTGACTGTGGAATTGCCGGTGTTGGCTTTGATGGTTGCGTTGGTGGTTGGCTTGGGAGGGGAGATTGTGATGGGGCAGTAATGGTGGAGAGAATGAGGTTGGTGGCTGTGTGATAGGTGAGGATGGTGATAAACATGGTGAGGTCCACGTTCAGCATTCGTGTTCTGGAAACGTGCCATTGCTGTGGAGATCTCTCTGCGTCATTGTTGCTTGGTGGTCTCCGACAAGCGTGGTGGGCAGTGGGGGATGGTGAGTGCCTGCCTCAAGGAAGCTGCCAAAGAATCCTTGGCATGTTCGACCCCAAGGACCAGTGATGGAAGTTTGTGAATCCTTGGTTGACAGAATGCACGTAACAGCCTTGGAGATAGTAGGATGCGTCCCTGCTCTCTAGAGCCGTTCAATACGGGCGCTACCAACCACATGTGGCTATTTAAATTCATGTCGAATAAAATTAAATAAACTTTAAAATTCAGCCCCTCAGTCCCACTAGCCCCATTTCAAGTGCTCAACAGCCACATGTGTCTTATGGCTACCATATTGGACAGCATAGATCCAGAACATTACCATTTTCACAGAAAGTTCTAGTGGACAGCTATGCTCTAGAACATTGCTTGGTGCCTACAGAGTGGTCACCAAGTGTGGAAACACAGATGAATTCATAATACATGGTTTTAGTCCATCTGTTTTCATAACTCCAGGCATTGACTGCAGTCACTGGTGGTGCCAGGCATCCATTCATACTATCATACAATCACTTATTGATCTCACGGTGTGTCAGACCCTGTGCTAAGCACTAGAAAAAAAATGCATGGAGCAAGACAGACAGAGTCCTGAGTAGAGGTTCACTGGAGGACCTACACTGGAGGTCCCAGAGAGCAAGCAAACACATAATTCACAGATAATCAGTTGCAGGTCTGAGAACATGAAATAAATCTGGGGTCGGGGTGGTGATGGAAATCTGAAGAATGAGTGAAGGGAGCAGTGTTCCAGGCAGCAAGAACAGCCAGTGCAAAGGCCCTGTGGTAGGAAGGAGCAGAGTACATTCAAGTCCACTGTGTGTAGAGTGCGGTGAACGAGAAGGTGGTGCAAGACGATGTTGGAGCAGGGCATGGAGAGCCATGAAAAGGGCTTTGAATTTTCTCCAGACAGTAGAGAACATCACCATTGAACCCTCCTGCCCATTCTTCCAGAGAGGTGCTGAGTCCCTGATAGAGAAGTGAGAAATGCTAGGCATCCCCTGCCCCATCCATCTGGTTTATCCCCAAACCCTTCTCTGGTGCAGGGCAGAGGTTGGACATCAGGAGGAGGAGGGTTTTCTCTTTGGCTTGGTGTTCGGCTTTCTGTAGGTTCAGAGCTCTCACTGGGTGTGGAAATTTTCCAGGGTCTGGCTTGGAAGGTGGCCCTTAGAGGCAGGGATAGCCCCCCACCCACCCCAAGGCTGCCAAGATAACCACTCGGTCTTTGATCCCTCTTTTGGGTCCCTTTTCTATCCCCAGCACCCCTACTTGGGCTCCTAGCTCCCCAAACTGCCTCCACTCCCCGCTTTGGCAGTCCCCTTACTCTCAATGGCATCCCTTTTATGGTTCAGCCTCGCTGAATCCCCCAGAAGTTCAGCTTCAGTTACTTCCCTGCACTTCCTCCCCAGAGCTGTTCACCCACACCTGCCCCCTGTTTGCCGGAAAAGGGAAAAAAAAAAAAACACACTTATCCTTCAACAGGCTCCTGGGAGGCTGCCAAGACCCCCCAGTGAGGGAGGAAGGCCTGGAAACCTATGGGGTGGAGGGTGGGGCACCTTGGTTGTGGAAAACTGTTGGAGGGAGGGACTAGATGCCTCCGCACCAGACACGTTATCATGTGCCCCCTGCTTTTCCCAGAAGTAAGACAATGTCAAGAAAGGACATATTGTTCTCACGGGTAATGGTCAAGGAGAGAGCCTCAAGCAGGTGACCTTAGCTCTCCATGCCTCAGTTTCCACATTTATGGAATAAGCAAGAGTATTGCCTTGCTAGCAGGGTTGTTGGGTAATGGAGAAAACCAAGCTTGTTATTTTATCCTACAAACGTTGACTGATCACCCACCATGTGCCTAGCATGTGCTAAACACTACGGATGCACAAGAAATGGGTAGGAAATGCTCAGTCTTGAAAAGACTATTATTCTCTGTCTTTCTCTCTCTCTCTCTGTCTCACACACACACACAAAACAATATAAAGTTAGAAAACCCAAAGCTCTCATATATGTACTGAAATGAACACAGTGTCTATCTAGATTTTCTAATTATAGGGACGCCTGGGTGGCTCAGTCGTTAAGCGTGTGCCTTCAGCTCAGGTCATGATCCCGGGGTCCTGGGATCGAGTCCCGCATCGGGCTCCCTGCTCAGCTGGGAGCCTGCTTCTCCCTCTACCTGCTGCTCTCCCTGCTTGTGTGCTCTCGCTCTCTCTCTCTTGCTCACTCTCTCAAATAAAAAAAAAAATCTAGATTTTCTAATTATAAAATTCTTGATAAGTTCACTGAAGCTGAACCTGAACTTGGTTTGGGAGAAAGTAGCAGTGAGCCCTAGCTTTGCTGGTGCCATAATGCTGGGAGCCGACAGACTTTCTGATAAGGTCAGATAGTAAATAAGAGAGTAAATATCTTAGCCTTTGTGGGCCATACTGTCTCCGTTGTAAGTGCTCATCTCTCCCATTGTAGCATAAAAGCAGCCATAGATGGGAAGCAAATGAACAAATGTGGCCGTGTTCTAATAAAACCCATTGTAGACACTAAAGTTTGAATTTGTAAAATTTTCACAAGTCATGAAATAGTCTTTGTTTTCCAACTATTTAAAAATGTAAAAACCACTCTTAGATCATAAGCTGTGCAAAAGCAGGCCATGGGTAGATTTAGCCCACAGGCTACAGTTCACCAACCCCTGCTCTCTCATGTTCTTAACCTGCCCCTGGGGTAAGAGAGCCAAGGCCCACCGGGCATAGCATATACTGAACTATACACCTCATGGTGGGTACCACGGTGCACACATGTGTGCGTCCACACACGCAACACCAACCCGCTTGGATGCCACTGACACACAAATACCCTATCTATGTGTCTTTTGTGCAACTAGCGGAAGGAAACCCAGGTGTCAGGCTCGGACCACAGGAGAGAGGCCAGGCCCGGTCCCATGGGGGCTTCTGTTTGTTCAGCTGCTGCCTGCTCACCTCTTCCCTGCTGGGCTGTTTTCATCACTCCCCACGGGAGGTGAGGTTCCCTTTGAAGCTCTTCAGGTCCAGAGCCCACGTGCGGGGGAAGGCTGTGACCCTGGGCCACATGATGTTAGATCCCTCACAGTGGTGTCCTAGGCACAGGGCTGGAAGGGAGAGCCAGGGATAGGCGAGGGATAAGGCAGGTGCCCCTTCACAGGCATGTGCTCTGTGATATCATGATTTTCTTCTTGCTGGTTCCCCAAAGCTTCCCTCATCTTCCTTGGTCTTGAGCTGCCCCTACCATGGGCAAATCAAGATTTCACAAATGGGAAACCCAGGTCAATAGGTTTGCCCAGGTGGGTACAGCAACTGGTGGCAGAGGTGGACCCAAGGGTCATGGCGGTCTTGGGGGGAGGGGCTGGCTCCCACTAGCGGTGGGGAAGTAATGTGGGAGCCGCTTTCTGCCTCCCTTGCAAGGCCACAACTTCCCTGAAGGTAATTGTCCCCTACCCTGCCATTGGGGTGGCGGCTTCTGAGGGCCTCACCCAGACCCCGGATTTTCCACCTGGTCCCCACAGCTGGACAGCGATGTGACTTAGCCACTTCCCAGGCAACTCCCAGATTCCTCCCTGGACTCACATGGCTGGGACGAGACGGGCCCCCTTTCTGACTGATGGTGTCTCCCATTCTCTTCTCCCTCTGCAGCTAGGGGCACTGATGGCAGCCTTCTGCCCGTTCTGTAGATGGGACAGCTGAGGCTGGGAGAGGCCAGGCTGGAGACCATCTACAGCTGCTGTCCCCAAGGCTCAAAGCATGGCTGCACCAGCACTCCCAAACCATGGGGCTGGAGAGACAGGGGGTGGCTGTTTTCAGTTGCCCGAGCCTACATCATTCATTCTCCAGGGAGCTTGGGCTCCACTCAGCCCTGGTCACTGCCCTTATGGGAATGTCCAGTCTGGGGACCTGCTTAGGCTGTTGGAAACCAGAGGGGGCCTCCCAGAGAGAGGCCATAACCAGGGAAAGCACCGCCAGAATTTAGACTCCTAGGCAGGCCATTGTTACAGATGGAGAGACTGAGGCCCAGAGAGAGTGAGTGACTTGCCCAAAGTCACACAGCCATTCAGCCCCAAGCTGGAATCCAGGCCTCTCAGACAGGTCTCAGGGATGGAGAACAAGGTGACATTCAATGCTGGGCTGAGAGAGTCCCCTCCCCCTTCTCCCTTGAGAGCTCTGTTAGGGCTTATTGTCAGGGTCTAGTCCAAGGCAGGAATGGCCTGTGCAACACCAGAGACCTCCGGGACGAGCTCCCTAGTTACAGGACCCCTTGGGGCCCCCTCCCAGCCAATCTGTGAGGCTGCCCCTGGGCTTGACAGCAGAGGCAAGAAGGACAATGCGTGTTTGGGCAGGGAGGAGTCCATCCCATGGTGGCAGCAGGTCCAACGAATCCATTCATGGCTGTCTCCCACTACCACCTGTCAGACTACCTCCATTTCCACCAGTACAGACCCACCCTTTTGGCCTCTAGATGCTTTTCTGGCTCCAGGAGCCTCTTCTGGTAATGTAAACTCATCTTCACTTTTATCTGACAGCTCAGTGGTGCCTGCTCAGTAACAGGCGCTGGGCTGGGTCCTGAGGACTCAGAGAGAGGGACAGGGCCCTTGCCAGACTGATTTCAGAGTCTCCTGAAGGCCAAGGCAGACACATAGCATGGGAATAGCAGTTGAACCCTCTGACTCAGATATAGAGCCAAATTCCAGCTTGGTCCTTGGCTGGCTATGTGACCATGGACAAACACCCTAACCTCTGGTAGCCTCTGTTCCCTCCTCGGTAAAGTGGGAATGACAATAGTCCCTACCCAAGAGGGGTGTCATGAGGATTAAATGAGATGATACAGGTAAAAGCAGGAAGAATATTACTTTGCACATAGTTATCACTCATGCTCAAGTAGGGAAAAGATTTAAATACTCCACAGGAGAGGTGCAGGTTGCCTTCAGCCAGGTAATGTGGGCAGTGTGAGCCTGGGGGCTCTGAGAGAGAGGACTTCCTTGAGGACAGGTCCTCCAAGAGTCTGCATGGTCTGAGGAACACTTTCAGGTAGAGGAAGCAGCATCAGCAAGGTGCTGGAGGAGACCTCAGGCCCAGGTGGAAGAGGGAGGCTGTGCGGGAAGAGGGGAGGGGGTAAGGGAAGCCTCTTGGGTCCCACTGGGCACCACAGGGCTGCCAGCTGCTAGCCTTTAGCGGGGGTGGGGGAGAGGGGGGCCCCAGGGGACCCAGAGCCATGCTGCAGGACCAGCCTCGTTAATCACGCGCCCTCGCAAGCCAGAGCTGAAGAAGGCTGGGTGGGGGCTGAAGCAGGCACGTCCTGACAGCCCGTCGGGTTCCCTCCGCCCAGCCAGTGGGCATCGCCCCATTTTCCACACAGCAAAGCTGAGGCTCAGAGGGTGGGGAGCCTGAGCTAAGAAGAGGTGGGTGGGACATTCAGATCCGGGTCTGCCGCACCCACCCTGTGCCAGGCCTGGCAGCTCCAGCACCTTGGACAGCGCTGCCAGCACCCTGCACACGCGTTGGGGTGGGTGGGGGGTTTGGGGGTATCCTGGGTCAGAGCCCCCTCACAGCCAGCTCTTTCCCGCTCCTCCCCTGCCCCCCGCCCCTCCTTCTCCGCGCTGCGTCCTTCCGAGGGAGCTGTGGAGTCTGACCCAGAGGTGAGGGAGGTGATGAGCACTGTGGCGGGGGAGGGAACGGGCGCTGATGGGCGCTATTATCAGTAAGGTGGAGTCTGGGCATGATAAAGGCCGTGGCGTCAGGGACGGTGATGGTGGCTGTCGTGGGGAGGGGACGGGGGACAGTAGGGGTTTCGTGGGGGTGGTGATGGAGGGTGGGAAGAAGATGATAAGGAGTGAAGGAGGAGGCATGGGAGTTCTAATGGGGAGGTGATAGCACACATGACTGGAGGGTAATGAGGAGGGGTCAGGGTAGGGAGGTGATGGGGCAGAAACTGCTCACAGCAACAGTGCCCATTCAGGCCGTGGGCGAGGGGGTCCCTAGTTCCCCTCCCCAGTGTGGAGTTCTCAGGGTGTGGAGGGTGCCCAGGGCCCTCCCTGGCTCCCTTCCCCCAACATCCATGTCTCCTGGGGCCTCCTTCTTTCCACTAACTCCTACATCACACCCCAGGGTAGCCACCCCCAGGACAGCCTCCAGGGCCCAAGACAGTCATCCCCTCCACCCCGTAGCTCCCACAGCCTCCTGATTGACACAGACACCCCCACCAGCCCCCAGCTGTCCCAGGCTGAATCCCGCTGAGGACATGGGGCCCAAAAGCTGGATCTGGCTGCCTCAGGGAGCCTTACTGGTGAGGCCCAGGCTCTAGGGTCCCTCCCCAGCAGCTCTCTGGTATTGGTGGGGGGAGGAGGGGAGCAGGCTTGTGACTTTGGGTAAACTGCCCTCCCTCCCTTCTCTGTGATGTGGCCCCGGCAACAGTACCTATCGCAGGGAATTGTGGTCTGTATTCATTCCTTCATGCAGGCAGCAGGAAGGTAATGAGCACCTACAATGTGCCAAGCACTGTCCTAGGCCCTGAGGATGCAGCAGCGAACAGGACAGACAGACGCCTGCCCTCAAGGCCCTTCTATCTGGTGTGATACAGGAGGCCAGGCACCAAGGAGGTCCCAGGATGTGGGGCTGTTCCTCACCTCGGGGCCCCATGAGTGACCAGGTTGGGGGCTTAGTCTTCTCTGGATCCTGGATGGCTGTGTCCTCGCTCTGCCACCCTGGCTAAGCTCCTCTCCCTCTCTGGGCTCCTCCCATTGTAGCTCTGGAGCTGCTCCAGGCTGCCACCTCCACCTGCCCAGGCGGTAGTAGCAGGCCGACGATGGGGTATGGGTGGCAGGGAGTCTGGCACCGGGCCCTGGAGCTGAATGCCCTGAAATGCGGAACAAAGGACAAGGCAATCAAAGGAGGCAGCGCTGGTGGCCAGGCCAGTCCTGCCAGCAGCCGCAGCATAGCCACTGCTCCTCCCGATGACAGGCTGTGCCCCGCCACTGCTGGGCCTTTGTCCCCTGTCCCTCCCACCGCAAGCAGAACACGCCAGAGGAAGCATACAGTTTACCTGAAATCACACCATTATGGGGCCCTCCTTCTAGAGAGGCTCCGCTCTTCTAGAGAATGAGGGTTCGTTCATGCCAAGGTGTTTGTTACCTGATACAGTGGAATTAAGAGAAGGGGTCTGGGCTCAAGAGCTGCCTCTAATTTCTAGGGGATTTGGGCCAAGTCCCTGCTTTTTCTGGGACCCGGTTCCCCCACCTTGACAGAGGCTGAAAACTCAGATGCTTACGGAGCCTGGGCAGCTAATAGAAGTGTGTGCAGTGGCTGGGAAGGCAAAGGTTTTCAACTGTTGTTCTTTAGTGCTTGGTACACAGTAAGTGCCCAATAAATACTCGAACCCATGAATGTGGTGGCGGTGGCCACGTTAGTTTCTGCTAACGGTTGCCAAGGAGGCCAGTCCCTGTGGCCACATCTTTGGATATTTTGGGATTTTTGAAATCCAGACTTGAGTGAGTCTACCCCAGTTTTTAAATGCTGGTCATTTTTAAAAACGTAAATAGCGTGCAAACCAAAACAAACTCACATCCACCACTAACTTGCAATCTCCAAGCTAGTCATTTGTAGCATTCAGTTAGGTTCCCTCACATATATTTGGTCCTTCCTTCCTTCATTCAGCTAGCATTTTCTAAGTGCCTATCCCTATGTTCCTGGCTATCAGGGGATGCTAACGTGGCCGAAACCCAGCCCAACTTTTGAGAGGCTCCCAGGCTGGAGGGAACACAGCCTCAATATTTTAGTGAGCTGTGTGCTTTAGCGGGGGTACCGCAGGTGCAAGGTGCTATGGGAGCCCCAAGAAGGGTGTGATTCTCCCTAAGGATGACAGAGAAAATTCCAAGAGGATAGAGCTTGGGCTGAGCCAGGAAGATTGCTTGGGGACTCGGCAGGGAGGAAAGTGGGGTGGGTGAATGGAGTGTCAGAGGGAGCGGCGTGTGCAAATCCGCAGAGGCACAAGCATGCACGATGTGTTCAGAAAATAACTAGAAGTTTGGTGTGATTAGAGTATGAGCCTGCACAGACAGCTTGTGATGGGTCTCAGAGAGGAGCTGAAGAGCTTAGACTGATTCCGAAGGGCGCTAGGGACCTGATGGGTACTGAGCAGAGGAGTGATGTGGTCAGACTTGAGTCTGGCTCTGGCTGCCACGTGAGCATGCACTGCAGGGTGCAGAGGGTGGAAGCTGGCACACAGGGCAGAGGCTACCACGGTAGTTGAGGCCAGCCCTAATGGTGGCTTGGACCGCGGTGGTGGTGGTGGGAGTGGGTAGAAGTCCAGACCCCTCTGGGTTAAATCCTGGCTTCATAACATAGTAGCTGTGTGACTTGGGGCAAGTCACTCCGCCTCTCTGTGCTGTAGCATTTGTATAATGCAAGATAATAACGGTGCTGTTCTATAGCGCGTTGTGTGGACTAAGAGTTGGCCTCCTGAAGTGCTTAGAACAGACCCTGGCGCGTAGTAGGCCCTTGGTGGGCATTTACTACTCTTACGATGTCTACTTCAGAGATGAGGAAGGAGAGGCTCAGAGCAGTCGGGTCAGTTGCCCAGGGCCACACAGGGCTCCAGGAGCTGGAGGCTGTCTGTTCCTTCTCTTCCCCACCCCCTCGTTTCCTCTTGCAGCTGTTGCTCCTAGTGCCAGGGGGGCCGAACCCAAGTGCGCTAGAAGCCCCACTCGCAGCCCATACAGTGGGCACAGCCCGCTGCCGGCAGCCTGCGGGACAAGGGCCTTTTGGACCCCATTTGAAGGCAGCAACCTCTCCCAGTGCCAGGCAGCCCCTCGGCCTTCCCTGCCCCTCCCCTCTCCTCTCCACGGCCCTGGCCTGGCTGCCGGCCGACCCTGGGGAGCCTGGGCCAGCTCCAAACGTGCAGAAACCACTAATGGGCCACGGCTCTGCCTGATGAGTCCCCTGGGAGAGTTTGAAGGCAAACAGAATGCTGCGGGATTATTGATCCCAGGGTGTGGGCTTGGGGAGGGGCGCCCTGGAGCCAGAGCCTGCAGATCCCAGCCTGGCCCCTGCCCTAGCCACCCCTCCTCATCTTCTCAGGGAGCCTGACTTCCAAATGGGGCTAAACCCCATTGGGCCGATGTGGAGACTGGGGGGGCACCCGTGACCCCCCAGCGCAGGAGTTGACACAGCAGAAGCATTTGATAAATCGGGATGGTTGTAGGTGCTGCTGTTTGCTGTCAGGGGGCGCTGGCCATGCAGACAATCGGGGGGGTTAAGGGAGAGGACCTCTATTCTGGAAGGTCAAATAGCAGGCTGGAGCCTCAGCCGTGTGCCTTGACCAACCTCCGTGCCTCAGTTTCCTCCTCCGGGAAACAGGCTCGTGGGAGCAGAGCAGTAAAGGGAACAGCCATGGGAGCCAGGCAGCCAGATAATGGGGTCTGGCGAGACCACTTGGGCATCTTCTTAAACTGCTGTGCCTCCATTTCGTCGCCCCTAAAATGGGGTAAGTATATCCCTACCTCATCGGGCTATCATGAGGATTACATGAGTTGACACAAACCGGAGCCACAGAACTGTTGGTGTTATGATTACTTCTGGGTTGGTGGAGGAGTCAGTAAAGTCCCTCGTTGGGGCGCAGCATTTAGTGGGTGCTCAACTCATGCTCAACCCACTGCCCAACCTCCAGTCACAGGCCTGCAACAGGACACCCTCCACCTGACAGGAAGTCCCATGACCACCTCCCACGGGGGCCTCTTTCCCACTGGGGTCTGGGTTCCCCCAAACTGAGATCACTTTCCTGCAGGAAGCCACCCTCAGAGGGAGGGGTCCCCTCCTGGCCTCGGGGCTGACTCCGTTCAGGGAGGAGCCCTTTGGAGGCCGAGGGGAAGGCAGGAGGGCATGGGGCCCTCCCTTCTCTACAGTCAGCTTCTTCTTAATGCCAAAAGCCGGGTGCTAAGATACCCACACAGCCCACCTCCAGGAAGGGGGTCAGATCAGCACCACATTCTCAGGGCAGAAACCTCTCACAGCTAAACCCAGAGAGCGAAGCTGAGGTAGTGAGTTCCCCATCGCTGGAGGTATCCTAGGCCGGGCTACTGCTTAGCTGGGTTGAACCCCTGGGAACCAGTCCACCCTGGACTTTCCTTTATTCCATGAATGGAGCATCAGTCCCCCAGCCCTCCCAAGGTTTCATTTCTCTGGGCCTCAGTTGCCTCACCTATAAAACGGAAATAATCCTGGTCCCTCCCTGGAAGAAACCGT
The DNA here is from genome assembly GCF_037043125.1 of Eumetopias jubatus. NCBI lineage: Eukaryota > Metazoa > Chordata > Mammalia > Carnivora > Otariidae > Eumetopias > Eumetopias jubatus. The sequence continues at coordinate 83,525,706 of NW_028274822.1, read as the reverse complement.
GTGCAAGGAGAAAATGAGTTAGTGAAGGAAAGTGCCGAGCGCAGCATCTGACACACAGTAGGTGCTCAATAAATGCTTGCTCCGCTGTTACTGCTGTAGCTACTGTCTGCCCCCTCGGCTCTCCTCCCAGCTCTTCCCTGTCTCTTGGCCTCACTCTCTTGTGCTCCCTTACTCTCCAGGGTGCTCTCAGTCTCTAGGTCTGGGCTTTTGTTGCTTTAGGTCTCTCCTACCTGGTCTCGCGCTCTGCCCCCAGCTCTCCTGGTACCCCCTTGCCACAGCACTTCCCATTTTGATCGAGGCCTCCCTTTGGCAGTCTCTCTGTGCATGTGTGTCTCTCTGTGTCTCTGCACCTCCCTCCCCCCGCCACATCTCTCCCTCCCCACTGTGTTTTGATCTCTCTGCTTGTCTCTGCCCCAGGCGTGAACCACTCACTGGCTGCAGTGGCCGCGGCCACCCCCACGCCCGGTCTCCCGGGCCCAGCTCCTGAAATCCTCCAGCTGACATTTGGCCAAAGCCCCTTTTCCCTCAGTGCAGCTGGAACAAGATTGGAATTTTTCAACCAAACATTCTTAAGAAACGAAGGGGAGTTTGGGGGACAGACAACAAAAGCAGACACAGAAAAACAGGCCCAGAAATGGTCCGTGCTTGACACAGGTCCCTAATGGCCATGGGAGCACGCCTCCCCGCCGCCCCCCCACCCCCGCCACTGTCGCTGTGGTCACTGCAGCTGGGCGCCCTGGGGGCCCAAGAGGGAAGTGGTCTGCTCAGGGACACCCAGCGGAGTGGGTGGGTGAGAAAGACCAGCTGTGCTTCCAGGCCCCCAGTTTCCCGGGCTGAAGAACCTCCGGCCCCATCTTAGACCCATTGTTCTGGCCAAAAATCTAGGCCAAAGCCACTGGGGAGAAGTGTTCCTGCTCCCTTGGAAATCTGAAGATCACAGCCCAGGCAGGTCACCCGGGACCCAGCCGGCCCCCCTCGGCCTGGTCCCCGGCCAGCCCGAGCCCAAGGTGGATGGATGGGCGGGCGGCAGTCATGCACGACAGGGTGCAGGGCCCAGCAGGGAGGATGGCAGCTGCCCTAATTACTCCAGCTCTCCAGGTTCCAATCCCATTTGAAAAGGACTCCAGGGACGCAGCCTTTAATAACTACCAGTAAACAGGCAGGAAAATCGATACCTGGTAAATAGAGCCCTGGCGAGAGGGACGCCTGGGCTGGCTGGCCCTGACCTGCTGGGAGGGGCTCCTGGAGTCCTTCGTCGTGGGGCTGGCCAACACCGGCCTTTCCAGCCCTGTCCCCGCTTCCCCTTTCCACTGCCTCCGAGCCCTGACCTGTGCCAAGTAGGCTGCCTGTTTCCATTGCAGACACCTCCTTTGCACAAAGATCTGTGCCTGGTGCTGGGAACACAGGCGTGGGTCCGACCTGGTTCTTGTCCTCCTGAAAGTCATCCACCAGCAAAGGAGATTAAGAACAACAATGAATGATTTAATGACAATGCAAGGACACTTGGGCAATATAAAGCTGCATGTGCCAGCCATAGCAGCAGAAACAGAAAAGCAAGTCCAGGAAGAGGGGGACACAGGGAGGGTTTTGTTGGATGAATAGGAGTTCACCAAGTGAACGAGAGCTGGGACATGGGGAGTGAGGGTAATGTATGTAGTAATAACAGCTGTCTTAGTTAACATTCATTGAGCACCTACTGTGGCCAAGCACTCTGCTGAGCACCTATGACCAGCATTATCTTGTTGTGTCCTACAGTAATTCTTTGGGGGTATGTATTCATACCCCCATTTTACAGATGAAGACACTGAGGCTATGTGTGGAGCCAGGATTTGCACATGGCCCATGAGACTTCTGAATTGTTTCTCTCAACCACTTCATTCTGCACCTCCCATCTCCGACCCCACCCTGCCCAACTCAAGACCTGACACCCAGAGGTTAACGAAAGCAAGTTCCCATCCTTTCCCTTACCATCTGGGGGTTATACCTTCCAGGTAACACAGCGCCTTAACCCTCACTAGGAGGCTCAGGGCGGGACTTCAGGCACATCAGACCTGAAGATCATCTCTCATGAGCCCTCATTTTGCAGACGGGCAAACAGACTCTGGGAGGAGAAGACCAGCACTCAGGAGCAGAGCAGGAACAGGATCCAGAAATGTTTCCTCTAACCCCCTCTCAGGCCTGCCCTGGAGGAACAGCATTGTCAAGGAAAAAATCGATATGCACACACTCAATTAAAATGATAAATCAGGCATCAGAATGAGGCAGCCCAGGAGACGGCCGGTGGGGGGGGGTTGTTCACGTGATCGGCTTGAACAATACAGGAGTCCAGGGACTCCATCCTCACAGGTCTCTCTCACGTCCACAGCTGCAGCTGTCTGCCTTGATTTTCCCAGCTCTCGGGGTCTGGGCATTTGACAGAGGCAGGGGTAGTCCATAACCCTTGGGATTCTGACGGAGGAGAGAGAGCAGAAGACAAGCTGTTCTAGCCCTGCGTAGGGACCCAAGTGAAGGTCAGGGAGAGTCTATGCTCGGGAGAGAGAGAAGCCTGAGCAAGGCAGGGGGAGGCGGTGGTCTTCAGGAAGGTCCGTGGTGGGTCCCCACCCATCTGGCTGCAGATCCCTGGGCCAGGCACCTTGGGGTTATGCCAGTGAACAGCCGAAATGTACTCCACGTTGTGAGGGTCTGCTGTCTGCCAGGCTCTGTGCTTGGCACTGGGGTATAGCAGTGAGCAAAGCAGTCAAGGTCCCTGACCTCTTGGGCTGACAGCCAGGTGGGAAGAGACAGAGAATAAAGAAAGTATGCAGATGGATGTATCGTATCAGGTAGTGCTGAGTGCCAAAAGAAAAAGAACACCCGGCAAGAAGATGGCAACCAGAACACCTGTGTTAGAAGGTGGTCTGGGAAAGTCTTTCTAAACAGGTGACATTGGAGCAGAGACCCAAAAGGAAGGAGGAAGGAAACTAGGAGAACATCCGGGGCCCCCCAAGTAATATTCCAGGTGGAGGGAACAGCAAATGTAAAGCCCTGAGCCTGGACAGTGCTTGGGGTGTTGGAGGAATGGCAAGGAGGCCAGGGTAGCTGGAGTGGAGTGAGTGAGAGGGAGGTGGGAGGTAATAAGTCAGAGAGGAAGACCGGACTTTGTAGACTCACGGGAGAAGTTTGGTAGACGATGGGGGCTTTGGAGGTCATAGCGAGGACTTTGGCTTTTATTCGCAGTAAGAGGGGAGGCCATGGGAGGATTTTGAGCAGAAGAAGGGTGTAATCTGATTTGCATTGAAAAAGATTCCTCTGGCTGCCAGGTGAGGAACAGACTACAGAATGCAAGGGCAGAAGCAGAGGCCAGTCATGAGTCTACTGCAACAGTCCAGGCAGGAGAGAGACAGTGGGTTAGACCAGGTAGAATCACTGCAGTGAGAAGTGGTCAGGCCTGGGATGTATCTGAAGGTAGAGGGGACTGGGTCTACTAATAGACTGGATGTAAGGTATGAGGTAAGTCAGGGATGAGTCCAAATTTTGGGGTGGGTGGTATTGGGGTGCAAGCAGCTGGAGGGATAGAGCTCTATCCAGCATTTGCAATGAGAACCACTTCAGGAGGAGCAGGTTCAGGGTGGGGAAGCATCAGAGTTCTGCTTTAGCAGGGGTGAGTTTGAGATGCCCGTTGGACCTCCTCAGGAGCGTGCTGAGGAGGCAGCTGGATCCACGGCTCTCAGACGGAGAGGGTGGGTCAGGAAAGGATGGATTTTGGAATCACCAGAGTGGTCCTTTTCACAACCTCACAGGGAGGTGTGGGGTTGCTTACGCCCATTTTAGAGATGAGAAAGCTGGAGCTCAGGGATGTTGAGGCACGAGACCACAGTCACAGAGCTGGCACATTGGGCAGTGGAGACTTGAAATGAAGTCTGTCTGCCTCCCAGCCCCTGGTGCCTAGCCCAGTCCCTGGGCTCTGTGGCTCTTCTCACTGAATCCTCCCGGCAGCTCTGTGCAGGGGGGGAGGGCGCGTCATGAGCTCGGCATCACCTTCATTTTCGAGCTGGGGCCACCAAGACCCAGGCAGGCTGAAGGGACTTGCCCACAGCTGAGAAGCAGTCAAGTGTGCAGCCTTCCTGCAGGTGTGCCAAGTGAGCCCAGCAAAACTATCCCTCCACAGTGGTCCCAAGGCACAGAGTAGGCTAAAGCCTCTGAGAAGTCCTGCAGCCTGGACCTCGCCTTATCTCTATTTTCATGCACTGTGCCAGGGAGCCCCTAGAGCTTTGGGAACATGAAGCAGTGGTTGAGAGCAAAACTTCAATGCCCTCGTTTTTCAAATGGGGGCATGAATACCCACCTGGCTGGGGTTATCATGTGGTTCTGTGCATTTTCAATGAGCACTGGGCATGGAGCCCTCCAGAGAGCCGTCAGCAGATGTCTGTTAAAGGAAGGAACACAACAAACAGATGAATAAAAAACAAAGGAATTGGTGGTCTGCAGGAATGAGCAAAAGTCATGAAGGAACACAAGAGTAGCCACACCCCAAAAGGCTCAGGGTCTGAACTAGGGAATGCATTCATACACTCAGCAATGATCTGTTGAGAGCGCCTACTGTGTGCAGGCGCTGGGGACACAGCAGGGAGGAAAATGAAGTCCCTGCCTTGGTGACATTCTAGTGAGAGGAGACAGAAAACAAGATAAATAGGTAAAATATAACTTATGCCAGATGGAGAAAACCAAGCAGGGATGGAGAGAGAGAAAAGGAAGTATGTGGAGGGGTGGCACATTTTTAAATAGGGTGGCAGTAAATGAGGGAATGGCTGAATGCATGAATTAAATTAGGGAGTGAGAAGACATGCAGTGAGAAGCATAAGGGATGACTGCAGGCATGGGTGAAGGATCTAATGAAAGAATTATTGAATGAACGAACCCAGGAAGATATGAATGCAAGAACTAAGGCGCGAATGAATGAATGAACAAATGAGCCAATGGAAGAGTGGTTGAGTGAAGAGATGAATTTGTGCTTGAATTAAAGCACCGATGAGAGGATGGATGAATGAAGGAAGTTTGGAACGAGGCAAGAAGGCCAGCCTGCTCCCCACTGCTCGCATGGCCATGGCCCGGCTGTCCCTGCTCCCCGCACCTGGGTCCGAACAGCCCCCGCACCCCCTCGCCCCCGCCCCACTCCCCACTCCCCCGGGGCCTGTGCGGCCACCGCTCCGGTGTGGGTGCTGACCCCGGAGGGTGGAGGGGTGCCCGCCACCCCACCCCCCGCTCTGACCGCCCTCCCCTTGTGAGCGCAGGCACCATGCGGCCCGTGCGGCGCAACTTCTACGACCCGTCGTCGGCGCCGGGCAAGGGCATCGTGTGGGAGTGGGAGAACGACGGCGGCGCGTGGACGGCCTACGACATGGACATCTGCATCACCATCCAGAATGCCTACGAGAAGCAGCACCCGTGGCTCGACCTCTCGTCGCTCGGCTTCTGCTACCTCATCTACTTCAACAGCATGTCGCAGATGAACCGCCAGACGCGCCGCCGCCGCCGCCTGCGCCGCCGCCTGGACCTCGCCTACCCGCTCACGGTCGGCTCCATCCCCAAGTCGCAGTCGTGGCCCGTGGGCGCCAGCTCGGGCCAGCCTTGTTCGTGCCAGCAGTGCCTGCTGGTCAACAGCACTCGCGCCGCCTCCAACGCCATCCTGGCCTCGCAGCGCCGCAAGGCGCCGCCCGCGCCCCCGCAGCCGCCGCCGCCGCCCCCGGGAGGGCCGCCGGGCGCGCTCGCGGTGCGCCCCAGCGCTACATTCGCGGGCGCCGCGCTCTGGGCCGCGCCCGCCGCCGGCCCCGCCGAGCCGGCGGCGCCCCCCCGGAGCCCAAGCGCCCCCGGCGGCGCGCCCACCCCGGGGCAGAACAACCTCAACCGGCCTGGGCCCCAGCGCGCCACCAGCGTGAGCGCACGCGCCTCCATCCCGCCGGGGTAAGACGGGCCCCCGGGCGCAGGGTGGCTGCCCTCCGGGGCTAGGAGCGCAGAATCTCAGTGATCCTAACAGTCACAAGCAATACCTAGCATCTAGTAGGTGTTCACTTTGTGCCAAGCGTTAATTAAGCACCTTAACGCGCTCTCGCTGGTTTCCCTCCATGCACGGGGACACTATGTACGAGGTAGGTACCAGCATCACCCCCAACTGACGCATGAGGACGCCCAAGCACAGGGAGGGTTCCTAACGACCCCCAGGATCCCACGATTCACAAGCCGGGGGGCCATAGCAGCAGTCATGGTGTGAGCTCCGTGTGTATCCCTTGCTCAACTATCTGCCGCACCTCACTTACTACTCCAGACGGTTCTATCATGCCAGGTTGCCGGTGGGGAGGCCGAGGCTGGGAGAGGTATGTTACCTTCTGACAGTCACCCGGCTGGAGAGCAGGGCTCGGCATTCCGAGCCGGGAGGATTCCAGAGACTGTGTTGTCTTGGAATTTTTAGAGGGTTCCTGCCCCTCCCCCCAGTCTCATGTCCATCTCGTGTGGAGGCTCCAGCAAGCACTGGCCACTTGTTCGGAATATTTCCCAGATAGGCCGCACCTGAAGTATCCCCGTTACTTTGGGCTGATACTGTGGTTTTCCGGGGTCAGAGGGGCAGCTCTGGAGACTCCCGGGTGACCTGGGGTAGTGGCAGCAAGGGGTGGTGGACGAAGAGAAGTCAGGCCCACAGGAGCCAGCCTCTCTGCTCTTGTTTAGCCAGAGCAGCCCTTTCAGGAATCTCCTATGAATTGGCTTTCCCAGCAGGATTTCACTGAGGGAAACACGCCCCCCAGGTGAGGGCATCCCAGGCCCCAGGATAGGGACCCAGCAACAGTCTGTCAGCACCTGCCCTAGAGCCCTGACTCCATCAGTCTCAGCCTCACGGAGTGGGAATGAGAAGGAGGAGCAAAGACCTTGACCTTGAGACAGACCAGAAGGGAAATGACCAGGTGGGGTGTGGGCCATGGTGCCCAAGAGGAGGGGTGAGCACCAAGAGCCAGGTCTGCTTCTCTCACTGTGGCATGATCCAGGGAAGACCAGCAAAGGTCAGATCTGGATAGAACCTTTGAGGTCTCCACCTCCAGGCTGGAGAAGGGACGGGATCCTAAAGCTGGCTGCCTCGTCTGCCTTCTGTCCCTTTGAAAGTGACTGCTTGGGTTCAGACGCCCTCTCAGCCGCGTCTGAGTTATGTGGTCTGGGGCGTGCATCCTTCCCCTTCACTGAGCCGCAGTCTCATCACCTGGCAAATGGGAGCCGGATCTCTGTTGTGTGGGGACACTGTGGACCTGAATGATAGTGCCACAGTGGCAGGTAGGACTCTTGGCACCCAGGGAGAGGGTTGGCGTGGGGGCAAGAGAGCCTCTGAGGGGGCTCGGAGCAGCAAATTACTCCTGATTCTTCGGGTGGCTTGCAGGAGCCGCCTCCTGCCTCCTCACCCTTCCCTGTGCCTTCCCCTCGGGTCGTTCCTGCGGGAGAAGAGGGAGGGCCATGGGGACAAGCAGAGGTACACCCCGTGTGGCCCGGTGCCAACAGAGAGGAGCCCCATGGAGGTCAAAAGTCCTCTTGGGGAGGTGTTGCAGGAGGGACTCACCCACTTGGGGTCATGGGACTGGAGTGTTCCTTGTAGGTAGCAGCCTGGCTCTGTTATGAGAAAGGAGGGCTGGCAGGCCCCCGAATGACAGCAAGGGTAGTCAGCCAGCTGAAGTGGGTGTGGAGGGGGCAGGACCAGGGAAGTTCAGGGACCTCGGCAGCAAAAATCTGAGAACCTTGTCTCTGGGGCTGTATTGTTGTAACCCACTAATGGGTTATGAAATCAAAAGGGTGTAACCAGATTTTTCTTGGAATGGAATAGAATGAAATGGAGTGGAATGCGATAGAATAGAATAGAACAGAATAGAATATGCAGGCGTATATCCTACATAGTGATCATAAGAATTGGTCCAGGAACGTTTTGCATCCCTTTTACCATGTGTTCAGTGGATTTCCAGGTGAAGTGGATTTCTTAGTCACTGATGAACTTTGTGCAATCCAGTGTTTCAGAGCAGGCTGGGAATTACTCAGCTTTTATTGCTCAATATTAATTCTCCAAGTATGTACCGTGGGTGTGTGTTCACAGAACTGAACAAGACACATGGGGCCCAGAGTGACGGGGAGACAGACATACAGCAAGTAAATGAGTAAATGAACACAATCGCTGGAGAGAGAGGGAAGTGCTTGCAGGTATGTGAACAGGATGGTATGATCGGGAGGGAGTGAGGGGGTGTCAGGGAAGACCCCTCTGAGGAGGTAGCCAGGTCTGGAAAAAGGCTATTCCAGGTTGGAGGAACAGCATATGCAATTCAGCGGGGCTTGGAGAACATGGTACATTCAGGGAAGGACATCTCAGGTATTGGCACTGCAGGTGCAAAGGGGTGGGGGTAGGAATGTGTCCAGCAGGTTTTGGGGACTGTACAAGGGTGGAGGTTTCCTGCTGGAACAGAAGGGGCTGAGATTTTTCCCAAATGGGGGTATAGAGCCAGATTGTGTGGAGCCTTAGGGGAGCCTGGGCTTTTTGCTACCAACAGTGGGGAGCTATAGAGTGTGCTTGAGCTCAAGAGGGCTATGGGGAGAAGAAGAATTTCTCCATGGGAGTGCTGGGCTGATCATTGACCATGTCCTCCTGTGACCTGCTGGAACTCGGTTCTCCCAGCCATGTGCCCCTACCCAGTGTGTACTCCTCCCCCTGGGAGCCATTTGTTACCCTCTCTGAGAACAGACATTGGCCTGGAAAGGCGCGGGGTGGAAACTGTCAAGGGCTTTCTCACCCCTCCCCAGCCAAGCAGACCCTGCCCAGCCAGACAAGCCTGTGTCAAGGCCCCCTCCCCTCCCCTCCAAGGAACCCCAGCTAAAAATACTCTGTGTGGCTCAGAGTGGGGTGTGGGCACAGGACCTGTGGGGTCTGCTTTGGAATGAGGGGAGTGTGAGGAAGGTGGGTGGGGGGAGCCGACCCGGGTTCCTCCCTGCTGAAGCCTCTGTTGCCAGGGCACAGCCTATGAGGGGAGGCAGATGGGGGTTTCTGAGGAGCCAGGCAGCCAGCCCCCCAGGCCTCGCCCTGGTCCGCCACACCCCCGAGCCCTCATGGCCTTCCACATGATCTCTCTGACTCTATGTTTATGTGTCCAGTTTCCTTTTTGTGAGGACACCAGTCCTAGGTTAGGGCCTGCCCTAATGTCCTCAGACCTCATTCTAATCCCCTCTGCGAGGACCCGTTCTCCAAAGTGTCCAAAGGACTGGGGGTAAGGACGTCAACATCCGAGTTCTAGGGGGACACAGCTCAGCTGATAACAGTATCTCTATGTATGGGTCTCTGTGTCTCTCTGTCCATCTGTCTGTCTGTGGTTCCCCTTGGCCACATTTCCTTTTCCTTCCTGCTCCCTTCTCTGCACTTCCTTCTGTCCCACAGGACTGACACAGACCCCGAGTCCAGTCCTTTCCCGGCTGGGTGACCTTGGGCGCATGGCTTCACCTCCTGAGCCTCAGTTTCCCCCTCTGCCAAACGGAGCTAAAACCACTACCACTCATGCGTGCCGGCTCAGCAGGGCCCATGGCGGGCAAAACTTTAATATTGCCCGCCCCATATGATCACCTCCCAGCTGCATCTCAGCCCCGGATGCAGACTAGGATGGGAGAGGGGCCCCGACTTGCCCAAGGTCACACAGCCTGTGGGGCCAGAGCGGGCCCCTGGCCTGGGTACTTTTCCACTGCCCCTGTGTTGGGGTGGGGAGCCAGCTGGCAGTCCGGGCCTGGGGGACACGCAGGGCTGGGGGAAGATCCGCCCTGTCTCCCGGGAGGGCAGCTTCCAGCACTTTGGAACGCAGCTGCGGGGCAGACTCAGAGTTTCCACCCCACGTGGTGGAGGGGAGAGAGGACAGCTGCAGGCCTGTTTCCATTTACCGAGCGCTTGCTTTGTCCCAGGCCCCATTTCACGGCCTCTACACACGTTCGTTGCCTGTCTGAATGCCCACAGAAACCCCACGCGGCGAGTCCGATTTTCCCCACTCTTCACATGAGGAAACAAGGCTCCGAAAGGCTGACACTTGCTCAAGGTCCCCCACTTGGGCGTGTGATTCGAAATCCCCAGTCGGCCAGGGTACTAGGGTGCCCTACCGCCCTGCCTGTCCACCCCAGGTTTCCTGCCAGGGTCCCAGAGACCCGGGCCTGATCGCACAGGGTGTCAGGGAGCCCCAGGGGCAGTGGCTGGGCCCCGCTTCAGCCGCCCGCCTTACTGCGTGACCCCAGTGGAACTCATTGCCCCCTCTGGTCCCCAGTTGGTGCACCTGTGATGCGGGGCCGCCGTCAACCATGAGGCCAGATGTCAAAGTGCCCGTGTTTTTGAGCCTGCACGCACCGTCGACGTGGCCCGCCAGCAGCCGGAAGGGGTGCTTCTTCCGTTCATCCCCAGCAGGCTCGCACACCACGCCAACCTGAACGGTGCCCTAGCGATGCCCCCTCTGGTTCTTTGTGAGCCTGAGAACCTCTTCTGTTTGCGGGCCTCCAGTGGTTCCTTCTTTTGCCAATTACTTGTCTATTCCTTTTGCTTATCCTTCTCTTGGGCTGTTTATTTCTTCCTTATTGATTTGCACACGTTCCTTGTGCGTTAAGGGTCTTAACCCTTTATCTGTCATCTTGTTATCTGTCCCAGTTTGCTGCTTCTTTTGACCTTCTTTATAGCCTTATGTTCACCTGTTTTTAAATGAATTAGCTCATATATATTGAGCAACTACTGTGTGCCAGGCATTGTTTGGGGCCCTGGGGATGCAACAAGGAACAAAGCAGATAATCCCTCCCCTCCCGAACCACAGTCTAGTGAGAGACAAACAGTAAACGAAATAAATAAATTCTAGGATGTGGTCCAGAGAGTAACTGCTGCCGAAGGAACATAAAGAGTGGACAACACATAAGGACTGATGAGAGGGATGTGATTTTAAATAAGGAGGTCACAAGAGGCCTCCCTGAGAATGTAACATTTGAGCAAAGACTAAAGAAGGTTAAAAAGCAAGCCACGCAGAGAACAGTGGGAAGAGCATTCCAGACAGAGGGAGCAGCTTTTGCAAAGGCCCTGAGGCAGGAGCAGGCCTGGTATGTTTGAGGAGGTCGGTGTGGCTGGAGAGGCTGCAGGGGGTGGGGGTGGGTCAGAGATGAAATGGGGCCAGTCCTCCAGGGCCCTGAGACTGTGGAGGGGACTTGGGCTTTGATTCTGAGTGAAATGGAAGCCCGCGGTGTTGTCAGCTGCAGAGAGACGGGTGTGACCTTGTTGTAACAGGTTCCCTCTGGATATTGAGAATATGCCTCAGGTGGGGCTGATGCAGGAGGCAGGAGCCCATCTGCAGGTGGGCTTTGATATTGTTGGTGTATTTGGGTGTTTTCCTCCTGTTTTTTACTTCCACCAGTGATTTTACGTTTTTATTTTAAAGAATTCATATTTTGTTCTTCAGTTAATAGGTATTACATTTCAATGCTTCAAAACCAACAAAGTACTGAAAAGTACACCATGAAAAGTCTCACCCTCACCGTGCCCCCCCATCGGGCCTGTGGCCTGCCCACCCTCCCCCTTTTCCTGGCCTCACTGGTATGCAGTCTCCCCTCCCTCCAAGCGCCTCACCACAAGGTCAAACCAAACACCCCCACGCCCCAGACCTGAAGCACTTCCTGCCCTGCTCCCTGGGAGGCCAAACCACACACTCCTGTCTGCATGTGGCTGCCCCAGGCCGTGGGAACCGCCAGCCCAGCCCTCCCCTCCCCTCTCCTCCCCTGCCCGGGTTCCCCTGACAGAGCCCTGCTCTGGGGGGCTGGGAGCCCAGGGGGTTGAAGGAGAATGATGCTGAGCCCCCAGGTCTCTCGATAAATCTGGCCCTAAGTGGCCACCAGCCCCCAAAAAGTCTCTCTAGGGGACTTTTGCACCCTTTATTCCCTAGGAGTGGACAGGGGCAGGGATGAGAGGTCCCATCGGACAGAGGGGAAACTGAGGCCCACAGAAGCTCAGAGGCTTGTCCAGGCAGAATGGGGAAATGAGCAAAGGCCTCCAGACAGCCACCATTGATGGCCTGTGGTTTTGCTGGGCCCAGGGAGCACCCTGGAACTCACTGTGATGTCCTCAGCCCCGGGCCCTGCAGAGAGGGATGGGAGTGGGGACTTGGCTGGCCGCAGATACAGGTGGAGGGGGCACTGAATGGGGGCAGGTGAGGGGAGCAGGCCCAAGGAATGTGGGGGATCCCCAGGGGCTGTTCAATGCCCTTCTCCCATGACATGGCTCTCTCACTTCTGCCCGTTCCTCACCCACTTGGAACCCAACTGACTGAAGCTGGAGCCTCCAAAGGTCCCCCAAGGGACCACGGGGTAAGTGCCAGGTGTCCTGATGGCCCCTGAGGCCAATCAGGGGACCTGGAAACCATCACCAGAGAATGGGACATGCCTGGCGTCTATCCAGGGCATGGTGGCAGGGAGGCAGACAGGGAGGCCAGATGTGGGCAGAGGGATGGAAATGCAGTTGGCCTAAAGGGAGTGTCCACATGGCTTCCTTCTTCCCTGGGGTCCTGAACTCCCCTTTATGCCTGGGACAGAGAGAGGGTTAGCCAGAGCAGGCACATGGGTCTACTCGTATAGCTACTCATGCAGCCTACCTGGGCCTGAGCCAGCTCCAGGGTCCAGGTCAAAAACTTCAGCCCACCTCTAGCATCCGGTGGGCTCAGAAAGCTTGCTCAACTCCAGATGGCCCCACAGATCTGCCTGGCGGGGTCAGCCCTGGCCTCTGACTCAGAAACTCCAGGAACCGGTGCCAGGTGCACCACTAACCAGCTGGGTGACCTTAGTGAAGTCACTTCCCTTCTCTTGGCCTCAGTCCCATCATCCATAAAACAGATGACAAACAGATTTCATCTCATGAAATGGAGAGGGAGTGCTGAGATCGATTGTTGATGCCTGCCATGGGTGCAGGATTGGTAAGAGTACTACACACGCCATGTATTTGCCATCCCTGCTTCAGCCTTGTCTCGGGGAGGACGTTGGTATTAGAACTGCTGTTTCTAAGGGCACCATGGATCCTCTGGAGGGACCACAGAGCTAGCAGGCCAATTTCTTCTTTGGTTCAACTCTTCCATTCAGTACTTCCTGAGAACCCATTTGCATGGAGTTTCATCCGCAATCCTAGGGCCCCAAGGCTGATTCAGACACATTTCTAGAAGCTCACAATCTGGCTCAAGAGATAGAAGTGGAACCACAAAACCAGAAAGCAACATAAAATGTCTGTATCCTAAAAAAGAAAGAGAGAGAGAGGGAGAGGGAGGGAGAAACGTCCCTTGGGAATTAAAAGGGGGTGGCTATGAATCCACTTGAGGTAGATCAGAAAAGGCCTCATGAAGACAGTGGCCTTTGAACCTGTCTTCAAAGAACAGATGTGAATTGGAAATAGACAGTAGGGACAAGCAGGAGGAACAGTGTGGCAAAGGTGCCCAGGCAGGAAAAGGGCAGGGAACAGTGTGAGGAACAGCAGCTAGGAAAATCTCACATTATCTCATACTGCCTTTGAGCATTGCCTTCCACCCGGCGTAGATATGAAGCATCTCTGCTCTTCCTTGGCAAGGAGGAAACCCAAACACTCCACCCCTCTTTCCCAGACTAATCCCGGAGGTTTTTCTCTCAGACAGAGCCTCCTGCCTGGGCTGCTAAGCCATGGTGAGGGAACTTGGTTCATGTCATATGGCTAAGAGCACAGACTCTGAAGTCTGACAGCCTGGGCTGGAATGCTGGCTCTACCACTGGCAAATTACTTCAGCTCTCTGGGCCTCAGTTTTTTGCTCTCTGTAGACAGATGTCACAGACTTTGGGGTACGATTAGATAAGGGAGTGAAGCAGGACAACAGCATCGGGCCCATAGTGAGAATTTTTGACCAGGGAGAACATCCCACTGTCTGTCTCTGTGTGGCACATTCGCTAAGACAATTTCTGTGCAATGCCCGGGTTCCCCTAAACCTCACCATGAAACCTCTGCCCCAAGTGGGATGCAGAGCATTTCTGGGAATTTCTCAGGGGATGGTTGCTTGGGCTGTTGGGCAGGATGCCCCCTCAGCGTGAGTACTGGCAGAGAAGCTCCAGGGGACTAGAGGCTGCAGACGGTGTTTCCCTGGGACACCTGCTTCAAGGCTCACTTCAAATATGTGCAGAGAACACATGGGGAGAATGCACCTGAGCATGTGCTCGTGAGTCACCTGCTTAGAATGTTCCCACCAATTTCAGCCTCCCTTCCTTCATGCAACAAGTGTTTATCAAACACCTGCTATGTGCTGTGTACTAGGGTTGAAGTCAGGTGGTCAAGGAAGATGTCTCTGAGGAAGTGGCATTGCAGCAGAGCACTAGGAGAGCCATTCAGCATCTGGGGGGAAAGCCTGGGGGCAGAGGGCACAGCAGGTGCAAAGGCCTTGACAGGGGACTATGCTCAGTGGGTTAAAGCCACAGCAGATGTGTCCAGAGAAGAGAGATGGAGGGGGTAGGAGATGAGGTCACAGAGGCAGGGAGGGCCTGGTCAGATCAAAGACTTTATAATCAGGTCATGGTTAGTGCTGGGACAATCAATCAGTCGATAAGGTAATGCAAAGACAGAGATTTCTCCGGAGTAAAATGGTAAGGAAGGTCTCTGATAAGGTGACACTTGAGCAGAAATCTGTGTTAAGTGAGTGTTCAAGGCATGAGGATATCTGGGGAAGAGCATTCTGGGAGAGAGAGATCAGCAAGTGCAAAGGCCCCGGGGTGGGAATGTGGCTGGTGTGTTCGAGGAACAGCACGAAGAGCAGGGAGGCTGGGGTGGAATGGGTGAGGGGTGACCACAGGGGAAACAGAGTTCAAGGGGTAGGTATTGGCTATCTCACATAGGGTAAGGAGGTTGGCTTTTACTCTGAGCAAGGTAGGATGTGTGCGGGGTTGAGGGCAGAGGAAGATAGGACCTGATGCAGAGGTGGGAAAGACAGCAAGAAAACCAGCATGGCAGTGGGACCCATCTCCACCTTGGGGTGGCTGGGCCTGGCTTCTGGTCAGAACAGATCTCAAGGGGGCCTGATGGCTTCCTACTACCCTTTGTCAGGCTGAGCCCCAAGAGGGTGGAGCAGAGAGTGCAGGCCTGCCCCCCTTCCGGGAGGTCTGCGGGCAGCAAACTCTTGTCCAGGGCAGGAGGATGTGTTCGCTGACTCGGAGGAAACAGCGCATCCCACATCAAAAGGGGGCCCCGGGTGGCTCCCACGCTCGGGCATCGTGGGAACCCTGCTACCCTGGGTTCTCTCAGGGGGCCTGCAGATTCAGAGAGGCTGGGGGCTGCCTTCACACTGTTCCCTAGCTCATGATGAGTAAATAAAAAACAGCCCCACTGTCACACCCTATCTACAACCTTCCCAGGAGCAAGACAAATTTTTGTAAATTGGGCTCTGTGGTTTTTAAGTGTTGCCAGAAATTGTAGGGCAGCCAAGATTTAGAAACCTTCCCTTTCTGAGGTGCCCCCCTGCCTAAATCCCAGGCCAAAGACTCAGCAAGACCAAGGTCATGAGCTGGACCAGATGCTGGTCATTAGATAGACCTGGGGTAGCGAACTGTCCTCACTGATTAGCAGAGGCTGTGCTGAAGATTCTGCTCAGCTTGAGAGTGCTGTGATGGATTAGTGATGTCTGCCACAGGTAGGAGACAAGGAGTAGTGGTTTGCATACTAAATATTGTTTTTGCCATCCATTTTACGGATAGCCCTGGAGAAAAGGGAGGATTTTTTTTTTTTTTTTATGAGACAGGAAGAAAGGAGGTAGGGGAGACCGAGATATATTGAGATCCTTCGTGGTGTGCCTACACTAGAACTCTTTTGAAGGACGGGGCAGGGAAGAGGAGAAGCTTGAGGTACATGCCCCTTTGCTTTCCTGTAAGAGTAGGGGAAGGGGTGAGATTAGGTGATACCCCGCAGGAAGGTCCTGGAGGATTATGACAGGCCCCAAGAGGGTCAAGTGGAAACTCAGCCCCGTCTCTTGGGTCCCAGCAGGCTGCTAGAAGGAGAAAATCCTTCTCCACTCACACCCCTGCACCAAACTATGAGCTTTGCATGTTTTAACTCACTGAACCCTCACAAGGCTTTATCCCCATTACAGATGGGGAAATTGAGGCACAGCACCTTTCTGCACACACACACCTCAACTGACCAGGTGCTGGGGGTCCCATGGCACCTGCCCGCCAATAGCACCCCCCTCTAGGGCTGTGTTCAGTGGTTCAGGTCACCACAGTGTTCGATGACCCCGACTCTGCTCCAGACACTCTCCACACCCTCAGAAGGCTCTGGGAGAAGTGCTGCAGGGGACCCAGATTAAGTCTGTGTTGCTGAGCAGGCAGAGTGGAGAGGCTGTGTGCGGTGATGGGTGCATAGGACTCTGTGCAAAGTGTGGGCCTCCCCAGCCGTGTGTCTATGTGTCTGTGTGTCTGCACGTGTCCCCATGTGCAGTGGGTGGCTGCATGAGCTGGCTCCTCTTGTCTGATGACATGCCCTCACGGTGTGTGCATGGATGTGCCTCCGTGTGTGGTGTTTACCATGCAGAAGTGTGTGTGTGTGTGTGTGTCTCTGAATCCGTGTATGTTTGTGAGGGGTGTGTTCCCTGAGATGCGTCTGTGTGTGTCTTTGGATATATGTGTGCATGGCAATGTTCCCTAGTGTGTTGGTGTGTTTGTGTGTCTGCACGCAAATGTGTGTGGCTTTGTGTTCTCCGCGCACATGTATTCTGTGTCTGTGTCTGGGGAAGGAGCTTCCTGGGATGTGTGTGTGGGGGGGGAGGTACCTGTTTGTGCAGTGTTCTCCATGTTATGTGTGTGTGTGTATCTGTGTACCTGTATGTGAGGTGTGTGTACCTGTATGTGTGGTGTGTGTAACACTTGTATATGTGTGCTTGGAAATAGAGCGCCTATTCCCCAGGAGTGTGAGTGTGTGTGTGTGTGTGTGTGTGTGTGTGTGTGTGTGTGTTTCTGGATCCACTGCAGCTGCGCCCAAGCCTGCCAAGCATACCATTTGCTTAAAGATGATTCCCAGCCGGCTGCCCGGGATCGACTGTGCCTGCCAGGGGCTGATGACCGGGCAGCACTGGCCAGGCTCAGAACTTAGCAGGCAGGCAAAGGGGGTGGTAGCAGCAACTTCCCCAGCTGTCCCTGCCCCCATCCCTTCCTGCACACCCTCCTGGCACACCTCCCAAGCCCCTCTGGCTCCCCTGGCTTTGAGAACACATGTCTTCATCGAGACTTATCCATCCAGCGCTTCAGCAGCCAGCCTGTAGTTCACCTACGTAACCCAGCGCTGAAGTAGTGAAGCCTCAGACGGCCACAGTATGCAGATTGCCGCAACCCTTCTCCTTCCATCCTCCCAGCAGCCCTGGGGGTGAGGTATGATTATCCCCATTTTTCAGATGAGGAAACAGAGGGTTACAGAGGTTCCGTAACTTGCCTAAGCTTGTCACTGCAATACTTTCATGGTTTCCTCTCCAAGGGGAAGGGAAGATACACTGTGACTCAGTGGGCCGAGGTGCAGAGAGGTGAAACTGCTCAGCCAGGCTTACGCATCAGTGGGGTGTTGGTGATGGGTAGTGCCTTTCAAGTCTTTATTAGGTGCCAGGAATTCTGCTGGACCCTTGACGTGCAGAATTTCATGGACTCTTCACAGCAAACATAAGGACGGTGCCATTTTACAGATGGGAGACAGGCTTATGAGAGGTACTGTGCTGTGTGACACCCAGCCAGTTAGTGCTTGAGCTGAGATATGAGAGCAGCTCTGGCTGATTTCAAAAGCCAGAGCTCTTTGGTGGGGAAGGGCAAAGAGGGGAAGCAGGCTATGGTTTCCTAAGGCCTCTTCGTTTGAAGAGGGGCAATGCCTCGATTATAGGAACTGACATCAGTAGATCTTCGAGAGGCGAAAAACGTTCATCGTAAAATGTCTTTGGAAAACCTGGATTTATCATTCCTAATCACATTTCTTTATGCAGGACTTATCAGAGCCTTCAATGTGCTCATATATGTTGTGAATTTTCAAGGAGACAGTGAAGTGTTTCATAACTTATTTGATCCCGGAATGCCTCTTTCCCAGAACCTTTTATGGGGAGAAATGTTGGAATGGCTACATCATCACTCACAGTTGGGTTTCAGGCACAGCGGCCAGTAGAAGGGAACTGTTGGACCCCAAGCTCTCGCAAGGGAGGCCAGCTGAGGAGTGGGTAAGAAAGGAGTAAGTCTAGGGATCCATTACTTTATAACTGGGGCAGAGATCCCAATCACACCCCGCCCCATAAAAGAAGGGTGCCTATATCCCTGGTGATCATTCTAAATGACGAGGACAGGCATAAAGAGGTCAGAGTATGCCCAAGAGCCAGAATGCAAAGCAGGATCCCCTGATCTTCCGGTGTGTGGGGCTAGAGTCCAGCTGCGGCCTCTTTTCTCCCCTCAGGGTCCCCGCGCTCCCAGTGAAGAACTTGAATGGTACCGGGCCGGTCCATCCGGCCCTGGCAGGTGAGATCCAGCTCTGGAGGGACAGAAGGGCGGGGCCCACGAGGAGGCGGCCCCACCTGTCTGCCCTGTGACTCCGCCCCCTGGCGGGGCTGGTGGGCGGGGCCCAGAGGAAACGCCCCTACCGTTGGACCCTGATACTGGGGAGGGCGAGACCCGCAGAAGGCATTCCACTCGGCTTCCACCCGCGGTGGGGCCCAGGGGGCCCCCGGCCCATCCTGACCTGAAGGCCCCAGGATTCCTGGGCCAAGCAGGTGGGCGGGGCCTGGGGGAGGCCCCTGGCGCCCGCCCAAAGGGGACCAGGTGGGCGGGGACCAGGTGGGCGCCACGCCCCCTGACGGCCCCGCCCTCTCCCCAGGGATGACCGGGATCTTGCTGTGTGCGGCGGGCCTGCCCGTGTGCCTGACGCGGGCCCCCAAGCCCATCCTGCACCCGCCGCCCGTGAGCAAGAGCGACGTCAAGCCTGTGCCCGGCGTGCCCGGGGTGTGCCGCAAGACCAAGAAGAAGCACCTCAAGAAGAGTACGCCTTCCGCGCCGACCCTGACCCCACTAACCTAACTCTTTACCCCAACCCCTCTGACCCCACCCTCCAATTTGTTCTTAGGACTTAGAACTCCACCTCCATCTCCTGATCTCAGCTCCCTTTCCCCTGACCCCCTCTGCCACCAACTCTGATTGCAGCAACAGCTGAAAGGTGACTCCTGCCAACCCCTCTCTGACCCCTGACCCCATCCTGAGCCAAGCCCTCAGGGGGAGATTCTAGGCACCCTCGAGCCCACCCCGCTGTGTCCTTGCAGGCAAGAACCCCGAGGATGTGGTTCGAAGGTACATGCAGAAGGTGAAGAACCCGCCCGATGAGGTGAGCCCCCGCGGGAGGGTCCTGGACTGGGCAGAGGGCGGCGCCCTCGCTTCCCCAGCCCTTGACCTCCCATCCTCTACACCCTCTCCCGTGGTTCTGTGTGTCACAATCTCTCCTCCCAGTTTGGGGGTTCGCCTTTTCTCTCTCTCTTTTTAAAGATTTTATTTATTCATTTGAGACACAGAGATAGAGAGAGAGATCATGAGCAGGGGCACAGGCAGAGGGAGAGGAAGAAGCAGACTTCCCACTGAGCCAGGAGCCCAATGTGGGGCTCGATCCCAGAACCCTGGGATCATGACCCCAGCGGAAGGCAGACGCTTAACCGACTGAGCCACCCAGGCGCCCCAACACCTTTTTTACGCAATGTCTTCTGATAAACAGGTTTAATAGAATCACGTTTATCAATCTCCTGATGAGTGACACTTTTCGTATCTTATTTTCACCCGTATTTTACACCCCATGTTTAAGTTTTGCTTTCGATAGTTAAGCCTTTAATCCCTCTGGATGGGGGTGCCAGGGAGCCCTGTCTTCCTCTGCCATGTATCTGCATTCAGTATATGGGAGTGTCCTCTCCCTTTGCCAAATGGGTACCGGAGCCTGGGGCAATCTGCCACCCTTGGGATCCTCCCAGGGACAGCTCTGACCTGAGGGTGTCCTGCCCTGGCCAGTCCTCAGTCTCCCTTCTGTGCCCCTGCCCGCAGGACTGCACCATCTGCATGGAGCGCCTGGTCACAGCATCCGGTTACGAGGGCGTGCTTCGGCACAGGGGCGTGCGGCCCGAGCTTGTGGGCCGCCTGGGCCGCTGCGGCCACATGTACCACCTGCTGTGCCTCGTGGCCATGTACTCCAATGGCAACAAGGTGGGCCGCGCGGGCCAGTGGGTGGAGCCAGTGGGTGGCGCAGGCGGAGGGGCGGGGCCGGGATACCTGCGGACCTCACCGCCAGCCTCCCCCCGCCCCAGGATGGCAGCCTGCAGTGCCCCACCTGCAAGGCCATCTATGGAGAGAAGACGGGCACTCAGCCGCCCGGGAAGATGGAGTTCCACCTCATCCCCCACTCGCTGCCAGGCTTCGCTGACACCCAGACTATCCGCATTGTCTACGACATCCCCACAGGCATCCAGGTGAGCCCTCCCTTCCCGCCCCTCTGGCCTCAACTCTGAACCCTGCAGAGGCCCCCCCACACCTGTCCATGGTTCAAGCACCTGCTCCCCTCCCCACAGGGCCCCGAGCACCCCAACCCAGGCAAGAAGTTCACCGCAAGAGGCTTCCCGCGCCACTGCTATCTGCCCAACAATGAGAAGGGCCGGAAGGTGGGTGCCCTGAGGGTGCAGGGGTGTGGGAGCTGGCCAGGTTCCCCCTCACCCTCAATCCCTGTTTCCTCCCTGCACCAGCATCGACCACTACCTCCTAGTGCGAGTCCAGCCCTGCCAGTTGCTTCACACCCCCCATCTCAT
This sequence comes from Eumetopias jubatus, assembly GCF_037043125.1. Taxonomy (NCBI): domain Eukaryota; kingdom Metazoa; phylum Chordata; class Mammalia; order Carnivora; family Otariidae; genus Eumetopias; species Eumetopias jubatus. The sequence goes on along the minus strand of NW_028274822.1, from coordinate 83,504,872 downwards.
TTCCAGCTTGGTGAGGTCAAGGTCTTGACCCCATGTTACAGAAGCCTCAGACAGGGCAAGTGACTTTCCCAAGGTCACACAGCTAGTAAGTGGGAGAGCCTAGATTTCAACCCAAGCAGTCCAGGCTCTTCACCACCACACTCTGGATTGTCGGCTTCACTTCTTGTTTTTCAAGAGAAGCCAGATCTCCTGATTTTCATGTAAAATCTCCGGGTTTTTGAACATTGCCAAAGAGGTCACAAAATGGCCATTTAGTAAACCAGACACAGCTGAGGGCCTTCAATTTGAGACCCAGATGAAACAGGCAGATAACCTGGAAAGAGCTCTTACTGGGAGTCCATCCAGGGAAGTGGCCACGCTGGGCGGCCACTGGTAATGTTGCAGGCTTAGAAGGCATTAACGGAGCCACAGTGTGGCCAGGGAGGGAGGGAGGCTGGGCTGGGGAAGGAGGGGGCTCCAGCTATAGGGCGGGGCTGCCCGGGCCCTCCCCTCACCCCCGCGCCTGTCCTGGTGCCTACCCGCCAGGTGCTGAGGCTGCTCATCACCGCCTGGGAGCGGAGACTCATCTTCACCATCGGCACATCCAACACCACGGGCGAGTCGGACACCGTGGTATGGAACGAGATCCACCACAAGACCGAGTTTGGGTCCAACCTCACAGGCCACGGCTACCCGGACGCTAGCTACCTAGACAATGTGCTGGCCGAGCTCACAGCCCAGGGCGTGTCCGAGGCTGCAGCCAAGGCCTGAGGCCCGAGGCTGCCCACCTTCCCTCCTGCTTGGCCCCCTGGTCCGGCACTTGCCTCCCTCTGCCAGGTGTGTCCTGGTGGCCCACGTTCAGGGCTAGGGAGGAGCCTGCAGAAGGAGCCAGAAGCTTTCTGGAGATGTGGCTGGAGGTAGTTGGAATATGCTGGGAGGATGGCAGGCCAGCCGGCTCTGACTTGTAGCTCCCCGAGAGGGTGGCAGAGAGAGTACCAGGAACCACAGCAACCTCCCTACCAAAAAGACAGAGCCCCACCCCCTCATGCAAACACACGTGTCCTGTTGAACACATGCACGCACACCCACGTGCCTCTACTTAACCCCAGACTGGGGGGGAAGAGACAGAAGACCCCTGTGATACCCCATATGGATTCCCATCTGTGTCTCCATCATCTCCGTACAGCTTGTCTGCAGACGGGATTCAGGTCAAGCACCTGGGGCCCTGCTGGGGCTCCGAGGGGAAAAGGGCCCTTGGGAAGCAGCCTCCCCCCATCTCTGTCACCCATCTCTGCCACCCACTGATGGGCAGTTGTGGGCCCATGGGGTAGAAGCCCCAGATTAGTCAGCAGGTTAGCAAAGGGGCAGGCCAGAGAGAGGGGGACCAGAGGGATCTTATTTTGTGCTTGTGTCTCTTCATCCTTCTGGGACTCTGACGTCCTTCTTCTCCCCTCCCATCCCCAGGCCTTATGTCTGTCCCAGATAAAGGCACTGTTCTCCTTTCCTCCCCACCCCATCCTCTCCACCAAATCACTCCCAAACGTCGAGATCCAAAGGCTGGAGCTTCTGGCTTCAGGAGCAAGACGAGAAGGCCTAGCTTAGGCCAGCAGGTCTAAAAAGCAGACCGGACAGCAAAGAGTCCATCTCCCTTTCCTTGGGAGTGGGCAGTGGGGTGGCTGATGGTCTTGGCCAACCAGGGGCCTGTTGCCCAGGCAACTCACCAGCTCCGCCTCTGTTGATTGGCTGCCACAGTGGAAGTCAGCCAAGATTTAAAGGGACGCAAGAGATTGCTCTTTTGAAAACCTACCAGTCCCACTGTGGGTGGAGAAATAAATGGTCTTTCTCCTCCTCACTCAGTCTTTTCCTGCCAAGAGGGGTGGGGGGTGGGTGGCTCTGTTCCTGGGGGCCTCTGGCCCACCCCGTCGGGGAGCTTACAACAAAATGATGACCCCAGGACCATTGCCCCTCTCAGCCTTGGGCAGCTGGAGTTTGAGGGTCCCCATAATTCTCTTGTCTTGGGGTATGCAGGGAGTGTGAAGGTGACAGAGGCAGACCCTCCAACCCTACTCCCCAAAAGGGCAGGGCTGAAGGTGCTGTTCTCAAGCACGGCATGAGACAATGCACACAGCTGCTCCCTGGTACAGTACTGGGAATGAGGGACTTGGGCTGGGAGCTGAGAGCCTACGGGAAAACATGGAGGAGCTAGGATACACCGTGACTGGTTCCTCGAGCCCCAGACCCTGCCCTAAGGCAGGAGGGCCCGGTTCTGTCTAGGGACAGATCCCAGGATCTGCAACAAGCTTCCTATCAGCTCGGCAGCATCCCAGGATGCTGGGTGGCTGTGGCGGATGCTGCGGCTCCAGGCGACCCCTGCTGGCCACACTTGGGATAGCACTGCATCTTTCCGGGTCCCCCTTATCTCCAGATATGCTTTGGTTTTTGTCCCACACTCCAGTCACACGAAACCAGAAATGAGTCCTTGGAGGCCCTTCCAGTTCTGTCAGTTGGGTGTTCCCAAATATTTTACCCTCTATGATTATTTCTCAAACGAAATCTCACTTCAAACCTTACTATACATAACTGCCCAGCCCCTTGATCATCAAATCCTGTGTTCGACCATATCACCGGGGGATCTTGTTAAACATCCTGATCCCTGTGCCCATACTCCCGCAGATTCTGATTTAGTAAATCAGTGGGGTCCAACAATCTGCATTTCTAGCAGACAACCTAGGGGTGAGTTTTGGACCACAGTCTAAGAAACCCCCTCCCTGGCTCCCAAGCCAGCCCCGTGGAACCCAGTTTGACAACCACACATCTAGACACTCCCTCATTTTATACAGCATGAACTGAGGCTCAAAGAGGGGATCAGAACCTAGCCCAAGGTCTCCCAGGATCCAAGGATCTAAGTCTGGCACACTGGGGTCCAAGCCTCTGTTATTCCCGAGGGAGCCTGATTCTAGACGCTTGTGGTTAGGACTCTCGGCAAGGCAGGGTTCGGGAGGATCAGTAAGGTTACACGGATTGGCAAACATGAAAACAGGAAGGGCTGAGCCTCTTTAGTGCCTGTCTGGGGCAACAAGGCCACGTGGGTATCGGGGATTCACGTACAGCTGTATCTAGCAGCTCGGGACCAGGCTGGCTTGGTCAGTGTGGGCAGAGGCCAGTCTGGTTTAGCAGAGACCTTCCGCTGAGCGGAATGAGTCGGGGTGCTTATCCCGTCCACTCCCATCTGCCTCAGCCCAGAGACTGAGATTCATTCAGTACAAAGGCCAGCCCCCTGCCAGAGGGCTTCCATGCCCGGGGTTCTGGACTTAGGGCACAGAGACTAGGAGATCTCCAGAAGCCTCCACCCTACAGCATCAACGAGGTACAGGACAGCCTCAAGGGGCCAGGGTGCACTGAGAAGGGCCCGCTGGCTCCTTCCACCTCCTTCCAGGCTGGCTCTGGCATCTCCTTAGTGCCCAAGGGGGCCCAGGGCTGCCTTCTGCTGCTCCCGCTGCTGGAACTCTTCATGGGCTCTGTCCAGGTCCGCGAGCACCTCCAGCAGGCGGGCGGCTGCCTCTCTCGGCCGGGCCAGGGCATCGGGACAGGCCCCTGTGAGGGAGACAAGGAGCCGTGGGGGCTCAGCCAGGCCAGGGAGGGCTGCCATAACCCAGACCCCATGGCTTTCTCAGGCTCCAGGCTGGCCCTGAGAGCCCACACACTCCGTCACCCTACTCACCACACCTGCTGGTGAACTGCGAAGGGGAGAGTTGTGGGGAAGGACATAGAGTGGGCTCGGCAAGTTATGGCAGGGGACAGAGACGGCGAAGAAAGGGGACCTCCTTAGCCCCTTACCTTCCGTGGCCCCGGAGCTCTTCTCTGCATCTGCCTCTGGGCTTGAATCTGTGTTGGGATCCTCCTGGAATTTCATCCTGGAAGTTGAAAGGGAGAAAGACAAGGTTGGTCCCTGATTCCCAATCTTGGTCTCCACCCCAGAGATTCTCTGCTGGTTGCAGGAGACGCGACTGTCTCCCACTAGTCACCATCACCACCACCACCATCACATCAAATACTTAAGAATGCCAGACACTATTATAAACCCTTCACATGTATCAACTCATTTAAGTATCACCAAAAAATGTATCCAAGGTAGGTACTTACTGTTGATTCCATTATACAGTCCAGACACAGAGAGGTAAAGTAACTTGCCTAAGGTTGCACAGCATAACTGTTACCGTGTATTGAAAGCTGTGACCAGGCATCTACAAAATGCCTCACCTGTATTAGCTCATTTGACCACTCAGGACAACCCCATGAGGAAGGTACCATTATTATCCCTATTTTCCCGATGAGGAAGCGGAGGTACAGAGAGGGTAAGCAATGTGCCCGAGATCACACAGCCAGTAAGTGGCTAGCCCAGAATTCGAAGCCAGGCAGGCCAGCTTCAGAACCCACTCTAGAAGGAGTTGGAACAAATCAGTCACTGAATAGGGGTGAAGCCCACAAGGAAGGAAAAGGAACGCATCCAAGGTCTGTGCCCATGTCTCAAGGGACCCGGATATTAAAAGACCCAAGACCCACTTCTGCACTGGGGCCTGCCTGAAGACGACTCCCAGTCCCCTGCTTGAGCCTGCACACTGCGCACCGGGAAGCTCAGCTGAAGCGGATGGAAAGAATGAATAAATGAATGTGGGAGGCCATGCTGGGCAGGTGGCCTGGCTGGTCATCACGGGGGAAGTGGGCTGGGCAAGGGCACCCACCTGAGCTGGTCCCGCCCCAGGAGCAGCCGCCGATACACCATCTGGATCTCAGCGTCGGGATCCAGTGGGTCGCTCCAGTCCCCCAGGGTGACAGCCGAGTGTGTGCGGCTGCAACCAGCAGCTGAGGGGGACACAGCGCCATCAGAACCGCTTCCCACTGCCCCCTCTAAAAGTCCCCACGACAGATGGTCCCCAAGCCCCGAGCCTTCTGCCTCTAAGATCCCTCTTCCAACCTACTACTTCCATCAAGCCCCACTGCCTCCACTCCCGCCCAGCAGAGCCGTAACCTCACTTCCCTCTAGTCTCCTCCCACAGTCCAGGCTCCAGCCACGAAGACCCTTTTCAATCCTTCAGCCCTCCCTGTGCCACCTCCGGGCCTTTGCCTGTGCTCTTTGCTCTGCCTACAACACTTCCTTACCCCATCCCTGTCTCTAACTTCCTTGCTTAACGCCTCCTCTCCTCAGGTCACATCTAAACAGTACCTCCTCCAGGAAGCCCTCCTTGATCTCCTACTCTGGGGCTGGGTCAGAGGCATGCTCTGGAGTTTCAAAAGCCTTATCTTAGGGGCGCCTGGGTGGCTCAGTCGTTGAGTGTCTGCCTTCGGCTCCGGTCATGATCCCAGGGTCCTGGGATCGAGCCCCGCATCGGGCTCCCTGCTCCGCGGGAGGCCTGCTTCTCCCTCTCCCACTCCCCCTGCTTGTGTTCCCTCTCTCGCTGTGTCTCTCTGTCAACTAAATAAATAAAATCTTTTTTTAAAAAGGCCTCATCTTAGTACTTAGAAGACTGTATTACAATTGTCTGGTTAGTCATTTGTCTTCCTCCAGAGCAAGCCTGATGTCTGTGTACCACTAGATGCTTGGCACACAGTAGGTACTTAAAAAATAATACCTCACATGTAATGAGCACTATGTGCTCGGCAGTGTTCTAAGGGCGTTGTGTATATCAACTCACTCAATCCTCCCAACAGCCCTAGGAGGCAGGTACTGTCATCAACCCTATTTTCCGCTTCAGGAGACTGAGGCATACGGAGGTTAAGTAACTTGCCCGAGGTTGCACAGCAGCTCAGACGGAGGTGGGACATCTGCTGATCGACAGGTAGGGAGGGCGGAACCTGGGCCCACCCTGCCGCCTCACCTGAGCGCTCAGCCTGGAGGCAGCAGGTCCAGCGCGAACTGCGGAAAGCACCGGGGTGGCAGGCAGCCAGTTTGTCTGGGTTGGGGGCGCTGGCCTTGCGCAGGGCCGACAGCCACTGGTTGAGCTCATTCACATTCTGCAGGGAGCCCGGGGGTGCGGGGGGACGGTCAGGGGTGGGAACCGAAGGGACGCTCTCCGCCCCATCCTTGCCATGCCTCACCTTACACTGGAGGTAAGTGGTGTGCAGCGCGCCGGCGGCGTCCTGCGTTACCACCTGCATCACGTGCGGCAGCTGGAAGGCGCCCTCGTCCACGCGCTCCACGGCGCGGATGTGCGACACCGGGACGGAGGAGCGCATCTGGGAGACAGGCCTGTCGCTGCAGGGTGGGCTGGGGCCCGGGGTGTCGGGGCCCAGGGACAGCTTTCCTTTGGAGGCCTGTCTCAGGGGATGTTCCCTGGGGGTGTGTCTGTAATCTGGGTGCATGACCCCTGTCTCGAGCACTGAGTCCCCCAGACCTGCCCCATCACCCTCTAAGGAAGCGTGGACTCCCCTGGGCACCAGTGTCCATCACTGTCATCAATCAGCACAGCAACCCCTGAGATGGCAGATGGGATGTGCTTTCTAGCACTCTGCATTTATCACTTTACACCAATTTCTGAGGCCGGGTCTATGTGCCGAGGAGGAAACTGAGGCCCAGGAGGATCCATGACCCTCCTGAAGTTACTCAGCTAGTGGAGCCAGGGACTGGAACTCTAGAATCTATGCTCTGCTGACGAAGTGGGAATAATGAACAAGTACACCCTGTCCAGTGTTAGCTATTATTCACGGATGTGCAGACAGAGAAATGCGTACACATCAGCAGGTACCTGAGTTGTCGCTGGATTTCAGTGGCAACCCCGTAAGAACAGGGATTTTATGTCTTGTTTACTGCTGTATGTCCAGTGCGTAGAACACTGCATGGTATACAGTAAGCACTCAATAAATGTTTGATGAATGACCGAGTGAATAAATGCCTGGTATGTGTACCTATACCGCCAGGCAGGGACATCTGAGCGAACAGATCTAATTTTACGTGAGTAGGATAGCTCATAGGCATTGGCCTGGGTGGGAGCATTGGAGGGCGGCTAAGCATTGTGTGTGTCCACACCTGGGGTGGGGGGGGTCCGGACCACCACAAGTGCACATTCTGAAGGACGTCTGATGGTGTGTGTGTGGGGGGGGTGGATGCCTGTGTCTGTCCTGTGCCCACATTGGCCCAAAAGTGTGAGCAGAGCCTGGCCTGAGACTTTGGACTTGCTGAGTCCTTGGCCCCTCCTGGGCCTCAGTTTTCCCCCGTTTACAGAGAGGCAGCTCAATGAGCGAGGCCACTGCTGGAACACCCCACCCCACCCCACCCCCGCTGTGGGCGGGAGGCCCACCTGCCACTCAGGACTCTTGGAGTAGGAGAGAGTCTCCCCGCTGAGCCAGAAGTAACGCTTCTTGAAGGCAAAGCGTGTGGCCAGGCTGGCGGGCTCCTCCTTGCGCTTCAGCAGGTAACCTTCACGAACAATCACCGAGGGGGCCACCAGGGCCCTGGCTGGGCCCCCAGCCTCTGGGAAATGGGAACAGGGGGACAGTGAACCCCTCATATCCAGGCTCAACCTGCCCTGCTGGTGTGCCCAGGGCCTCTGTGGATGAGCATGACTCTCTGCCCCCCTAGAGGCAGGAGGGTGAACAACAGGACGGCTGCAGACTCCACTCCCTGCATTAGGGAGTGGATCATTGAAGTGGGGTGGGGAGCACAAAGCAGGTGTCCAGGATCCCTCTCCCGAAGTTCTGTAGATAATGGTGCAGGCAGCCAGCGGGGTGGGGGGGGGAGGGGAGGGGAGGGAAGGGGGAGCATGCCTCAGGAAGTCAGTCCAGGGAGGATCTGGGATCTAGCCCCCCCTGGGGGCGGGGTCCCTCCCCAACGCCATAGGGACCCCGCCATGCCACAACCAGGGCTCCCCATTCCAACAGATTCCTCCTATGTGACCTGGACCCAACTCTCTCATGCCCTGAGCCCTACATTGTGATACAGACTTAGCCCCAACTCTTCTGCTTAAAACAGTCCCAGGCTCCATTTCACTCCCCATTAAAGGCCAGCTGCCTATGAAGCCCCCACACAATCTGCCCCCACCTCTCCTTTGTGACCCCTCATTCACTCTTCTACATTGGCTCCTCCCTGTGGCTGCCCGTTCCCCACCTCAGGGCCTTTGCACATGCTATTCCCAGCCTGGAATACTCTTTCCCGGGATCTTCATGGCTTGCTCTCTGTCCTCCTTCAGGTCTTTGCTCTAGTAGCACCCTAGTGAGGCCATTTCTGGCCACCCTACCTAAAAATTCGACCTGCCACCCCTACCCCAACATTCTCTTCCCTCCATTATTTTTTCTCCCTACACGATCACCCCCAAACATACTATATTATTTGCTAACTCATCTTTTTATAGCCTGTGGTCCCTGCTAGAATAAAACTTCCATGAGAGCAGAAATTTCTTCTGTCTTGTGCACTGCTGTTTCCCCAGCACCTGGAACAGTGTCTAGCAAGCACTTGATAGATTTTTTTTTTTATTGTGTGCACACCATGCGACAGCACCCATACACATCTCCCCATTGGCTGGAATAGCCTGGAGGACAGGGCCTGAGCTCTGTTCATATCTGGGACCTAGCACAGGAGGGGCCAGGAAATGTTAGTGGACTGACTAGCTGACCCACACAGGTCCATAGTCTCAATGCTGGGGTGGGGGCGGGGCGGGAAGGGCAGGTCCCGAGGGTCCACAGAGTGACAAGCCAGATGTGGCAGGAACACAGAGACTCACCCTCCTCCTCATCCACATCCACCAGCTGGTCCAGGAAGTGTCTCACACGTGAGATACTCTGCAGCAGGAAGGGGTGGAGGGGGGCCATCCATAGCTCCTTGCCCTGGCCCAGCTGCTGGCCCAGGTTTCCGATGCTCTGCACAGCCTGGAGCAAAGAAGCAAGGGATGCCAGGGCCAAGGTCACTGCAGGGGAAGGGCTGTCTGTGGGCCCAGAACAGAGCCCCTGAGTCCTAACTCTCAAATCAGTGCTCAATGAAAGGGGAAGACTCATAGCAGCACCTGCTTTGAGCAATATCTACCCCTCCCTATGGAGAGATATGCAACCCCAGTGCCCTTATTCTGTTCCCTCCAGAGCCTGATTCCCCTACCCAGGACTGCCTGATCCTATCATGCATACTTTGAAGCCCATCAGAACCTCAACATATGGCCACTTTGCAAAGGATGGTCTAATTCATACTAAGGTGTAAATGACTACTAGCCCGCTTCCCACTTTCCTCCTGGAAGGGTAGGGTTTTCGTTTCAAGAGACGAAATTAGAGAACATATGAACGAATGCCTTCACAGTTGGGATGGAAGGCTAATGGGTGTTTCAGACAGATTTCTCTGGGTGTCGTTTGGGTCTTCTGTCAGTTTGGCCTTCCAGCTCTGTTCCTATGCTTTTCCAGGCTAAAAACACTCAGGATGTGGAACTCCACTTTCGGCACCTTGGCAAGAAGTAGCAGTGAGCGGCTGGTCTGGGGATCTGCATGCTGGTCCCGGAGGTCAAACAGCTTTGGGGTGAGGATGGCAGGCGCAAAGAATCGCAGGAAGAGAAAGCCACTTATGGCCAGGTACTTCACATCCTGCCAAGAGAAGCAGCAGGTGGGAAGAGCCTCCAAGGACCCACTTCCCAAATGGGGAAACTGAGGCGGCAAGGACTATAGATTGGTGGTGCAAGGGGAAGTGGGACAGGAGATGGGCTAGGAGACCACACTGGTCTGCCAAGATCGTTTTTTCTCTCTGGACCTCAGTTTCTCCACCTGGAAAATAGAGTAGCAATACCAATCCTGCAGGATCAGCTTTAGCCAAACATCCTCAGAATCTGTTTGTGCCAATCACCGTGCTAAGGGCACAGGCCTATAAAGGAAACAGCATCATTATTCTCCTTTTACAGATGAGGAAGCAGAAATTCAGAGATGCCAAGTGACTTGCCCAAGGTCACACAGCTGATGGGTAGAGAAGGCAGAATTCAATCTCCCGATCTATGATTTATTATATTGATAGCACCATGCCAGATACCTCTCCATACATTTGTTTAGTTAATACTCACCCTGGGAGGAGGGATTCTATCTGCATTTTATAGAGAAGGCCACTGAAGCCCAAAGAGAGGTCACCTGCCCAAGGCCACACAGCTGTAAACGGCAGAGCCAAGATTTGAACCCAAGCAGGATTAGAGCTCTCAGCTCTTCATCACACCCTCTTGCATTTGACCCTCATTACCGTGCAATGCTTGCTGAGCATCAGGAACTAATCCGAACCACTAACCGTCCCATGGAGTAGGTACTATTGTCCCTGTTTTCTGGATGAGGACACAGGCTCAGGAGTGAACCCAGGCCGGCTGGCTCCTGAGGCTGTCCTATGTGCACCCCGCAGCCCAAGACTCTGCCTCCTACAAACTGTAAAGTGCGGTGCCCCCTGTGTGAGTCCCAGCCCTGGCCCACCTACAGGTAAGGCTGGTTCCCCCAGCACCAGCAGAGGCAACTCAGAGAGAGGGTGTGCCTTTATCCTGGGTGCATCTGGCTCTCCCCGAATCACTCCCCGCCCACCTTTCACACTTGCCCAGCTATATTTAGCCCGAGAATGTGCTCTAGTATTTATTTAGGGGTTGTATTCACACTTGAGACAATACCCTCCCTGGGTCAATGCCAACTTCCTACGGCATGTGTGCGCTGACAGTGAGCCCTGCCGACAGAGGGTACCCAATACTGCCCAGGAGGAGGGTCTCTGCCCCCATCTGCCCTCATCTGGAACCTGAGCTGCCCCCAAGGCCACCGCCCCTCCCCCCCACCCCCCACACCTGCCATCTTCCAGGGTAATTTTAGTCTTTGACATCATCTCTTCAACTTCCTTTCTTAAGCAGAGGAACAGGTGTCAGAGCAGCAGAGAAAGGAGTTCCCCTGGGTTTCCATGACCCCATCCACCCTCACGGGCCTGAGAAAGTCCCTGCTTCCTGACCATGGCCTCTGCCCACCATGGGAGCTGAGAACTGCAGGGCACTTGGGTGTCACACTGGGTCCCCCCCAAAGGCCAGGCTGTCTAGGGAGCTGGCCTCCCTGCTTCCCTTCCCACCTCCCAGCCACAGCTGTGTCCCACTTAGCACCTGCAGCCCAGGCGAGAGCCTGGCAAAATGGGGCGTAAATCAAGCGACGTCCCAGTTTGGAGGCCCAGAGCTCACTCCTCAGCAGGGGGCCGAGGGGAGAAGGGAGAGACCCACACTGGGAGACCAGAGGCCTCGCTTTGAGTCCACAACCCTTGGCCAAGGCTCTTTACCTCTCGGGGCCTCAGTTTCCCCACTGGTAAACAGAACGTGGGGAGAGGTGTGGCATAATCAAGGGCTCTTAACTCAAGCTCTAGGGACTGAGCTGTTACATCTCCAACATTTAGCAGGTCTTAGATTTTTCTGCAAAGTGACCCCCCAGTCCGTGTTTCTATTACATCAGCACTACCCAAGAGCCTGATGTGATGTCATTTTTAAGGTAGGACAAAAACGGCCACCTGGGGGCGCCTGGGTGGCTCAGTCGGTTAAGTGCCTGCCTTCAGCTCAGGTCATGATCCTAGAGTCCCTGGATCAAGTTCCGCATCAGGCTCCCTGCTTAGTGGGGAGTCTGCTTCTGGCTCTGATCCTCCTCTCTCTCGTGCTTTCTCTCTTCCTCTCTCAAATGAATAAAATCTTTAAAAAAAATTGCTTTAAAAAAAAAAAAAAAACAGGGGCGCCTGGGTGGCTCAGTCGTTAAGCGTCTACCTTCGGCTCGGGTCATGATCCAAGCCCCGCATCAGGCTCCCTGCTCCTCGGGAAGTCTGCTTCTCCCTCTCCCACTCCCCCTGCTTGTGTTCCCTCTCTTGCTGTCTCTGTCTCTTTCAAATAAATAAATAAAAATCTTTAAATAAAATAATAATGAAAAAAAAAACGGCCACCCAGAAGGGATGCTGACCATTAAACCAGGGGGGCTCCAATGGGTAACCCACGGGCCAGTCCAGCTGCAAACGTGTAACAACTGGCTCAAAGTGTTGTTGTGTTGTTGTTGTTGTTAGGTGAATCAGTGCCAACATTTAAAAAAATAGAAGACCTCACATAAAATCCAGAATGTTGGCTTTAGAAAATAAACTCTCACGATCTGGCAGTACTGGGTCCCCATTCCTACATGGCAATGACTGATTGTCTGGAGCTGCCCCCTTAAGACAAGCCGTGGGAGCTCCCGTTGCCACAGTCCCTACCACTCCCTACTGCCCCACTCCAGACTGCTGCCTTCATTCACCTCACCTGCCTGAGGCAGCACCAGGGGTCTCAACTTTTATGTCAATAGTGACAAAGCACTGGCACATGCAGGGATTTGTTTTTAGGCTATTTCGGGTGCCTGCGACAGAGCACCTACTGTGTACCAGTGTGCTCGCTCGTTCTTGTGTTCTCTCGCTCTCTTTCTCTAAGAGCTGCATTTAAGAAGCACTCACTTTGTGCCAGACTCTATATTTGGTGGTTTTGAGCACCGATCCAGAAGCCAGCCTGCCTAGACAGCTGCCTACCCCAGGACCATGTGACTCAATCTCTCTGGGCCTCTGCCTCTTCCTCTGGGAAATGGAAGAATACTGGTACCCACCCCATAGGGCGGATACAAAGACCAGGTAAGGCAAGGCATATGTACAAGTCGGTCTGAACCCTGGCAAGGGCTATATATCGAGTTAGCTGCTCTAACTACTATTACCACCACCCCTGGATCCCAGACCCTGCCAGGAATACCATCCCCACTTCTGACAGGACGCACAGTACTTTAGTGTGAGCAGCCCAGCTCTGTCCCCACCCTGCTCCGCCTCTCCGTGTGACCCTGGACAAGCCACTGCCCCTCCCCAGGCTCAGTCTCCCCATCAGCTCCATGGGAACGCGTGGCCCACCTCGTGCTCCGCCTGGGGGAAGTGCTCCTCCACGCACTGGTGCAGCTGCTTGAAGGCGAGGCGCATGGCAAGCGGGCAGCGCCCCACAGAGCCCACAATGGCCTCCACGATGGGCCCCAGGTAGCCGGTCAGCAGCCCCAGGCTGGCGTCCCGCACGTGCTCCTCCGAGGGTGCGCCCTTGAAGGAGATTCTCCTGGGGAAACAGAGTGGCTGTGCCTCCGAGCCCAGCCTCTGTCTGCTCAAAACCCTCCCCCAGCCCCCACTGAGCTGAAAGCACCCACCTTCCCATCCCCCCTCCATAACCTCCCCTCCTCCCATTCCCGCCAAGCTTCTTACTGCTGCTTAAACACGCGGAGTTCACTCCTGTCGCGGAGTCTCGTGCATGTTCTTCCCTCCGCCTGAGACACTCTTGCACCCACAGTTAGCTTAAATGTCCCCTCCTTAAAGAGGCCATCCCTTTCCCACCACACATCATCACGGACCCTGGTCTGGTGCGTTTTCAGCAGGGACATGCTGGACACACTCTCCCACCTCAGGGCCTTTGCACTTGCTCTTTCCCCTGGCCTGGGATACTCTTCCACTGGATCTGTGCATGCCTCCCTCCCTCATCTCCTTCAAGTCTCTGCTGAAAGGTCCCCTTCTCTGTGAGGCTGTCCCTCTGACCACCCTATGAAATCCTGCAAACCCCTGCTCTGCTCCCACAACCCTTCCCTGCTCTCTCTCTCTCCATTCCCCTGAGCGCCTTCAATAACCTTCTTTAGTTGGCTATCTCCCTCCCCCTGGAAGACAGATTTGTGTCCACTTACTCCCTGCTCGGGACCAGTGTTCATCCAGTGTCTGAAGAATAGGTTCTCGACGATTGTTTTGTTGAGTGGATGATGGAATAACACTTTTCTACCTACAAGGATCTTGTCCCTTCTTTCTTGTTCCCACTACAGGTGTAGGGTCTGTCTTGCCCGCCTCAGAGTTGGGATTCGAACCCAGGAGCTCAGTTTCAGAGTCCTGCCCGTCACCACTACACTACCCAGCCCGAGGATGGCGGTGCTCCCAGTGAGGCTTTCTGCGGCAATGCGGAGCTCCTGAGCAATCATGCCGGAGGGAGGGATGGCCGTTGGCACAGACCCAGCCTGGCAAGGCTCTGGGCAGACAAGGGGTCTGCCAGGGGGGTCGGGTTCGCCCCTGAGGCATTGCTCACCTGGTGCGGCCCAGGTCCATCTTGCACGGGTCCAGTTCCATGTACTTCTTTTCCTCGAAGACGCGGTTAATCACTGGCTTCAGGACCTCGTGCAGGTAAGGCATGCCCACGAGCTGAGGGCAGGGGGCACCACATGGGACAGGGCTGAGGGGGAGGCGGGGGCGTTCCCACGAGCCAGGGGCTGGGGGACCATGTGCGGAGAGGCTCAGAGCGAGGCTGAGGCATGCCCGAGAGCAGGAGTGAGGGGCACTACCCAGGTGCGTCTCAGGGAGAGGCCAGGCATCAGCTACCAGCAGCCCGGCTCAGCGACCCTGAGCCAACCGAGGCCAGCCAAGCTCTGGGCTCCCAGTAAGCACAGAAAAGGAGTCCCCCTGAGGAAGCTGCAGCTGGACCCCACCAGACCTTTGCGTGCTCACCTTCATAAACTGTTCCATTGCCTTGGATGCCAGGGAGTTAGAACGGAAGAGGGTGTTGGGGTCAGCTGGGAGGACAAAGGGAAGTGTTTGCTGGGATTTGGAGGCCAGATCCGCCTCACCCCACCCACCCAAGGTGGGAGTCATGATTCTTCCAGCCCCAGGAATCAGGTAGAACTGCAACATCAACTCCATTCACAGGCCAGGGGCCCAGAGTGGTTCAATGAGCGGCCTAAGGTCAGACAGCTCAAGAGTAGCAACGCCAGCACCTGAATCCAAGACTGCATCCCCAGTTGGCTGCTGGTGCACAGTGTAGGGACCCCCCCGCCCCCCCACACACGTAGGAGCCCCTGACCTCTGCCTGAAGCCCCCCGTTTCTCCCTCAGAGACCCTGTGTGGACTTATCCCTGGGGTGTGATGTCTGGGGCTCATGCAGGCAACTCACTGGTCCGGGTCACCTCACGCCGGGTGAGATAGTCCAGGAGGGGCCCAGCCTGGCCCTGGCCAAGAAAGAGCTTCACCAACTTGGTGGCAAGGTCCTGGCGGCAGTCCCCCAAGGTCAGCTCCTCCAGCACAGCCAGGGGACTAGCAGCATCCTCCTGGGCAAGGACAGCCAACAGGGGAGGTGGCCCAGGGTCCTGGGACCCCAAAGCAAGAACCCCGGGAGGGATCCCTGAAGCACGGGGAGCCATCATCCAGATCCCCAGTAGAATGGATGCACCCACCTCTGCCGGCCCCAGCACAGACTCCATGAGCAGCTCCGTGAGCGGCTGGTAATACCGGGAGGGCAGGATGCGGTCCTCGAGGAGGCGCACCTTCAGCCGCAGCGCGCCCAGGGTCCCCCTGACCGGGGTCAGATCGCAGGTGAGGGAGCAGTAAGTATGTACCCGCAGGTGCGGACGGCCAAGAGAGGCAGGTGCGAACACAGATAAGGAGCATGGATGTTAGCAAAACAAGGCAGACGGGGACAGGTGTGGGCAGGTGTGAACAGGCGTGGGCAGTGTGGGCAGGTGTGAACAGATACTGACAGGGATGCACAGGAACAGACGAGTGCAGACAGTCAACAGATACTGCTGGTGTGGAATGACGTGGCCAGTGTGAAAAACAAAATTATGTTCACTGTGAACAGACAATGGGGGCAGGTGTGGATGGTGTAGTCCGATGCAGACAAGTGTGGAGAAGTGTGGACAGGTGTGGGTATATGTGAACAGATGTTGAGAGGGATACACGGGAATGGCCAGGTAAAGTCAATGTTAACAGTGTGGCCAGTATAAGGTGTCTACAAGAACGGATAACGTGAACAGGTGTGCGCAGGTGTGGAAAGACCCAGGGTTCTGAACACACATTGACTAGTGTGAGCTGATATGTTCAGGTGCAAACAGGTGGATGGGTCCAAGGTGAACTCATTTGGACATAAGTAAATGTACATTGTAAGACAGACATTTGCTCAATGAGTGAACAAAGTGACATGGTGACAGCTTGTGGGTTAACATGGGCACCCACCAGGACCTGCCCGCAAGCTGAAGATGGCACTCGACCTGAGTTCAGCCTGGCCGCCTCCCTCCGCACCCACATTTACCCAGAATCCTCCTCGGCTCTGGGAAAGGGCAGGAGACGGAACCAGCCACTGGGTGCGTTCTGCTGCAGGACGTGTGGGGGGAACTCCACCTGCAGGGGGACACGCAGACCCTCAGCTGAACCCGAACTTGCCCGGCCCAAGGGCCCACCCAGGTCAAGAAAAGCTCTGACTGCCCACCCAAGGAGGGGAGGCGTAGCCTGCCAGGGGCCACCTCCCCTCCCCTACCAAACCCCATTGACAAGAGCAGCCACACTCCCTCTCCCAGTCCCAAAGTACTAGCTCCTGCCAGGACACTGAGGGCCTCCAGAGGACACTTCATTTACAGTTGGGGAAACTGAGGCTTGGGGAGATGGAGCGACTTGTCCGAGGTCACACAGCTGCTAGAGACCACATATCTGGATTGAAGGCATTTTCAGCTCTTTTTGGGGACACAAATCTCACCTGTCTGGAAGCTTAAAGAGAGTCCAGAAGGCCCCTGAGCCCCAGCCCCTCTCTTTTAAAATAACTATAAAGATGTAATTTGCATCCCGTACAAGTCACGTATTTAAAGTGTGTAATTCAACGGCTTCTGGTCTACTCACAGAGTTGTGCAACCATCACCACTAACTTCAGAGAATTTTCTATCAGCGCCCCAAACGCCTGTGCTCATTAGCTGTCACTCCCCATCTCCCACCCCCACCCCCAGCTCCTGGCCACCACTGGTCTACTTTCTGTCTTGACACGTTCACCTACTCCAGACATCTCAGATAAATGAAACCATATAATCTGTGGGGACTGGCTTCTTTCCCTTGGCAAGTTTCCAAGATTCATCCACGTTGTAGCAGGTGCCACGACTTCATTCTCTTTTATGGCTGAGTAATATTCCATTGTAAGGATACACCATGCTGTATTTATTCATTCAGCTCTGGAGGGACATTTGGGTTGTTTTCACTCTTGGCTGTCACGAACAACGCTGCTGTGAACCTTCATGTACAAGTTTTTATGTGGATATGTGTTTTCATTTCTCTCTGGTGCATACCCAGGAGTGGAGTTGCCAGGGCATGTGATGATGGTCTTTAACCGTTTGAGGAAGGGCCAGACTCTTTTCCAAAGCGGCTACCCCATTTACAACCCCACCTGCCTGCCCTGCCGGCTGTACAGAACCAAGCCTCCCTATAACTTGCTCTAATCTTGCATCCTTTGAAAAAAAACTGTCAGCCCTGACTATGCATCCATTCCCACTGAGAGGCAGGGGCAGTCACACCCATTTTACAGATGTGCAAACTGAGGTTCCAAGAGAAAGACCTTGAGCCCGGTGCCTTCCAGGAATAGGGGTTAAGGGCTGAGATTCTGGAGTCAGAGAAACCTGAACTCAGATTCTGGCTCTGCCCTTTGTTAGTCATATGGCCTTGAGAAAGCCACTCAACTTCTCTGAATGAACCTTGGTTTCCCCAACTATAAAATGCAGACAACAGTCCCAGCCTCACAGGGTGGCCATGAAGAGTACGTAAGTGAGATTATGCTGGAGAAGCACTTAGCACATGGTCATCCTGAGTACTCTCACCCCAGAATGAGAATCTGGGCCCACCCTGGGACCTTGGGCAGGTTCCTGCCCCTTGGAGAGCCTCTGTCTCCTCACCTGTAAAATGAGGCAATGGGACTCCATCGCCCAGGCCTGGCCAAGGAGCCAGCTAAGACAGCTTTCACATCTATCCTTCCAGATCCCAGGATGCAAGCCCATCTCCCCTCTCCTTCCCTCTCGGAGGCAGTGGGGAGCCATGGAGGGTGTCAGGGGAGGGGGTGCTTACCATGCCCAAGAAGTCATTCTTGCCCACCATGTCCCAGTCCCAGAGCTCCACTCGCAGTGGGGCTGGGGCACCCGGCATCTCCCGCAGCTCCAGCACCTCATCCCAGTGTGGGAAGCGGGTCTTCTTGATGGTCTGGGGAGGGGGGAGTGAGGGAGAGCTGAGGAGGCCCTGCCTCCATGCCTGCCCCTCCCCCGATCCATGCCCCGACTCACTGATGTCTCCAAGCTCTGGCTGCCCCAGAACACTCGTGCGAATGGGTCAGATGTGCCGGTGATATCCCGGGGGGCCAGGTCCCTGCGGAAGATGAAGGCGTGAGGGATGCAGGACCCGTGACGACCAAGACCCAGGCTGGACCTTGGAAAAGGGGTTCAGGATAGACCATTCAAATGCCTCCGGCCTCCACTGTAGGGACGCAGCAAGGAGCACCCCTCACCCTGCCCATCCAAGCCCAGTATCTTCCTGTTGACCAGTGCTACCCTATCAGGAGGCCCTAGTATGCCCCTATCTTCCAGATAAGGAAACTGAGGCACCAGAAGCTCAAATCCTAAATCACAAAGCCCAGGAGGTGAAGATGCAGTGGGGAGTGGGAAGGGAGCCTCAGTTTCCCCGGAGCCCCTGGGTAGGAGACCAGACGCCAGGGTTCAAAGCCTGGCTCCACCACTCATTGGCTGGGTGACACTAGGAAAAGTCCCTTCACCACCCCGAGCCTCAGTGTTCTCATCTGGAAAATAGAAATAATAACAGATCAAACCTCACAGGGCCGAGGCTTGAACGAGATGATGTGTGTAACAGGCTTAGCATAGCAGCTGGCCAGATGGGAGTGCTCATTCATTCATTCATTCATTCAACAAATGCTCATATCCACACCCTGCCTAGGACCCAAGAAAAGGCTTGAAGCAAGGACCCCCTGCCTCTTGTTGCCACGACAACCCAAAAGCCTCACCTCAGTCAGTTTCCCCAACCCCTCCTTCCTGAGGTCCCCCAAACCCAGTGACAGCCCCCCACCAGGGGCTGCTTGCTTCCTCTTGCTTCTCCTCTCCCACCCCTGCTTGGCATCCAAAGCCTTCTTTGGTTTCCTAGGAGCCAGCCCAGTTGCTAAGCGACAGCAATCAGTCCCTCTCCTGCTTGCAAGGATCCTGCACAGCCCTGTGGCTGGGGAGGAGGCCACTGGCACAAAGCAGATGAGGAGCCTCCTGTCCCATGGGCGGTCCTTTTGCCTGTCCTCTGCCACCCTGCAACTCCATCCAGACTCCAGAGAGTCCCAGCTGGAGACAGAGATCTGGAGACGGTGGGAGAGGCACAGAGAGGGCAAGAAAAGGCTTTAAGGTCACACAGCAAGCCAGAAATAGCGAACCTCCCCAACCTGAGTGAGGACTGGTCTAAAAGTGAGGGTTGGGGGAGTAAGGTGTGAAAACAAGGCAGAAAGACAAGATGAGAGATGAGAGGGGGAAAGGGATGGGAGTCCTTAAGGAAGCAGAATGATGGGGGAGCTGAGGAAGAGAGGAGGGAATTACACAGCAATAAATAGGCAGGAGGGAAGATGGATATCCCACGAGCTAGTGCTCCTAGAGGGTAACCTGGGGGGTTTTGCTGATCCTGCATCCAACTTCCTTCTCCTGTTTCTCTGGGACAGGACCTGCCCCTTTCTCACACTCCCAGCTCACATAACTTAAGTAGGCTGATTCCTCTCTTCACTCCAGGAGTGGGTGTGGGACTCAGGCCTGACCCATCAGAGTCCATGTAATTGGTTCAGAGATAGGTATGTGCCCCAGATTGGGCCAATAAGAATCAGTCCTAGGCCATTAGTTGGAAATGATGAAGGAAATTTCTTTTTCAATTGGACCTGCCAAGTTGGTAGGATGCCATCTTGGGACTGCTGGGGTCATCTTTGCCCACACCTGGAGAGAGACTGCCTGAGAATGAAGCTAACACAAAAGATAACCGAGAAGTTGATGTCTACAGATTCCTGATGTCACTGTTTGAGCACCTGGATCCAGCCATGCTGAAGCTGCATAGCATTCATATAAACCCATCTGCTTAAGCTAGTGTGAATTGGGTATCTATCACTTACAATTTGATTAATACACCTCCACACTTTGGCCATTCTGAGTGTCTGACCTTTGGTTGCTGGTCACTGGGGACCCAGCAAGGATTTTGCTTGTGCTCTGACCCCAGGAACTTGCAAACCTGGTGAACTTGGACTGTTTGCCTACAAGGGATCCTGGCTGTGGGCCCAGAAGTGCCCCAGGAATGACGTGGCCTCAAAAGCCAAAACAGCTGGGAGAATCCAGCCAACTCTTGCTCATTCTCAGACCAACCCCACGCCATCCCCCATCATGACCATACCTGGCCTGGAGCACATGA
Source organism: Eumetopias jubatus (assembly GCF_037043125.1). Classification (NCBI taxonomy): domain Eukaryota; kingdom Metazoa; phylum Chordata; class Mammalia; order Carnivora; family Otariidae; genus Eumetopias; species Eumetopias jubatus. Next base: position 83,484,696 of record NW_028274822.1, on the reverse strand, counting down.
CAACGAAGACAACGGCCCCGTGCATCCTCCAGCATCTGTACATCCAAGCAGATCTCACCCTGAACCTCTGCATCTGGGTCCACACGGCTCAGGTTGATCCAGCTATCAATTCCTGGAAGGTACAGGTGCTAACATTTATTAAGTACCTACCAGACAGTGGCATTGTGTTAACTTAAAAATTCAATTAACATTAAATATGTATTAAGTCATGGACTTCTCATGTTAGCCTTCTGATGTAGGTACTGTAATTATCCACACTTCCAGAGGAGGAAAATGAGGCACAGTGAAGGAAGAGCTTTGCCCATGTTCCCACAGCTAGTAAGTGGTAGAGCTGGGATTTGAATGTGAGCAGTATAGTCCGGTGCCCTTCACCCTGCACTATCTCACTCTTCGCTCTAATATACAAAACCCTCCCATCATTTAGTCTCAACATACTCTCCCCTCACAAAAATGTTGGGCATTCCTTCCTCTGAGCCTCCCACCCGGCAGGGGACAGTTCTCCCCATGGGAATCAGTCAAGTCAATTTCAACCTCTCTCTGCCCACCCCCTTCATTTCTCTCAACACTTGGAAGATATCATCCACTGATTTCTAGCTTCCATTGTAGCTGTTGGGAAGTCATTTCAGCCTGATAACGGATCTTGTGTCAATGGTGTATCTTTTCCCTTTAATTTTAAGGACTATGAGTTTGATGTTCTACAGTTTCACCACATAGGTGGGTAAGGATTTTTTTTTTTTTTTAATCCTGCTTACTGCGGGTCATGCTATTTCTACTTATGGAATCATGTCCTTCCTTGAGTTCTGGAAAATTCCAGGTCATCAATTTTTGTATCACTTCCTCTCCCTTATTTTTTCTTTCTTTTTTTTTTGAAATTTGATTTTTTATCTTGGAAAACAAATTTTTCACACAAAAATATGTCATATTACTCTATATGGGTTTGTTATTGATATTCTTAAGTAAATTAATAAACATTTTAAAATTTTGTCTTAATTTCTAATATAGTACCTACAGGTATTACCCACTTCGGGGTCCTCAAAAAATTTTAAGAGTGGTAAAGGGTCCTGAGATCACCACACTTTTAACCCTGGTGGCTGCACATCATCTTGAATAATACCAGCTCGATTTATGACTTGCTCCTTCTGGTACTCCTCTAGCCGCATTAGGGGCCAGAAGTAGATAGGGTAGAAGGCGGCGCCAATTGGGGAGATGAAGCTTCCGAAGATGAGCACAGTGCGCAGGTTCCGGGACATGGTGACGGGCACTGGGCTGCCCTGACCCGCTGAGAGCCCCACACATTCTCCCTTATTTTTTCTATTCTTTCCTCCTAGGACTCCAATTAAATGGATATTAGACCTTCTCAGTAATTTTCTATGTCTCTGAACTTCTCTTTCATATTTTCCTTCTTATTTCTCTGGGCTAAAGTCTAAATAATTTCTTCAGATCTCTCTTCCAGCTCACTAATTCTCTCTTCAGCTCCAAATGATGTGCTGTTGAACTCAGCCACTCAGTTTTCAATTTCAGTGACTACTTTTCAATCTCTAAAAGTTCAATTTGGTTCTTTTTCAGATCTATTTTTTTTAAGATATTATTTATTTATTTGACAGAGAGAGACACAGCGAGAGAACACAAGCAACAGGAGTGGGAGAGGGAGAAGCAGGCCTCCTGCGGAGCAGGGAGCCTGATACGGGGCTCGATCCCAGGACCCAGGGATCATGACCTGAGCTGAAGGCAGACGCTTAACAACTGAGCCACCCAGGCGCCCCCTAACTGGAAGTTTGTACCCAGGAGCCCCTCAAATCTATTTTTTAATGTATCGTTTTACTTTATTATGATTATTGCTGGCCCTTTCTGGTGATTACATTTCTATTTATTTAAATATTTTATTCCTTTTAAAATTCTGTATATCGTAAGTAATAAATTCTAAAATCTTCATGGGTTCAAATCTGGTGGTTATTGTGTCTGCTGACTCTTGCTCATGGTGGCCCACTTCCTTGTGTGTGTGATGAAGTATAGTCCCACCTCACTTCTCTCTGTCTTCACTGCTACCCCCAATTCCAGGATGCCATCAGCTTCCTCTCACTTGACCACGGCAACAGACTCCTAATTGATCTCCCACATGCACCCCTGTCCCGCTGTCATCCAGTATCCACAAAGCAGCACAGAGATCTTCTGAAAATGTATCTAGTCTCTCCTGTCACTCCATCTTCTGATAATAATGGCTCCACTCTCTTCGCTGTCTTGCTCAAGGACCATCAGTGGCTCCCCAGTGCCTCCAGGAGAAAGTGCAGACTCTAGGCTGGCACCTACGGGCTTCTCCAATAGTGACCCACCCAGTGCTCCATCTGGCCTGGCCTATGACTGACACTAGAAGAGAATCTACAGAGACACGCCTTAGTGTGTTTGCTGAGGTACCTTGAAGAACCAACTCATTCCCCTTCATCCAGGAAACCTTCCTTGACTACACTAGCCCTCACTGCCCTCTTATCCTCAACCACTGTCGTGCCAGTGATATTCCACATGCCTCCACCCCCACCTTCCTGTCCTGCTTAAAAAAACATTCAGACACATGGACAGTTTCCCTTTTTTTCTTGCTCCTTGCTTGTGTGTGAACGTGTTTTGTGTTTCTATCTGGCCCATAAGCTCCTTAAAATTTGGCCTCATACTTCATTCATCTAATTCCACCCCCTTGGGTGGATGTTTGGGGCACAATGGGTACAGCTTGGTGGACAGGATGAAAACCCAGACTTTGGAAGCAGATGCAGCCTGGACTCAACTCCCAACTCTGCAACTTCAAGGAGGGGCAATTGCCTTCACCTCTCCAAACCTCATTTCCCACCAGCCATAAATTCAAGATCATTCTAGTGCACACTTCACTTGGTGTTGTGAAGACTAAATATAAAGTGCTGAGCATCATGCCTGGCACATAGTAAGCCCTCATTAAATAGGAGCAATGATTATGATGATTAGCATGTAGGTTTTCAACTAATCCCCACTGATGAAAAAACACATTATTCAGTTATTGACATTGAGACAATTAGTACTCATCTAGACAAAAAGTAATAAAGTTCAATCCCTCTCCATACCTTGAATCTGGAAAAATTCCAAGTAGCGCAAAGACTTGAATGTAAAAAAGGAAAACAAATTGTTGCAGGAAGAAATCATGTAAAAAAATTTTATCTTAGAGTTGGGAAGGCCTTTTTAGGTATCACAGAAAATCAAGAGCCATAAAAATAAAAAGATGAAGTTAACTAGAGAAAAAGAAATAAATTTTATACATAGAAAAAATGATAAGCAAAAACATAAGTGACAAAGGGAGAAAAACTATTTGCAGCTAATATGACAGAGTTAAATTTACCTAATATGTAAAGAGCTCCTATAAATCAATAAGAAAAGCCAAACCACCCAGTGGGGGGGCCATGCACATACAATGTAAATAAACAACAAACAAAAAAGAAAACAAAGTGACTCTTAAATATGTAAAGAGGCCTTCAATCTCATTCATAGAGAAATACAAAATAACCTACCTAAAGAGGCAATTTTTTACCTCTCAGATACAAGATCAAAGAGTTTGGTAATTGCTGGCAAACTTGTAGGGTGGGCAAATTGTTACCTCCTCCATAGAGGGTAACTTAGCAATAACTCTCTAATGTGCTAATATGGATACTCTATGACAAATATGCTTCTAGGAATTTATCAGACTGATTAATATAGCTTGCACATGTGTGAAATCACATTTGTACAAGGCTATTCATGGCTGTATTGTTTGAACTCGGGAGAGATGGTAAACCACCCAAGTGCCCATCAGTAGGGAACCAGCCAAATAAATGATGATATATCCACACAGTGGAGTGCCATGAAGTCCAAGGTCAAAGAAAGTGGAAGCTCTTGGGGCACCAATATGGAAAGATCTCCAAGGCATGTGGTGATATGAAAGGCAAGGTAGAGAACAATGAGTATAACAGGTGCCATTCCTATGAGCAGAGAACAAAACACATACAGTGCTGTGTTAAGAGCGCAGACTGGATGGAGGTAGACAATCTTGGTTCAATTCAAATCCTGGCCATCCCACTTAATAACTTTGTGATCTAGGGCAAGCCATAGAACCAATCCCCTGTTCCTCAGGGTGTTCACCTACGGAGCGGGCAGAATAAGAGTACCTGCCTCCCAGGGTTATTATGATAATTAAATAAATTGGTTCATGTAAAGCACTTGGAATAAATAAACCTATTTAAAATATGTCTAGGGGCACCTGGGTGGCTCAGTCGGTTAAGTGGCTGCCTTTGGCTCAGGTCATGATCCCAGGGTCCTGGGATCCAGCCCCATGTCAGGCTCCCTGCTGAGCAGGGAGCCTGCTTCTCCCCCTCCCTCTGCCGCTCCCCCTGCTTCTGCTCTCTCTCAAATAAATAAATACAATCTTAAAAACTAAAATAAAATAAAATATCTCTAGAAGGACAGACAAGAAACACAACCTTGAAAACGAAAATGGAATAGTTAGGTTAAGAGAGACAGTTTCCCCCACTAATTATATCTTTTGAATATTGAACTATGTAAAGTAATTAACTACTCAATGGAAAAACTAAATTTAAAAAAATTTTTTTAAATCAACAACTGATGGGGCGCCTGGGTGGCTCAGTCAGTTAAGCATCTGACTCTTGGTTTCAGCTCAGGTCATGAGATTGAGCCCGGTGTCAGGCTCCATGCCCAGCAAGGAACCTGCTTAAAATTCTCCCTCTCCCTCTCCCTCTGCCCTTCCCTCACCCCACATGGGCATATGCATTCTCTCTCACTCTCTCTCTTCCAAAAAAAAAAAAAAAAAGAGAGAGAGAGAGAGAAATCAACAACTGAAATAATTTTCTACTGAAGACTCTGTGCTTTCCCTGCCACTTGCTACATGCTTGCAAATGCCCAACCTGGGCATGGCCACCCCTATTCCCTCTGCCCAGCTGAAGGTCGCTGCCCCTCGCCCACCTCGGGGGTCGGCTGCAATTGCTTCCCTGCTCAGCGAGATCTTGCCAATGATGTCGTCGTGCCTGTGGAAAGGTGGGCAGTGAGGGTCCGAGTCATTAAGTCGAGGGAGCAGGCATCAAGGGCCGGCTGGATGGATACTTTGCTTCGGGGCATCCCGCCTTCCCCCAGGTGCCCAAGCATGGGTCCCCAGTACACACACCCCACTGTATCCTCGTCCAGCACATAGAAGGCCAGATGGTGGAAATCCAGGGGCAGGTGTATGGTGTACTCCTCCCCCCAGAAGGGGCTCAGGCTCCGCCAGACAGTTGCCGTCCTGTAAAAAGGGCACAGGGGGCTGGGGACCCTTGGGCCACACAGGTGGCAGACACACACATGCACACAAACTGCACAAATATATCGTGATGTGCATAGATACACACAAATACACACAGGGAGTGGTGCCTGGGTGGCTCAGTCAGTTAAGGGTCCGACTCTTGATCTCAATTCAGGTCTTGATCTCAGGGTCATGAGTTCAAGCCCCACATTGGACCCCATGCTGTGTGTGGAGCATACTTAAAAAAACAAACAAAAAACCCCCACAAATACACACATAAAAACCCCAACACTCACATACCCCGAGACCTCCATACACACACACATACACACACACACATTCCCATAAGGATGCACATGAAAAGAGAGACACTCACAGATACACCAAGAAAGCCAGAGACGCATTCCCATATACACAGATACACATATGAATCCTCAGAAATTTCTAGAAATGCACATCTGTGTGTTTCTACATATGGACACATACAGATACACACAGAGAAAACAGACACATTCACATAGACACACAGACCAAAAATAAGTTGCCCAGCACATAGAGACCCACAGAGACCCACAGACACACACTCACACACATATAGTGATAGATGGCAGATACACAAACACAGAATCCCCCACATAGTAACTGAAAACATGCAAATTCCATTCATTCACTCATTCACTCCATAAACACCCTGACTGTGTGCCAAGTCTTGTGGGCTATGGAGAATCAGAGGAAGAGGTGCCCAGGTCCCTGCCCCCACAGAGCCCCCTTCAGTGGGCAGGTGCTCTCTCCTGAGCTCTTATGACACATGACACGGTGAGAGAAGTCGTGATTAGGGTGAGCTCAGTGGCACCTGGCTGGGTCTGGGGGTGTGGACAGGAGGAGTCAGAAAAGGCTTCCTGCAGGAGCTAACCAGACAAAGGGGGACGAGAAGATGAGGACAAGATGGCTGGCACAGCATGTGCAAAGGCCCTGAGGCAGGAGTGAGCTTGTTGAGTCTGAGGAACAGGAAGGTGCTGGCTGGGAAATGGGGAAGTGTGAGGGGCCAAGACACCATGCAGTCAGCAGGAGCCAGAGCACTCAGGAAACAAGAGGGAACCACAAAAGGGTTAGGGACCAAAGCAAGCCTAGAAACAGACACACACAGAGAGCATCCTCACCCCGACATCCCTGCAGATGCACTTCCCTTTACCCAGCAGGGAACGAAGAACCTACTTTGCCCAATGAAGACACACCTAAATCTATGGCTGCAGAATTGGATCATGCACCTGCCACTCCTTTCTTCCCTTTCCCCACACTCTTCCCCAACGAAGAGAGTGAACATATACTACACAGGCACACAGAGATGCACCCTCTGCCCTCTACCCCAGCGCAGGGCACCACCGTCAGATGGACCCTTCTTCCCAAACACCCTCTTCCCCCTGTCCTGGCCTTTTCCCAGCTGGAAGTCCCTCTTCAGAGCCCAGAGTTGGGCAGACAGCAGCCTGGAATCACACAGAAAATCTCTCTGTGGGTTTGGGGGTGGTATCATAGCATGTGGAGAGGGGGCAGCACGAGCATAGAGAACAATGGAGGGGGTCAGCTGGGGTGCTGCAGGCTGACACTCCCCCATGGGGTTCCCCAGCCCCCACTCCCAGCCCATCTGGACCGGAACCAGCACCAGAGGCATCCTGAATCCTGCTGTCTCCATAGGAACCCGGGCCTCAGCCACCCGCCCACCTGCCCACCCACACCGCTCAGGCCTGCGGGGGCGGGGCGGGAGCCAACCACGGCCCAGCCCCGCATCCCTCCACGCCCGCCCAAAACTCACTCACTCATCAAACACCCTCACGTCCTCACGTGTTCACGATGGCATCTGTGTACCCAAACAAGCAGACACTGGTGCTCACCTGTGTATGCAGGGCAGCCCAGGGGTGTGCACACACACACACACCCCCACACACACCACCGGTACACAATGTGAGCCTGTGAGCCGCACACCCCCAGAGACACGCACATGTGGTCACAGGCATTCACATCAGCCCTCCAACACCCCCACACACACTCACAGGCAGGCCCAGCTGGGCATGCATGTGCGCGTGCGCGCGCACACGCACACGCACGTGTGCACACGCACACACACGCGCACGCACGCCCCGGTGCCCGCAGCACCCAGCAGGCCCGGAACCAGCCAGTCCAGCCAAGCGTGAGATGCCCGCTTCCGGGGAGGCCACTATGGGAGGTTGGCAGCCGCTGAGTCAGCCCCAGGACACCAGCACATGTGCACCCATGACATCATCTGGTCCAGGGGGAAGGTATCCACCAGTCGGTGGGGCAGGATGGGAGAGGAGCTGACAGCCCCAGCTGTCTGTCCCCAGAGGGGCCAAAGCACAAAGCAGTCACTGTCAGCCCCACACGTCCACCCTTGGCATAAGCATTACCGCCGCCTGGCTCCTCTTTTCAACGTGAAATCTTGTGTCTGGACTCCCCAGGTCTAGAAGGAGCTCCTCTTCCAGCCCCCCCCACCGTTCCTCTTTCCCCAGGCCTGGCCTCTCCACTCCTCACCTGGCCACCACCTCGTCATCCACCTTCACGATGCAGTAGGGGTCACTGCTCCCAGACCTGCAGGAGGAGGATGTTCAGGAGGGAGGTTGAGAGGGCAGCCATGAGTGGAGGTCCCAATCCACCCTCACTTTGTACAGATAAGGGCAACTGCGGCCCAGAGAGGGGAGGGGACTGTCCCGGGGTCACACAGCAAGTTGGGCTAAGAGGCAGAACCTCGGGGGACCAGCAGATATCATGGGTGCACAGCCCACCCACTGCTTGCCCAACCCCCATGCACAGGCTCTCCACCCATAGAAACAGAACATTGAGGCATGAGGCCAGAAAGTTCCCAGTGCTGGTCCCAGGAAGCCCGGAGCCGTGGTCAACAGTGTAAGCTGGAGAGGCATCCCGGTGTTACTGCCTGCTAGCTGTGGAACCCAGGAGCCCCGTCCTCTCTGTGGGTGCTAGGTTTTCCTCTCTATAATGTTTACACACGTCTCCCGGGGGTTGGGGGGAGGAGAAAATGCATGGTAGGAGGCATCACGGGCCAGCCCCAGAGCTCTGCTCCGGGAGTCTTAACACTACCCTCTGGGGAAAGCATTGCCGACCAGCTTTTCATTTCCATGGGACTTTCCCTGGCGGGGGGTGGGGGGACTCCCGATGCTCAGCCCAGTGGGGCTGCACCTCTGCTGGTACAGACCAGGGAACCCAGATCTCAAAACAACAACCAACAGCAGCCCCTTGAGGAGGCATGAGCCATGAGCCAACCAAAGCCAGCTCCATCCCCCCTTCATAATAAGAGTTACCAGCACCATCCCGAGCTGTCCACCAGGGTCCTCATCTCGCCTCTGTCCCATCGCACAGGCCTCCTTGGTCTTCCACCAAGCCCAGTCCAGCCTCAGGGCCTTTGCCCTCGCTGTTGCGATTGCCTAAGACACTCTGTCCCTGATCTTGTCATGGCTGCCTCAGTCCTGTTATTCAAACCTCAGCCCCAAAGTCACCTCTTCAGAGAGGCCATCCCTGACCACCTCTGTCCTTTGTAAAATCGAATTCTGATCCCTCTGGGCACCTGAAAGCATCTTGCTCCCTGTTTCTCTCTCTGTTTAGTGTCTGTCTCCCCGGCTCCCTCAAACTTCTGAACTGTGAGCTCCTTGGAGGAAGACCTGCATCTTCTTTCTCACAACCCCCCTCCTGACTTGGGATTCAAACCCAGGTCTATGGGCCTCAGCACACATGCCCTTAACCAGTGTCACCTCCACCACAGCTCACAATGCTCTCCCCAAGTGGCCCCCTCTTTTGATGTTCCAGCCCCCACCCTCTCTGTCACCTCCGATCAGTCACCAATCCACGGATGCCACAGGATTTCAGGGAAGGGGGTGTTGGCACCAGCAGCCAGCTGCAATCTGAGCCTTGTCTGCTGGATGAGTCCTTCCTTGTGCCTCAGTTTCTCCTCTGGACTCGTGCCCTCAGCTCCCTCTGTGTGGGTGCTCCAGGGTCTCCATTTCCCCATCTGGCCTCTATCCCTGAACACCTCAGCTTGGGTGGTGGCTTGTGTCCCTGAATTCTTTTCTGGGTTCTACCACTGAACCCCCTTCTGAGTAGTGCCCCAGGCCTCACTTACCCCTTCTTGAATCTATCTCAGACCCACCGGGCTGAGTAACCCTGGGAGCCTCAGTTTCCTAATCTGGCTCTATGCCCCAGGATGCCTGTGGCTGGGGAACCCCTGTATCTCATTTCTCTGGCTGGGTTCTCTTATCTCTGAGCCTCTTTTAGGTACGGTCCCGTTCCTCAGTTTCCCCGATGGCAGACGTGGAGAAAGATTGGTTGGGATCCCACTAGCAAAGAGCTGGGAGACACGCCCCCCTCCGTCCACCAGGCCTGACCCTGGGGCCCCTCTTGGGAGCCAAGCTCGCTCATCGGCTCCACAGCTCTGACGCACAAGGGCCTTATCAGGCTCCCATCAGGTAGGAGGCAGCGGTAGCAGGAGGGGTGACCCCTGAAGACCCTCAGTCTCTCCAGACCCTTGACCTCTCCCATGGGCCCTGCCCCAACTCAAGTGTGGGAAAGAAGTCCCCTCAGCCACTGCCTGCCCAGTGTGGTTTATTCATGGGAGCAGTCAGGGCTCAAATCCCAGCTGTGTAACCTTGGGCAAGTGACTTTGCCTCTCTGGCCCTGTTTCCCCTATTTATAAATGGAAATGCTCATAGGACCATAGGAAGTGTTAAGGATAGGACCTGGCCCAGAGTAAGCCCTGGAACGACTTAGAGCTGCTATTATTAATAAGAGTAATATTCAAAAATTGTCAGTGGAGGCCTCCTCCAGAGTCAGGTCAGACCCCCCCCCCCAAACCTGACAAGGCTTCAGGACGAGTCTGGGCCCTTTCCCTTAGGAGACCAGAGAGAGAACACGCCCCCATCTAAGAGTCTCCATGGGTGCGAAGATCCCAGCAGCCTCTGAGGACAGCCCCTCTGAAGAAGGGAGCCAACAGCTAGGGAAACTGAGGTAGGCTGGCTCAACTAGGGCTTAGTGACTCCTTCCCATCCTTGCTCTGGGGCTCACCTTGGCCCAAGAACTTGGGGGAGAAAGGGTGGCCAAGAGGTGTAGGAACCAGGTATGAGTTAACTCTCTGCAGGAGAGGCAGAAGGAGCCCCTCAAGCCATGTCCACCCTACAAGCCATGTCCATCCCGTGAGCTGTGTCCAGGGCCAAGGGCAGCACCCACCACTCCCTCATGGCCCTCACGCAGGACCAGGAGATGGAAACCTGATTTCTGGAGGGGCTCCCCCTCAGCCCCCCGGCAGTTTCCAGGCCCCAATTCCTGGCCTCACTGCCCGAACAGTTCCAGAACGTCATTCTCAGAGGCTCTGAGAGGGTGTCCCAGAAGAGGGAAGCAGGGGCTTGTCCGGATGTTGCATTCACACAGCAAGTGCTCTGCTTCTATCCCAGGTACATGTTTATTTGGGGTAGCTGATGACGATGGAGGGGAAGCTAAAACTGCTCTCGGCAGCCCAGGGTTGGGGAGCGGTGAGGTTCATAAAATCAAAGGCAGGAGACTCCTCACTGGAGACCCACAGCTGGGGGAGTCAGGGCATATCTAAGCCCTCATCTCAACTTGGGTAAAGGCTCAGAATCCAGATTTCTGCTCACCCTGGCCATGGGGTAAATCCTAACAGGTTCTCCACCCCCCACAGCTGCTCTGGGCTGGGTGGCTCCTGTCCAGAGCTCCCATTGTCCAGGTGGGAAATCGAGATCCAAGAGGACCACGTTCAAGGTCACACAGCTGATGGCCTGCCAAGGATCCCACACCTGTCCCAGGTGCTGACACCTCACAGCCCCTTCTGGGCTCCAGGCCAAGCAGGAGGGGGACCCCTCCTGCCATTCTGCTGATTCGGCAACTGCTGACTCAGCCCTGGAGGAAGCAGAGCCAAGGACTGGTACCAACAGGAGCCCAAGGGTCCTCCAGCCCCATCACATCTGGCTGGAGAGGGTGCTACCGTGTGTGTGTGGGGGGCTCTTGAAGAGACTCAGCATCCAGGGAAGGCCACACAGGGAGCTCCTCGATGGGGAGCTCAGGGCTCTGGGTCCAGAGGACCCCATTTTCCCCCAGGCCTGGCTGGTGGGCCATCTGATGCCTGTCTTTGAACCTAAACACCAGATGCACACAGAGGAATGCTGAGGCCAACCAGCGCTCTGGGCCTTCTTCCCAGGGTTCTTTTGATAGGCACCCACCCTGCCTGAACTAAGGAAGAGGACCCCCCCCATGCCCTCCCCAGCTCCAACAACATCCGACCCTCCAATTCCCTTTAGTACATCCTAGGAACAAAGACACCCCCCTTCCGGGGGGGCAGGGTGGCGCATCTGCTAAGTCTGGGCGCCCCTTTCCACTAGGACAGCCATGGGCATGGGGTTTTAGCCCCGTGAAGGCGGATCTGCAAAAATACTGTGTCTTAGACAAGAACCCCCTGCCCACCTCACCGACCCTCTCCGGCACACGGAACGGGCGACCCCGGCCCCATCCCATGTCCGGTGCGCCCCTCACCCACGACTCGCCCCGGGGTACTCACACGTCCTTGGCGGGCAGCGCCCGGCCCTCCACCACGCGGACGTTCAGGGAGCTGCTCTTGGCCATGGCGCCCAGCCCCAAACTTTACGGGCAGAAGGGTGCCCAGGTGCCGAGGCTGGACCGCGGAGGGCGCGTCTACATGTCACCAGCTGCGAGCCTGGCGCCCCGTCCCGGGGTCCCAGCGCCGCCTATGCGAGACGCGGGTTGCTAGGCGGGAGGTTTCCGGAGGAGAAAGAATAGGTGGCCGGCGAGGGGGAGCCCCTCGGGTTCTACAGGTAGGAGCGTGCGCGGAGGAGGCAGAGCGAGCAGGAGGCACCCGCCGCTCTTGCCTCCTAGTCTGGAGCTCCGGGTGGGCGGGCAGGGTGCGGGAGGGGCAGCCCAGGGCCCTCCCCCCAATCCCGCCTCCGCGTGTCCCCCGCCCGTCCCCGGGCCCCCTCGCGCGCCCTCTGCCGGCACCCCAGCCAAGCGCGCCCGAGCGCCCGGGCCGCGGAGACCGGCGCGCGCTGGGACCGCCAGGTGGGGAGCGGCCCACGGCCGTGGCGGGCGCGGCCGCTGGCTCGTGGTGAGCTGGCATGGGGCTCAGAAGACCCAGCATGTCCCCTGCCTGCCCTCCCTCCAGCACAGTCGCACCTCCCCGGCCCTCCCCTGCCTCCCATCCCGGCGCCGCCTCCTCGGTCCCAGCTCGGTGCCCTGTGCGGGAGGAGTACCCGCGGTCTGCGGGAGGCGTCGCTGAAGAAGGAGTCGCACATTCCCGGGCGGGGGTGGGGAGGGGGTCGGTTCAGAGTCAAGGGAGGGGCCCCGGACATCCCCTTCCTCCTCGTTTAGTTTCCAATTAAACCCAGACTATGCGAGCGGCAGCTCCCACGTCACGGGCTGGCACTGCGGGGGAGGCGGCCGCGGCCGGAGGGGGTGGGGAGGCCTGAAGATAACCACGACGGCGGTGACAGAAGTCATCTACAACTGTTTGAACACTTACTGTGTGCCAGGCACTGCTCTAAGCGGTTTCCGGGGATTGTATCGTCTTTGTCCTCACCATAATTCTACGCACTAAGTACTCTTGCACTATCGCCCCCATTTTATGGATAAAGAAACGGGTTCAGAGGGGTTAGATAGCTCAGGGAAGGCCTCAGGCAGTGACTGGCTTGCCTTCCTGGATTTGAATCCTGACTCTACCTCTTGCTAGCTGTGTGGTCTTGAGCAAGTCACTTAACCTCTCTGTGCCTTGGCTTGCTTTCCTCATCTGTTCAATAGGAATAACATAGTATTTTGCTCACAGGGTTTTGAGAGAATTCGATGAGATAAAGCAGATATGAAAGAAGAAGATACAGGTCCCAGAACAGTCACAGGCACCTAAGAAGTTTATAGAAAGTGTTTGATATTATTATTATTGTTATTGTTATTGTTATTATTGTCCTTCGAGGCATAACTCAAACATCACCTCTCCTAGGAAGTCTTCCAAGATGCCCTTCCACCCCAGACAGAGGTTTTCTTCTCTTTTTCTCGGTTCCTCATCTCCAGGGTTCTACATTTTTCAAGTGTCAAAACTTGGAGTTTGACAAACACATTCGAAACAATGCTACAGGAAGAGCCTGTCCCAGGGCAGATCCTTACACTATTTCTCCCTGTGAGTTTGTTGTTTACCCGCCTAAGAGTTCTTGGAAGAACTGGCACCAAGCCTGACTCACTTCGGTCAGCCCAGGGCTGGGCACCAATGGGAAGGAAGGCCCCAGCCGAATGATTACCACAGCTGACGCCCAGACCGGCAGGACCAGGAGAGCCTGGAACAGCCACAGGGGTAGCTAGTGATCGGCCTCCCAAGCTCCCTCCTTGACTTCCCAGCAAGCACTCCGGCCAAGCTGGTAAGGGATTCTGATCCCTGGAGTTCTCTCCCCAGCTGTCCGCTAGCTGCTGAGTCCTCCAACTTCCAAAGACTGGGCCTCAGTTACCCCATCTGGGATATGGGTCTAGCAGGGCTGGCCCCAAGGCTTAGAAGTATTGCAGCATCCTTCAGCAGGGTACGAGAGGTGATCCAGGGTCAAATCCAGAACCGCGGTAGCCCCAGGGGAGTGTTAAACACCAACCCCCTCCAGGTGCCTTACTAGTCAGCCCCCCATTCCTTACCAGGGGAAAACGGTACTTGCTAAGTGCATGCTACTTCAAGATAGGCGCCCTGTCCCTTTCCCACCCCCACTTAGGTGAGAGCTTCTGGCTAACCCTTTTTCTTCTGAGATCCTGCAGAGATCTCAGATAGGCTCTCTGGCCCCCAGAGACCCCTGATGGAACCTGAGGGGCCGGGTCCTGGGGCCACCTGGGATGCCAGCCAAACCGCCACCAGCCAACTTGGCCAGTCTTCCGGAGCTGAGCAGGAAGTCGCATTCCTAGGTGCCCCTCCCCAGGCCCCCAGGACGCTTGTGAAGGCTATGGAATGTGCCAGCCAGGCCTCCAGGGAGCTGGCTCTGGCATTTGTCCAATAACTGGATTTGGACCCTGAAATGCGTCTGGGGCTGTGGCCACAGTCCTCAAACTTTCTGAATGGCTTGGCCACTTCCTGTTGTTCTGAGAAGCTTTGACTTGAAACTGGCAGAGGGTTTGAGGTCTCCCAGGGCATCTCCCGTCAGGGGACCAAAGGGTGAAGTAGGCGGAGAGGAGCGTGACCTGCTGGGGGCTACCCAGCTCGGGGAGGGGAAGGTGGGCTCATGAACACCTAAGCCTGGGCTGTCATGTGGGAAGGGTCTCACTTTTCTCAAGGGTGGTTGTGAGAGTTGATCCAGAGGCAATGTAAGGCACCTGGCATCATTCCTGACACATAGTAGGTGCTCAAGAAATGGTTAGCCTCCTCTCTTTCCCCTTACTCGAAGCCCTTAAAGACAAACCCATGGTCATCTTCTTGCCAGCTCTCTACTAGCACCCCTGGGATGCTCACAAGAGCTGCAGAACACCTTCAGTGGCAGGAGATGCTGAGCTCAGGGGTTAAGAGCAGAGGTTCTAGCATCCAGCCAAGCCAACTTGGGACTGAATCGTGGCACCTACACTTATGAGCTGGGTGCCTCGGTTTCCTTGTCTATAAATTGGGGATAATAACAGCACCCACCTCATCTCCTGGGTGTGAGGATGGGATGAAGAAAAAGTCAGATATTCAACACACCCTGGCATACAGCAAGGGCTCAGTAAGAGTCAGGGCCATAGTACGACATCCTGAACCCACGACTGTGCCTGACACCGAGCTCCCCGAAGTGGAACACCAGGCCCCACCCCGAATTCCAGGGACTGATGGAGCAACCACACCTCAGTAGCCACCACAGCTCCAGGCTGCTGTGCAGGAAGAATCTGGGGCTTTGCATCTCAGCTGAGAAATCTGATCGAGAGATCCCGAGGTCAAGGATGGCAGTGCCCATGGCTTTCTACCTCGGTGTTCAGCAATGCCACAGTGGGAATGTGACACCGTCCATGGCAGGAGAATTTACCCCCATGGAAACCGGCAAATGCTACAAGGCAGGGGGTGGGGGGTGGGAGGGTCAGTTTACCAACACACCACCGGGCACCAGATTCCCCAGCCACGTAGCCTTCTAGACGCCACTCCTGAACCCAACACTCTTAAGATTTTGCTCATATCCCCTCACCCCACACCCACAGTGCCCTTACCCTGTCCTGCCTTCCATCAGGAAAGCCCTCCCCCTCCTTTTCCTGTTTCCTTGTTGATCTCCCACCCATACAATTGGATAAAGATGAGGAGGGGTAGGGCGAACAAAGTACAGACGATGTCGTGTCAATGTCATGGACTACGACATAGCTGTTAGAAAGGATATGCTCAAAGACTTGGAATGACGGGAAAAAATGCTGAAAAAAAGAAAACCTAAGTAATGGGGCAAACACGACCATCTCCACAGCAGCAACCTGATGCCACAAAATGTTATATGTATATGCTTCGTATGAATATTCCTTTTATTCGGTAGATCTGTGTCGAGTGCCTACTTGTGTCCCAGGCAGTGGGGATGCAGCGGGGTACAAGACCGCCCAGCCCTGCTCTCCTGGGGCTCTCAGTCACGTGGGGAACTGACAAAAGTCGCTTGCCGCTGAAGAATACACTCTCAGTAGGAAGTAGGAAGTGATACGCAGATGACAGAGCAGACGTCAAGAGTCCCAAGCAGCAGAAAGCTTTCCTAGACACAATTGTGCTGCTCTTTATCCTCAGAAAATACTCCGTGCCGCCTCCTGTTTCTGAAGGCACCACTGCCCCGGCTTTGTCGATGGCCCACAGCCTCCGGGAAGGCAGCGACGACCACTCCCCACCCCCACCCTCACCCCCCACCCCCCACCACCCCTGCCTGTTGGCACCATTCTGTGACCTTGGTCTCCTGTTCTCTTGTTGTGTGGTATTTTACACGCTCGTCTTATCTCTTAAATGTCAGGGACAATGTCTGATTCATGCCGCGCCTCCCACACCGCTTGGCACATAAGAAAGACTCAGAATGCACTCGCTGGGTTAAACAGAATTGTGTTCCCCTCCAGGGCTGGAATCTGGCCTCTCTCGTGGTGATAAGAGTCGTGTTATTTCTTACTTCCTCCCCACCTCCCCTCAGTGCCTAGGATGGCGGCTTCATCACTGCCAACTTACCGCCTCTCTGCTCCACCTCTACCCCCAAAGCAGGGGCAGACCCCTCTTCTGGCTCCACAGACCTGTCTCTAGACCTTAGTTTCCCCTCCTGGGAAGTGGCACCATCCCTTCCAAGGTCAAGGTTGGGGCAAGGCAGACAAGCTCTGGCCCAGGTTGGGGGTGAGGAGTGTGTTCTTTGTCTCGGGAACACAAAGCCCCATTTGTGATCGCTGGGCACGCTTCTGGGCCAGGAGCCACGTAGGACCGGAGGCTGAGGTGGGAGGAGTGGGCAGGATTTCCACAAACCCCTCCCGTGGGCTGGCTGCCCAGGAAGCAGTAAGTCCCACAGCCTGAAACAAGGTATCCGCCTGTGGGTCTGACGGGCTGCTTCCTCCTTCCTCAGGCCTACTCCCCAAGGTGCACCCCCCCACCCCCGCCTTAGAATGGAGAAGTAGGAAGGGGGAAACCACTCGAGCATGAGACTTGGGGGTAAGGAGAGTGGATATTTCCAGAGCTGTGGCCAAGGGCAAGGCCGGCTGAGAAGTTGTGTCCTGCTGTCACTCAGCAGCCCCACTCACCCTATCTCCCAGGATGTGGGGACAGACCGAGGTGGGGGTTTGGGACCTCTGCCTCAGCAGCATGACAGGGGAGCCCCAAGAGGACCTGAAAGCAACGCCTCATTTAAAACAGAAATGCCACTGGGCGCCTGGGTGGCTCAGATGGTTGAGCGTCTGCCTTCGGCTCAGGTCATGGTCCCGGGGTCCTGGGATCGAGTCCCGCGTCGGGCTCCCTGCTCCTTGGGAGCCTGCTTCTCCCTCTGCCTCTCTCTCTCTCTCTCTCTCTCTCTCTCTGTCTTTCATGAATAAATAAATAAAATCTTTAAAAAAAAATAAAATAAAACAGAAATGCTGAGGATTGGGGTGTAGACCCATAGCTTCAGCCTTCTGAAGACAGGTTGTTTGTGCAGGGACCTTCTCCTCTCCTCAAAGCCATGAGCAGTTCCAAGGCAGGGACAGGTTATCTCTAAAAACAAAACCAAGGCCCATCCATCGCTTCTCAGCCTCGTGTCCTTGGAGGGTCACTTAACTTCCCTGGGCCCCAGTTCCCTCATCTGTTACTGGTCACAGGTCTCACCCCTCCTTGGCCCTCCCTCTCCAGTCATGATGACCTATCCCATCATCCTTGAATTCTGCACAGCAACCTACAGACCTTTGTTCTCTTTGTGGGGGGGGGGCACATCCTCCTGCCTCAGGGCCTTTGCACGTGCTGTTCCCGCTACTTGGAATATTTTTCCTTTCTTCTTTTCATCCCGCCTCATCCTTCAGGTCTGGGTTCACATGTTACTGCCTCAAAGAGGCTTCCCTCCCTGCAACTTGCACCCTAGACTTTTCCCCCTTGCTTCACCATCAGCCTGTATGCCCCATGAGGGCAGGTTCTGCCTTATCCACTGCTGTATCCTCACACACTGCCTGGTACAGAGTAGGTGCTCAGTAAACATTTGCCCCCCAAAAAACACCTCTAACAAAATAGAAATTCAAAAGGGAAGGATGCATACTAGCTTCAAGATGATGACATCCTCTGAGGAGGGAAGGAAGGGAATGAGCCTGAGGAGGGAAAGATCCAAGAAGGGCTCAACTGTATCTGGAGTATTGTGGTTAAGAGGGTGGACTCCACACCCAGGTGGCACAAGTTCAAATCCCACCTTAGACTTGACACGATTCGTGAAGGAAAAAGTGGCAAATTGGATCATCAAAATTGAAAACCTTGTTTTGCAAAAGACCATGTGATGAGAATGAAAAGATCAGCTACAGCCTGGGAAAAAAATATCCAACAGAGGATTGTCTGGAACATCAAGACCCATATCTAGAATATGTAAAGAAGTTCTCAAAACTCAACAGCTAAGAGCAATTCGTTAGAACATAGGCAACAGATATGAACAGATATTTTGCTGAAGAGGATATACAGATGGCAAAGAAGCACACAAAAAGATGTTCATCATCATCACAGCCAGTAGAGAAATGCCAAGTAAACCCACAATGAGACATCACTGCACACCTATCAGAATGGCTAAATCAAAAATGGTGATGACCGGGGCCCCTGGGTGGCTCAGTCGGTTAAGCGTCTGCCTTTGGCTCAGGTCATGATCCCAGGGTCCTGGGATCAAGTCCCACGTCGGGCTCCCTGCTCCGCGGGAAGCCTGCTTCTCCCTCTCCCACTCCCCTTGCTTGTGTTCCCTCTCCCGCTGTCTCTCTCTGTCCAATAAATAAAATAAATAAAATCTTTAAAAAAATGGTGATGACCGTGAGGATGCAGAAAAGCTGGATCACTCTTACACTGTCAGTGGGAATTTAAAGTGGCACAGCCACTCTGGAAAAGACTCGAGCAGCTTCCTTAACAATTGTACTCATGGGCATCTATCCTGGAGGGATGAAAACTTACACTCACACAAAAACCAGGACACAAATCTTCACAGTGGTTATTCATGAGAGCCCCAAACTGCAAATAACCCAAATGTCCTTCTACCTGAATGCTTCACCGACCGCGGCACATCCATCTCATGGCATGCTACTCGGCGATCAAAAAGAATAAACACTGATGCGTGTAGCTAGTAGGATGGATCTCAAGAGAATTAAGCTGAGTGAAAAAGCCAGTCTCAAAGGTTACATACTGTGCAATTCCACTTATATAACATCCTTGAGGAAATAAAACTGTAAGATGGAGAACAGATACATAGTTGCCAGGGGTTAGGGAGGCAGGAGGGAGGGAGATGGTCCTAGCAAAGGATAGCATGGAGGATCCCTATGAGAAACGTTCTGTATGTAGCTTGATTGTGGCCCTCACAGGAGTCCACGTGTGATAACTTTGCATAGAACTAAATACACACACACACACACAGGAGGGCATGTAAAACCATGAGATCTGAATAAGGTTGGTGGATTATATCGATGCCAATTTCTTGGTGGTGATATTGTACTGTAGTGTGCAAGATGGAACCACTGGGGGAAACGGGGTGGAGGGAATTGGGATCTCTCTGTGTTACTTCTTCAACAGCATGAGAATCTACAATGGTCTCTAAAAAAAAAAAAAAAAAAAAAAAAAAAAAAAATCTTCCAGGAGCTACACATCTATTAGAATGACTTTTTAAAAACCCACCAATATCAACTGCTGGCAAGGATACGGAGTAATGGGGCGCCTGGGTGGCTCAGTCGTTAAGCGTCTGCCTTCTGCTCGGGTCATGATCCCAGGGTCCTGGGATCGAGCCCCGCATCGGGCTCCCTGCTCCGCGGGAAGCCTGCTTCTTCGTGTCTCACTCCCCCTGCTTGTGTTCTCTCACTCGCTGTGTCTCTCTCTGTCAAATAAATAAAATTTTTAAAAAATCTTAAAAAAAAAAAAGGATACGGAGTAATGAGACCGCTCATGCATTGCTGGTGTGAATATAAAAATGGTACAGCCACTTGGAAAAAGTTTGCAGTTTTTTATACAGTTAGACATAGACTTACCATATGACTCAGCATTCCTGCTCCTACGTATTTATACAGAGCAGAATGAAAGCTTATGTTCACACAAAAAACTGTACATGAACACAGGCTATATTTGTAACTGCCCAGAACTGGAGATGACCCAGCTGGAGGCTGAATCAACAAACCATGATATATAATCAAATACTACTCAGCAATGAAAAAGAATGAAATATGGCTACACATGTCGACATGAATGAATCTCTGATGAACATTTCTGGGTTACAGAAGCCAGACTCAAGCGGCCACTAAGTATAGAGTTCCATTTCCGATATTCTAGAAAAGGCACACTTATTGGGACAGAGAACAAACAGGTCAGTGGTTGCCAGGGGCTGGGGTGGGGACAGGGTTGATTATGAAGGAGCATGGGGACTTCTGGGGGTGATGGAAACATTCTGTATCTTGGCTGTGGTGGTGGTTACAGGACTTTACACATTTACCAAAACTCACAGAACCGTATGTGAGAAAAAAAATGAAGTTTACATTATGTAAATTATACCTCAATATTTTTAAATCAAGAAAAAATTAGGCCGTGTATCTTATAACTCTTCACATCAATTTATGTAGAAGGATATATGTGTGATTTAATGTAACATGCTCAAAGAGAAAATATATATTATCTTAGCTCCTTTCTAAAAATACGCTCTAACAAAATGCTTAGGAGTTGTTTTTAGCAATGTAGGCATTATAAGTATAGTTTTGTTTTTCTAATAGTGTTATTTTACGATAAGAAAATGCCTTTCTTTACATGAAAAAAATATTTAAAACAGGAAACTAAAATGATAGAAAGCAAAGATGATGAGATGTTAGCGTGTGTTATTTCTGGGTGGAGGACCCAGGGGTATTACTCTGGGCACTTTTCTCTAATACCATCCCCTGGAGGGCTGTTTTAAGAATTAAACTGATGTTATACAGACAGCGCTTAGCACAGTGTCTGAGCAACAGTAATTGCCCAAAGTACGTCAGCTCCCCCCCCATCCTCCAAATCTAGATCATGGGACCCTTCCAAGCTGGTCTCCACTGGGTGGTGCTGACTGCCCTAACCAGGCTGGGGGCTCCATGAGACTTGGCCAAGGTAGCAAAGGGATTGACCCTCAAAGAGCTGCAACATAGTAGGTCCTCAGCACCTTGCCAGGGAGTGAATGACCCTGCAAACAGTGGGTGCCCAATAATTATTCTTTTGAACGGACAACTGAGTATACAGCCACGAGAGAGGCGTCTCATCCCACCCAGCCAGGAAGAGGCTTGACCAGACACGGGGCACCAAGAAGGTAAATTTTTGGCCGAGGGACCCACCTCTTCCTCGCTGCACCCCAGTTTAGATTGGGAGCAAAAGCCATCTCTGGAATCGGCAAAGCCTGCTCCCCTCCCAGCTACCCCCTTCTTCTCCCTCCCAGGATGGATGCCCCGGGCCTTAGGCAGGCAACGGAATGTTGTGTGGTTGGTTTCCCTGGCAACCAAGGCCTGCTAGGTGGCTGGCTGCCTTCTTACAGCACAGAGCACGCTGCTACGCTGTCCTCCACCCAAAACCCCAGGGCCTCCTGAGCTAGTGCAAGTCTCCGACACTGTGGAAAGAAAGCCCTGGGGCAATTGCAGGGAGAATGGCCGTGCCCTGGGAGGAATATTTCCGACTGGCCTTGCAAGAGAAAATGCCCGAGTGAGTGCTTCAGAATGGCGGGGAGGGGAGAAAGGGGGGCAGAAGCGAGTGGGTTGACCCATGCCTTCCCCTTGCCTGTGGCGCCTGGCTTCCTTGGGCAGTTCCTGGTGGCGTATTGCCGTCCCCACTTCACAGAGGAAGAAACTGAGGTTCAGAGGAAAATGGTCTCTGGGCTAGTTAGGGCAGAGTTGGGTTAACAGCCCAGGCCTCTCATCTGTTCCTGATCCCCACTCCTGGCTGACGTCCAGCTGAGATTTAATCGTTTGGACTGAGGTGGGGAGGAATTCTGTGAACTCTTGCTGCCCTCTCCCTGCAAACGCTGCATTTTCAAGGAGTGGAGGAAGCTTGTCGGGTGCCTACTTTGTGTTCCGCAGTGACTGAGAGTCCCAAGCTCAGTGTCAGAGTCTGGACCAGTGCTGGGAATGCCCTGCTGAACAGAATGGTTCAAGCAACCCTTCTGCTCTCTCTACAGCCACCATGTAGGGCTGTGTGCAATCGACCCCCCCCCACAAACACACACACCCCAGCAAGACTCCAGATCCCAGCCTCCTCCTGGAGCCCCCGCAGGGAGGTCTAGGGGAGGTCTAACAGCCTTCCAGCCAAAGCTCAGCCACAGCAAGGACCTGATCTCCCCTGTTCCCCATTCAGCTTTCCACCAGCACCCTCCTTCCAGTTCACCTGGAGTTCACCTTTCTCTCCTTTCTCACCACCTCCCCCCCCACCCCATCACTGCATCAACTCTGCTCTTAAACTGCAGCGTGACCGCCCTCCTCACCTCTCCCCTACAACCACCTGACCAGACCCACATTGTCTCTGGGTTATCCCAGAACCTGGTTCTTCACCATCTCCTGCAGCTGCCCTGCCTTTCCTGTGGTCCTCGTCCCCCCACCCCACCCCACCCCACCCCCGCCAGCAGCCTCAAGAGCCTTCTACAATCCAAAGTTCTTCTCTTGGGGCCTTGGCATTCGCTGTTCCCTGCAGGTATCCACGCGCTCACTCCCTCTTGCCCTTCGAGTCTCTGCCTAGATGACCCCAGGGTCTCCTCGGAGAAACTTTTTCACCTCCCCATTGAAAGATTTCCTTTTGCCTGCTTCATTTTTCATCTGAGCACCTACCATGTCCTAGCATTATTTATTATTTGTTAGCTTTATTTTCTGTGTCCCCCACCCCCAGCAGAACACCGGCTTCTGGAAGGTGGGGATTTTTGTCTGCCTTGCTCACACCTGCACCCCACCCCCCAGTGCCTAGAAAGGTGCCTGGCACAGGGTAGTTGCTCAGTACAATTTGTTGAATGAATGAACAATTCAACAGCTAGTATATGGCTAATGGGGGCATTTCAAGCACTGGTGGGGAGTTTGGGGGCCCTGACTTTTGCCTCCTTCATCCCTACCTCCCCCTTGGAGCCCCTCCAGGAAGATCCCAGAGCAAAACGTGGACCCCCTCCCACCGGTGCTGCGTCTCCTGGAGAAGAGGCGGGAGCTGGTGGATGCAGACCGGGCCCTGCAGGCCCAGAAGGAGGTGAGCTTCCACTGTAGTCCCTGAGACTTTTGGGGATCCCGGGCAAAAAAAAAAAAAATGATGGTGAGCAGGGGTTGGGAAGTAATGGAGCTGACCTATTAGCTACAGGGTCATTTCACCACTCTGAGCTTTGGTTTCCTCATCGATGATCAAATGAGATCAGTTGGTGCAAATAAATGTGCACTGAGCACCTACTATGTGCACGGCATTGCACTGGGATCTGGACGTCTCACCATAGTCCCCCTCCATGGGGCTCACAGTCTAAAGAAGGAGACAGACAAGTGTCCAGGTGTAGACTGCTATCAGGTGGGGAAGCACTGAGAAGGCTGTGGGAACCCCGAGGAAGCCCCTATCTCCACAAAGAGGTGGTCAAGGAGGGCTTCCTGAAGGAAGTCATGTCTGGGGATGGGGGAAGGGCAAGTCAGCTTATCCAGCAAAGGGGGTGGGGTGGGGTGAGGAGCGAGAAGGGGGCAGAGGGAACGGCGCATACGAAGACTGTAAGGCAGGGGCGCCTGGGTGGCTCAGTCATTAAGCGGCTGCCTTCAGCTCAGGTCATGATCTCGGATCGAGCCCTGCATCGGGCTCCCTGCTCCGTGGGAAGCCTGCTTCTCCCTCTCCCACTCCCCCTGCTTGTGTTCCCTCTCTCGCTGTCTCTCTCTCTCTCTGTCAAATAAATAAATAAAATCTTAAAAAAAAAAAAAGATTGTAAGGCAAGGACACAACACAGGAGGACCAGTGTCTGGAAGACAGTGTTAAAGGAAGGGGGTGAGATGAGACCAGAAGGAAGGACAGGGACAGCGGCATGCAGGGGCTACAAGAGGGCACTGAGGCTTCATCACACATGGGAAGAGCCATGGGTGGATTTGAGCAGGGGTGTAGTGACAAGATCAGGGACAACTGACGACCGAAGTATGAACCCGAAGGTGCTGGATCACTTGAACCCCCAAACACACACAGACACCCACTCCTCACCTCTCCCCAGGTGTGCCAGACCATGATGGCAGCCCGGAAACAGCGCTGGGAACAGTTGGAACAGAAGGAGCGGGAGCTAAAGGGGTCTTTTGCGCGCTTTGACAAGTTCTTGCAGGTAGGTGCAGACGGCTGGGGGAGGGGAGGCAGGTCACTGGGTCACAAGGCCAGACTTGCATGTGAATTTTAAAAGTGGGCTTTACTAATACAAGAGGGAGTAGTAGGAAATACGCACGCACTGCCTGATGCATTTGAGTTTTTAAAAAGCATGGGGGAGAAGTGACGGACGAAAATCAGACACTGGCTGAATCTGCCCACGGGCCATCTGTTTGCTACGTCCCGCGCGGCGTGCCAGTGTTGGGGCGGGTGGAAGCGGGGAGCCCCGGCGGCTCCCAAGTCGTGAGGGCAGTCGCCTCCTTTCCATCCGCCTCCCCAGGACACCGAGGCTCGGCGCGGCCGCGCGCTGCGGAGGGCGGCCGAGGAGCGGCTGCAGGCGAGCCGCCGGGAGGCCGAGGCGCTCCGGCTTCGGGCCCAGCTGGAGGAGCTGCGGCGGGAGCGCGCGCGGCTGCAGCGCCGGCTGGAGCGCCTGGAGCCCTGCGCGCGCCTGCTGGGCCAAGTGCTGGAGCAGCTGCCCGAGGTGAGCGCCCTGCAGGAGGTTTGGGGGCTCAGGCGCCACCGTGCAGCGTCGGGTAGCCTCTGGGACGGCTTCGGGTGTGCACTACTGGAGCGCTGACTGTATGCCAGCAATCACCACTTACTGAGCGCTGACTGTATGCCAGGGACAAGCTTTGTTCTTGACTTCTCCAAACGCCCGGTGAAGTGAGTCCTGCTCTTGCCTACCCCATTTTATAAATGGGGAAACGGAGGCTCACAAGGGTAACTTCCCCTCAGGGGCACACAGGCGAAGGGGGAGGGGGTGTATCCAGGCACTCAATAAATACCAGCTGAACGGAACAATCACAGGGAGTGAGGCTGGGCTAGGCTTTATGCCGGAGTGGGGAGGGGAGGGAGTAGCCCTCCAAGGAGGCGCCCGAGGGCCAGGTGGCGAGAGGACCCCATCTTGACCCTACCCCAGTTCCAGGAGGTCCCCGAGCTGGTGGCGCGCTTCGACGGCCTGGCCGATATGCAGGCGGCGCTGCGGCTCGCGGAGCGCCGGCGGCGAGCCGAGCTGGAGGAGGCGCGCGCGCGGCTGCAGCGGCTGCGGGACGCCGGGCAGGACGAGCTGCTGGCGCAGGGCCAGCGGCGAGCTCAGCTGCTGGAGCGCCTGGAGGCTGCAAGGGAGCGCACGCTGCGCTGGGTACGGCCCGCCGGGAGGAGGTGCCCCCAGCCTCCCGTCGCCCGAGAAAGAACAGAAGGAGCGATGCTTAGCCCAGAGGGGCAGCGGCGCTAACGGGCAGGTGCAAGCGTCAGAAAGCGCTTTAGGGCACAGGGGGCCAGTCCTAGCAGAACCTGACCCCCAGTTCCTCTCCCGGAGGCGCCCATGCGCCCCCGACTGGAGGGGAAGTGGGCAGGCCCCAGCCCTCCTCAGCAGGCTCCAAGCGTGATCTGGAAGGGGGCGGGGTGTTCTTCAGGAATCCAAGTGGATTCAGATCCAGAACACCGCGGCTGAGAAGACCCTTCTCCTGGGCCGCACCAGAATGGCGGCGCTCAACCTGTTCCAGCTAGTGCGTCAGCACAAGAGGCAGCCCCCTGCCCTGGCCGTCGAGGACACCGAAGGGCAGCTGGAGCAGGTGCGCTCCCTCGCCATGTCCCCTCCAACCCCCAAAGCTTCAGGAAATCTCACCTACTCTGGGTTAAGCGTGACCCTCCGTGAGCCGAGAGCATGATGCCAGCACCCCAGATCTGGGCTCGATGGCCACCTGGGAACCCTGACTAGGAGGCCTGGGTTGGGTCTTGGCTCTGAGGGGCATCTGCTCCGTGGCCACAAGGAAGCCATGCTCTCCTCTCTGGGTCTCAGCGCCCTCACCTGTGCCTAGGGCCTGGGGTGTGCACTGGCGACACCGCACATTCATGACAAGAGTCTGTCCTTTGTCCCAGGGTCAAACAGCACAAACTGACAACATCGACAAGAAACCAGGTGGAGACCCACCTTTAATTAATCCCTGACCCTCTTGCTCCCTGCACGGACAGGCCTCAGCTTCCCTAGGGAGGGAGAGGGTGGGGCTGGGTCCTTGTCTTTCTTCCTGCACAAGCGCATCACAAATGTCACTGTGGACTAAGTCATTCAGGTTTGCAAGGTTGTAGAAGGGGTGACATGGTTTACAACGGAGGGAGGGGGTTTCTGACTTCGGACACCTCTGTTGCTTCTAATGGGGACCCAAAGCACGGTCCCCTTTAGTGGAAGAAACACAAAAAAAGGCACACTTGCCCCTGGCACTCCTGTCCTGTGCCCAACACTCTGGATCCCAACCAAACACTAAGAACTCGGACCCCGGGAGCCTACCTTTGTGCCACATGCTGAGTAGGACAGATTTGTGGACACCACTATTCTCCCAAGTGTGGCCCAGCACCTTGAACTACACAAGACAACTCCAGGAGAGACAGAGGCTCAGTATGATGGAGTGGGCAAAAGCCTGTCCCTTTTCAACCGACCCTGATCCTACCAAGCAGAAAGACTTAGTGTGGGGCGAGTGTGCCTTTAACCCCTGCAGTGCTCCCTGGGCCTGGGCCCGGGGCCTCACACCCCCTGTAGGCAACAGTGGGCCAGAATGCAAGAGTGAAACCGGGTTTCATGTTTGTTGTAGGATTTTTCCACTGCCCCTCCACTTATGACAAGGGGTAACTTAATTCTATTTTTGTTAGAAATATAGTTTCCCTCTCAAATGTTTATTTCAGTGACAAATGTGAAGGGAGAGCCCAAGGGTAAGTTGGCCTCCAGTTCTGGCTCTTGGCAGTGGACCTGTGGGCATTAAGTTCCTATCAACAAATAAGTTAATTAAAAGGAAATATGGGAGTGTTAACCCATGGAGATGAGAGCAGGTCAAACACCAATGAATACAATTGATCCAATTAAAAAAAAGGGGGGATGAATTAATTGAAGTGAAAATACTCAATTATAATGCAGGTGATACCAGCTAGGAAACTGAGGGTGTCTGCTCACAGACCATTTGGGAAGCTTGGACTGAGCCCCGAAGGACCCAGAACAGTCTAGGGCAGGTTGGCTGGCCCCTGGGAACCACCATCATTGCTTTTAATACGGGTGTTCACCCCCAACCCCTGCTCTACAGCATCCTGGGTTGTGGGGACAGTGGAACTGGACACTCAGGGGCTGGGATGTGACTGGCTGTGTTGGGGACCCACAGGTGAAGCTGTTCATCCTGGACCTCTCCGCCATGCTGGCCAATCTTCGTCAGGCCGAGCCCACACCTGCCTCCCAGCCCTGACCCAGGTGGGCAGGGGGTAGGGGGCCCCCCGGGAAAGGAGGTGCATATGTCCTGCGGGGTGTGTGCTGAGTGGTCCTCACCTGAGAGACGGAGGGCTCTGCCTGCTCAGACTGCTGTGGGGAGTACAGGAGGGGCATACAGCAAGTACTAAATAAATGTGGGCCAAAAGGGGGGGGGCACCAATCCCTCATCCACCACATGGCATCAGACCAGGTCCTCCCTCTCAGTGCACTCATGGCATTGAACAAGCCGATGTGTGTCAGGGGTTTGGAATGAAGCCTGATGCAAATTCTGGTAAATTCTAGATGAGTGCTTGGTAAGTAAAGTAAAATAGGACCAACAAGAGGGCCACAAAGCAAGCACCCGCACATGGGGTGCCTGCTCACAAGGCCTCCTCTATTGTGGAGTGGCACAGGTGATCCGTGGCCTGAGAATCCAACTGCTGGAGGCTGCCCTTGACCTTCCCAGGACCCCAAACTGGGGCTGGGGAGGACAGGGCTTGCAGGGCAAAGGCCAAGACCAGGTTCTCACCTCCGCGGGTGTGGTGGGAGTGTGGTGGGGCCATGTGAACCCCTTCACTGCCGCTAAGGCTCAGGAGGAGCCGCTGAGCCCTCTGCCCCACACCCCACTTCCCTCCTCCCTCCCCAGCCCCCACTCTCTGGACTCAGCGGGCACACCAGCTGGGGCTTTAATACCTGGGTCTGCCCCTCCCAGCTCCTTGGGTAGACGGCACAACCCGTCCACTCGAAGTGCTCAATAAAGGTTTATTACATTAAAAATACATCACTGGGCCTTAGGCACTAAGGGCTCGGCCCCGAGTGGCCACCACCTCTGAACTCAGGAACTGCCCAGAACACATGGAAGCAGCAGCAGCTGAGTGGCCACCTTGGGTTTTGGCCGTCCTGACCTTGCTGGCAACCCCCCGGCCCCCACGCGCCCTTGAAGACCCTGTGTGAAAGGCTCCACCTCGGGCAGAGGCGGCCACTGCCCTGTGTGGCCAGGCAGCACCCCTCTTTTGCAGGGAGCTCCGCCAGTGGCCGGCACAGGGCCAGGCACGCGGTGGCACTTGGGGACGTCTGCTGACGTCCACCCCTGCACCACGTGAGGAGCCAGGGGGCTGGGTCACGTGCCTTACATCCTCTTCCTCATCTTGCCCTTCTTGGCGTGGGCACCCCGGCCGAAGGCGCCCCGCTGCAGCTCCTGGGCTCGGCGCCGGTTGCGGGCGGAGAGCTGCTTCAGGCCCCCTCGCTGCAGGAAGCGCAGCTTCTGCGCTCGGCGCCGTTGCTTCAGAATCTGCTGCTTGGTCTTGAGCTCTGAGCGCACGCGGCCTGCAGGGGCGCCTGGGGTGCGGGGCTGGGACGCACCTGCCAGGACAGGGATGCAGGGAGCTCAGCCTTCCAGTCCACTCCTAGGGCCTCCTCTTCCCAGGAGCCTCCAGACTGCCCTCCCCCCACCACCACCCTGCTCCCATTCTGGGTTCACTGCTGTGGCCCCAGGGTCTGGCTCATTGTAGGTACTCAATAAAGCTTCTGTAGTTTGCTGTCGTGGTCAACAGCATGGACCCTCAAGCCCACACTGCCGAAGTTCAAATCCCAGCCATGACCTCTCGGACCTTGAGCAAGTCACTTAACTTCTCTGCGCCTCTGTTCCCCACTCTGAATCAGAGATAACAGCACCTACCTCACGGGTCCCAGTGAGGAGGAGGTGGGGAGGCGTGTTACCATGCTCAAAACAAGAGCCAGCCCAGAGTAAGGGCCTCCTAAGGGCACTATCATGGTTACAGACCATCCAATGGAGATTTATTGAGCATGTGCTCTACGCCGGGCACTGGGGACCCAGCACTGACTGAGAAAGACTCCAATCCCTGCCTCCACGGACTGCACGCCCTAGGCTGTTAGCTTAGCTTCCTCGGGCAGGAGAGAGGTCAGAGAACGCCAGAGAGGGGAAGGGATGTGCCCAAGGTGACAGAGCAAAGCGGCGGCAGCAGACGTCAGTGGCCCTGGCCCAGCCTGCTCTCCCAGATCTCTGGGAGGGCACTTACCCCTGCCTCCCTGGCTCCCCACTAAGTCCTGGGTGCCCCCTCCTCTACCACGTCCCCTCTCCCTGCCTGGCTCCTCCCCTCCCGCAAGAGTGACCTTTTCAGAGCTCCCACACAGATGATCATTAAGGCAGCCCCAGCTGTCTCCACGGGGGCCAGGGCGCCTGACAGGGACCCATCACCTCCAAGGAGGACAAAGCACAGACGGAGAATGGCTGCTCCTTCCTGAAGCCCACAGGCCATCCTCACCCCCTGGCCCAGCAGGCCCAGAGCAGTGGGTAAAACCGGGAGCTGAGCCGTGAGGGGTGCGAGGCCCAGGCAGGGCACGTCCACAGAGGCACAGAGAGATGGAGACAGAGACAGAGACACCAAGACGGGAAAGAGAGACTGGGAAGGAGAGAACAAGGACTGGGAGATGCGTGTGTAGAGAAAGGAAGAGAATGATGAGGGAGACAGATGAATACAGAAAGGAGACAGAAAGACCAAGACACGGGAAGAAAGGAGACAAAGAATGAAATGATGAGGGGGACAGATGGAAACAGAAAGTCTGAGAGATGGGAAGAAAAGGAGACAAAGACAGAATGAGGAGAAAGGCAGAGAGAGGGAGTGACAGAGAGGAAGCTTCCAAAAAAACCAGAGACAGAGACAGACAGAGAGGGAGAAACGGAAGAGACCTAGCCAGAGAGGAGAGACGCTGAGGGGAATGGACAGAGCCCGTTCAAATCCCACAGCAGCCTGGCACCGCGGAAGGGCTCAGCCCCACCAGAGAGAACCAAGTCCCTGGATGATCAAATGGACCACGTGCCAAACTGCTTTGAGGACCATTACCTTGGCCTCTGCCCCGCTTCCCACCTCTTCGCTCTGGGCCTCGCTGGTGGGATGTTCCTTCGTCTTCTGAGTCACGATCATCGATTTTCTGTTTCTGTTTCCACTTCTGGTAGCTGGGAAGCCGCGCGTTAAGGAGGCTGTGTGCGGGACCATGATGCCCTAGACACCACTGGGCGGGGAGCAGGTCCCGCACCCCCTCCAGCGGATACAGGTGCCACCTCCAGGGGGTGGGGCAACAGAAGGTGCTCGGCCACGCCCCCACATCCAGAGTATGCAGGGCCAGAGGCCGCTGGGCCCCGCCCCAACCCCACGCCCGCCTCTAGGGGGTACTCGGCCCCGCCCCCGGGCCCCGCCCCTCAGGATACAGGTCCCTTTTGTAGGAGCTGCTGATGTAGCGGCCACTCTCGGTCTTGATCTTTTTCTTGTCCTCCGGTCCCGACTGTCCCACAAACCGCTTCTTCTTCCGGTCCCTGCGGGAGGCAGAGTTGGGAGAGCTGATGTGGCAGGAGGTGGCCTGGGGCGCCTGTTTCCTCCCCACCCCCTCAAGGGAAGCAGCCCGCCCATGTCTGGCATACAGCAAGTGCTCAATAAAGGCCCGTTCCCTGCCCGCCTCCCCTCTTCCTGGCAGCCCAGGTCTCAAAAGGTGGTGTGGGGGTCACTGGGAATTGGGGGGTCTGGATCAGGGTTGGGGGCCTAGCGGGGGTGCCCAATCCTACTCTGCCACCTCCTGGCTCTGTGACCCTGGGTGAGTCACACCATTTCTCTGGAACCAGAGTCCAAACGGGAGAGATGGGTCATGAGCTCTGTCGAGAAAGGCAAGCTAGCAGGAAGGACAGACGGATCAAGATCCCTGTTGTGTACGATCAAATCAAGGGACAGGATGTGGTGGGGGGGTCACTGTCCTTGCTGTGTGCGACCACATGGGACAACACAGGAGGGCTCACAATCCATGCTGCACACAACCAGATGGGGCTGGTGATATTTCCTGCTCTAGGGGAACAAACGGGAGTCAGGACAGACAGGGGCCACCTGTCTGCTGCGTGGAACCACAGGGCAGGCAGGGGTGCATGCTCACTTGCTCGTTTGCTCACTCACCACTTGAGCTGCTGCCGGCCCCTCGTCAGGTTCCGGGCTTCGTCCCCCATCAGGTCCAGGACAGCGCCAGCCACCTGCTGCTCGAATGCCCCCCCATCCCCACCGACGCTCAGGCTGCAGACGAAGGGTGGGGGCACGCCACAGGGTCAGTGGAGGGCCCGTCAGGCCCCACCTGCCCCACCCCAGGACCAGCCAGCCACTCACCCCCGCTCACTGTCGAAGTCCTTGGGCCGGTAGGGGATGTAGAATTCCTGGTCCCGATGCCAGGCCTCCTCCCTCCGCCTCTTGGCTCCCCGGTTGGGTCCTGGCTGCGGCCGCTTCCGGCCCATGACCTCCGTGAAGACATCCTGGCAGACAGAGGCCCGGCGTCACACCCACAGCCCCCAGGGAAGCCACTGGCCTCTCCACTTGCCAGTCCAGGTAGAGTTAAGGGCCAGTGGCTTCCGGGACTTTAGAAGTCTGGTGCTTCCATCTGCACCCTGTTTCCTCATGTGCACTGCAGGACAACCTCGGCCCCAGCGGAGCAGGCTGGGTGCAGGAGGAGGGGGCTGGGGGCCAACCGGGGTGAGACCCACTTGCCAGCCCCAGCCTGGTGCCTCAGGCTGTGTGACCAAGGCAAGGCCCTGCCCCTTTCTGGGCCTGGCCTTGCTCTATACAGTACGGACTAGTCCAGGAGTTTTCACCTGTACTTTTTGGCTACTGAGCCCTCGGTGCAAATCAAATACGAGAGGAATATCCTGGTAGATGCGTGGCCCTGCCCACCAGGCAAACAGGGTGCCCGCGTCCCCCAGCCTGCCTTCCGGGACGAAGGCCCCATGTCTGAGGCTGCCTGTGTCATGCCTTCGCTGCTGCCAAGAGTCCCTGCTCGGCCCCTGTCCACCTGCCCTCGACCTCAGGCTGAGACTGTCATGGTGAGGAGGACAACGACACAGCCGCCACTGGGGACCCTCCAGCGCCGCCCTGAATCTGCCCCATGGGCCCTGGACCTGTGCCATAGTCACTTGGCCGCAGCGCCCTAGCCCACAAGGTTCTGGAAACGAGCTTCCCTGAAATTCACTTGGCAGCAGAAGCTGAGCCGACATGAGGCTGCCTAGGTTGGGCCTGTCCCCTCGGTGTGGGGACTAGCACGGCACACCTTGTGGGGGGACCCCCTGACGCATCTGAGGGCGGTGACACCCCAGACTCAACGTTGTGTCATATCATACACAGTGTGCCCACCCTAAAGATTCTGGATCCTGAACATCTGGCACTGGGGTTCTGGGCAAGGGACACTGGAGCCATACCATAAGCCTGACGGGAGGTGGACACGGAGTCCCGGCATCCCCCCCCAGTGACCGCTCAAAGCCCTGAGGGTAGCCCCCCCCCCGCCCGACTCTACCCCCAGGCCCAGCCTCTAGGGTGGCCAGAGCGGGGCCCGTACCTCCACACTCTCTCCCGCTGCCTCCTCCTCCTCGGGCTTCTCTTCCTGGGGTGCCGAGCAGCCTGGGGCGGGGCCAGCTGTGTCTTCCTGCCGCCCCTGCCGCCCCTGCCGGAAGCTGGCGATGGCCTTGCGGTCCTTTTGCCGCTTGGCGCGCATCACCTGGCTGCTCAGGTCCCGGCTGGAGGCATTGATCTCAAAGATGGTCTGTGGAAGGAACACACGAGTCCTTCACCCACTGGCCTCCTCCTTCCCAGCGTTGCCCTCACCAGCCTGGTGGGTTCCCTATGGCATTCCTCCCCAAGTCCTTTCAACTCTATGAGGCGGGTACTCTGGTTACCTGCATTTCACCGTTAGAAAGGAGGCCCAGAGAGGGCAAGCAGCCAACCTGAGGTCACACAGCTGAGACAAGTGAGAGTGGCATTTTGACCCTGGTTTACCTGGCTCTGAAACCAGTGTTCTCTACCATGACCCTCTCCAGCTCCTCTCCCCTGATACTGGCTGCCTGGCAGCCTCGCCCACTCCCGGGGAGGTCTTTTTGTGCTTCTGTGCATGCCTGGCACAGGCCCCAGATGGGGTGCCCAGTGGGAGTCAAGAGGGGATGAAAGGTGATGGAAAGCCAGCTCCAGGCCGCTGACAGGCCCGGCACACGTCACTCCCCTCTGTGAGCCTCAGTCTACCCCTCTAGAAGCAGCAGGAAATGGCTACCACATGGGGCATCTGCTGCAGGCCAGCAGGGACGGTTCTAGAACAAGGGGCATCTCTCGAGATGCTGGTGAGGCAGAGCCGCAAGCTCAGAAGAAAAGCCCCGCTGGGGTCCTGCTTGGGGTCAGGAGCTCAGCCAGAGTCCCGGCTCCGTGGCAGCCACCGTGACCCCCGGGCACCCGCGGGCTCTCCCACCCCCTTACTCACCGCCCGTGAGCGGTAGTTCTTGATGCTGTCTACCAGCTTCAGCCGCTGCAGCTCCTTCTCCTCGAAGTGCGAGCCTGGTGGGGGTGGGGAGGAGGCTTGAGGCCGGGGAGGCTCCGCGGGGGCCTACCTGCAGCCCACTGTCCCAACCCCCACCCCCCGCAGGGACTCACTGAAGAGGGGGTGCAGGCCCAGCCCTGCGAGGTCCAGCTCCTTAGCCCTCTTGATGGACTCGGGCGAGGGCGCAGGCCGGGAGCGCACGTACTGCTGCTGAGCGTTGTCGGCCACCCGGCCCAGGCCCCGCAGCTCCAGCGACGCCGCCAGGGTGCTCTGCAGGCCACCCTCCTCGTCGTCCACCACGCTCTGTGGCACCCGGCCCAGCACGCCGTCCGCGCTGACCGCGCCTGCCAACACACATGGAGTCCGTTGGCGGCCCGCGGCCGGCCCTCCCCTCCCAGGCCCCCAAATCATGAGATAATCCCCAGTTATGGAGCAGCTGCTCCGGCCAGCCACTTGACCGAGCTCGACCGGGCACCCACAATTACAACCCAAGAGCCACTGCCTGTTTTCCTGAAGATCGTTTCCTATCCCCGTTCCTACTGTCTTTAGCTAACTTTGCACCAGAATGGCGGGGTTGAGGGGCTGCCATGGGGCCTATGACCTGCGGAGCCTAAGCCACTCGCTCGCTCCGTGCTTTCTGCTGACTCTCCCACGAGACCACTGAGTCCCCACAACAACCCCACATTCCAGAAGAGGAGACTGAGGCTCAGCAGAGGTCCAGTGTTGCCCAGCAGTTCGCTTGCAGGGCGGTGTCAGGATACAGCTCCCGTATACTGGGTCAAGAGCCTGGCTGCCCACCTCCTCTGCAGCAAGCCGGTCCTGGGCCATGCTGCCCACCCTGGCTAGTGCTGGGGCAAATGCAGGATGGCCTTCCCCTAACAGATAACTACTCCATGGCTGGCTTCTGCTGGAACACTGCTGTGGGGGCTCCTTCCCTCTCTCTGCCGCTCCCACCCCCACTGCTTGGTCTCAACCTGGGAGGTCTGCCGAGGGCTCCAGAATCTGCATTTGGATAATGGGCCTGGCGGCTGAGCTGCAGGTGCTCCCGACCCTCTGATGCACAGATGCAGCACACAGTGGGGTGCTCAGTGAATGTGGGCAGGGTTGCCCCGAGTGCAGGCTCCATTTACACCTGGCCTCCTGAATCTGCGCTCCCACCTCACCTCCCTGCTGAGTAATAAGCAATGTGGGATGAGTGGCTTGGCCTCACCTGTGAAGCAACCCTCCCTGTGTTCTCAGATGGACACGGGAGACAATGTGCACCAAGGGCTGGACACACAGCAGGACCACGGGAGGAGGCTACCATGATCGCCGCTGCCCACCCCATGCAATCCCACCCCACAGAGAATAAGGGGAAGTTCTGTGAGCTCAGCCTGAATGAACCTCTGCTTGCCTGGGCTGCCCCGGAAACTTAGTCAAGGGCAGGGTCTCAAACAGATGCCCGCAGGGGCCAGACGAGAGGCGCAGGGGAGGCAGGGGCTGCCGTGAACCCCGGGGGCCCATCTATCCCGGGCACATGGCCCACACCGCCTGTACGGCAACCTCAGGAAAAAGCAGACTTAGCAGTCAGACCCAGCTGTTTTCCAACAGACATGAGGAATCTGGATTTGTATGTGAAATTCTGAGTTTAAAATAATGGGGCTCTTACCCCGGGGTCAAATCCGGCCCTGCCTCCTCCCAAAGCCAGGACAGCTTCTCCCCGACCTGCACCATGAGCTCCGCAGTGGACACACAGAGATTCCTGCTCCAGTGCGCCGGCCTCCACTCACCTGAGGCCCCCTCATGGGGGCGGGCAGGGGTGAGGGCGCGGCCGAGGAACAGGTGCAGGTCCAGCAGATAGGGGACCTCGTCTGGGGCCACTAAGGAGTAGGCTGTGCCGCTTCGGCCAGCCCGGGCCACACGGCCTGTGGAGAAAAAACTTCAAG
Source organism: Eumetopias jubatus (assembly GCF_037043125.1). Taxonomy (NCBI): domain Eukaryota; kingdom Metazoa; phylum Chordata; class Mammalia; order Carnivora; family Otariidae; genus Eumetopias; species Eumetopias jubatus. The sequence continues at coordinate 83,448,919 of NW_028274822.1, read as the reverse complement.
CTGAGGACAAGACAAAGGACCCTACAGCCCAGCGTGAGTCCCGCTGGCCTGACTCTAAGGGTGTGGGCCAGGCCAAGGCCACACCTCGCTGAGCTGCTGTCCCTGACTGTAAGAGAAGGGGCACCAACGGTCACCAGGGTTCCCTGCACAAGCGTGTGAGCCCACACCGTGCTCTGTGAAGTTAGCAGAAATAAAGATAAGGCTACCTGCGCTCCTTATCGACACCCAAAGTCTTCGGCATCCCCATTTTGGGGGATTTTCCCCAAGGAAATAACGAAGGCTCCAAAGATTCACGTTCAAGGGTGCCTACGGCAGTGTGCCCGAAACAAGCCCAAGCTGGAAACCACTTCGAGACTTGACAGAGGCCTGGCTAAATGACTTAGCTGATGACCACATGGTGGGAATTACACAGATGAGGAAAGGGGCCAGCAAACTGTGGCCAGTGACCAAAGCTGGCCCCCTACCTGTTCGTGTCAATAAAGTTTTATAGGCACACAGCCATGCTCTTTCATTTACAAATTTTCTAAGGCTACTTTCGAGCTACAGTGGCAGAGACCAGGGAGATTATATGCCCTCAAAGCCTAAAGCATTTACTATCTGGCCCTTTACAAACAGATTTGCCAACCCGTCACACAGTGATGTTTAATGGTGAACGGAAAACACACACAACATAGGCTGACACAAGAAAAAGGTGACAAGAGAGAATGTCCAGCGTGGTTCTAATTCTGTGTTAAGGGAATCCAAGTGTAACGTTACCTTTGGCTTGTTTCTGCATTTGCAACAACAAAGTGTCACCACATTTGCAAGATTCGTTTGGGGTGGTCTGACTCACACTGTGGGTCACAGAGCACATGAGAAACTCCCTTTGCCGGGGGGGGGTCTGTGGACCCCTCGAGAAACCCACAAGCCAGCTCTTCCCAGAGCTATATGGACATGGCAAGGGCAACCAACAGGGAGCCAAGGCCCCCAGACCCGCAGCCCGGGACCCGGATGGAGGCCTCCCACATGCCCCGACTGAAGGTGGAAGCAATTCTCCCGGGGCCCAGCATGGGCTGCCAGAATTTACTTATTCAACAATGTTCAATCATATGGAACCTGCCCGCCAGATTCTATTCTCATGGACGCGCATTTAGCTTATTTGTATTTACAAATGAAGCACATAGTTATGACTTAAAAAAAAAAAAGCAAAGAGAATAGAATGGTGGTTGCCTAGGGCTGGGGGAGGGAGGCCAGGGAATTAGGGTTAACAAGGACAGAGTTTCAGTTTGGAAAGATGAGAAGGTTCTGGAGGTGGACAGTGGTAATGGCTACACAACCCTATGAATGTACTTACTGTCTCTGAACTTATACCTAAAAACAATTAAAATGGTAATTGTGCGTTACGTATGCTTTTTACCATGATTTTTAAAAAGGCAGCAGTGACAAGAGCCACACTAAAATGATAGCCGTGCCACCAGGGAGGCAAGGAGGGATAGTGGTGAAGAGGGGGTTCCAACCCCAGCTGTCCCACTTTGCTACCTGTATGACCCCCAGCCAGTTATGAACCTCCTTGGCCTCAGTTTCTTCATCTACAAAATGGGCTGATGATGCTGGCACCCACTACATAGAATGGTTGTAAAGATGGAAACAGCCAGTAAAATGCTCTCACCCAGGCCCAAGAGGCGCACTGGGGGCGGGGGGCGGGGGGACGACACACCAGTTGCTGTCATTTCACCAATGACAGGCACGTGGCTTACTGCCTATGTGCTTTGCTTCATTTTCCAGTTTCCCTACTATGTGCGTGCCTTACTTTTATCCCCGAAAAATGACAGAGTCCTTGGCCTGGGAGGGCAGAGAGGAAGGTAGGCCCCACGTGCTGACTCGACTAAGTCAGGCGCTCCTTCCTGTCTGCCCTGGACGAACAGGAGGCAGAGGGGTCCATGTGTTAGTTCAATCTTGCAAAGGTTTAAAGGAAAGGAACTAAAAAGACAGAGTTTCAGGGAGAGGTCTGTGAGGAGGAAGGGGGGTCAGGGGACATGTCCTCGGGCCCCAGGACAGGAAAGGGAGAGAGAACCCAGGAGAGCTCCAGAGCTGCTCAGAGCCATGCGAGTCATGCCTGGGCCACATCCCCCAGAGACTCGACCTTATGGGGCCCTTCCCCAGGCCTCGATGTCTCCGCCTGGAGCACCGGACCCTGCACCCTCAGCTCCCACCCTGGGCCAGCTCCAGCCCCGGGCTCCTCACCCACGCGGTGCAGGAAGAGCTTGCCCTTGGCAGGGAAGCTGTAGTTGATGACGCTGTCGAGGAGCGGGATGTCTAGGCCGCGGGCTGCCAGGTCGGTCACGATGAGGGCGGAGCACTTGCCGTGGGTGAACTTGGCGAGGTTGATCTTGCGGGCTGTCTGGTCCAGGGCACTGTAGATGTGGGCGCAGCTCACCCCCTGCGTCGTCAGCAGCTGCTCAGAGTGAAGACAAGAGGGAGGGAAAGGGGTAAGAGGGCTGGCAGGGGACGGGAGAGAAAGCCAGGACACAGACGGCAGGGGTGCCAGGATGTGGTGGGAAGACCGACGGTTCTAGAGTGGGGGGCGCTTCCGGTCTGAATCCTAGCTCTGAGGGGTAGCTGTGGTGTGGTAGCTTCGTCGGTACGAATGAGGTCTCTATCACCTCCCACCTCTCTGCGGGGCTGGAGGAGTATCAATGCAGAGGTCTCCCGTAGGGACACCAACCTTATCCTGCCTCTGCCACTAACGGGCCGCGTGACCTTGAGCAAGTTACCTAACCTCTCGGTGCCTTTGCTTTCCTCGTCTGTAGAGCGGAGGAGACTAATAGCTCCTTCTTTGTGGCTTTGTGACGAGGACTGAATGAGTTAATATGTATACAGAGCTGAGCACAGGGCCTCGGACATTAGAATTTTTTTTTAAATGTTTTATTTATTTATTCATGAGAGTCAGAGACAGAGAGAGAGAGAGAGAGAGAGGCAGAGGGAGAAGCAGGCTCCCTGTGGAGCAGGGAGCCCGATGCGGGACTCGATCCCAGGACCCTGGGATCATGACCTGAGCCGAAGGCAGACGCTTAACCATCTGAGCCACCCAGGCACCCCGGGCCTCGGACATTAGAAGTTCCGTGACAGTGTTAACTGCTCTTTAAAAATTACTATTTTGGTTTTATTCATCAGTGATCCCAGCAGCTGCACAAGGAAGCACCGTTAAATGCACAACAACCACAGGAAACCCAGTGAACTGCATCCTCAGATAACAGACCCCAGGTGTGGCTGCTCTGGGGCAGGCGGAACGACTGGCAAAGGGCCCTGGCAGCCTCTGGGACACCCGGACTGCCCCATGCTGAGGGTCCCAGGCATATGCGTATGGAAAAACTCCACCACGCTGCTCCCGGAAGCTTAGGACACTTTACCCAGCTTCCAGCTTGCAGGGCACGCCTCCATTTTAAAACATGAGATACACGGGACACTGAAAATCTACAGAAAATGGCAGGATTGGGGGCGGGGGAGGTACTTCTAAATAACCTGGACATAGGGGAATATCAGAGGAATCGAGACTAGGCGTGAGTTGATAACTGAGTACTTGGGAGTTCGTGATGCTGTCTGCTGACGTTAGTGTGTATTTAGAATTTTTTTTTTTTTAAGATTTTATTAACTATCTGAGAGAGCGCGCGCACTCGAGAGAGAGCCAGAGAGAGAGAGCATGAGCAGGGGGAGGGGCAGAGGGAGAGGGAGAAGCATGCTGAGCAGGGAGCCTGCCCCGGGGCTCAATCCCAGGACCCTGGGATCATGACCTGAGCCGAAGGCAGACGCTTAGCTGACTGAGCCACCCAGGTGCCCCTGGAATTCCTTATGATAAAAAGTTAAAGAATAAAAGAGGACCAGCCCTGGCCAGGCCTGTGTCCAGCTCTGGTACTGCCCTCTGGTGGCCGCACCCGGAGCCGCAGCTCCAAGCTTGCCGCAGAGGAGGTGGTGGTCCCCAGGAGGCTGGCCCAGCGGCGACTTCCCCAAGCTGTCTCCCTCAGGGCGCCCCCTACCTCGCTGATGTACTCGGCGTGGTGCTTCGTAGCCACAAACACCACCGTTTGGTCCTGGGGCCGCACCACGGTGCGCAGCAGGTGAAGCAGCACGGCAGCCTTGGTGTCCTCGCGCACAAGGAAGAAGGAGGTCTGTGGGGAGAGGGGCCACGGTGGGCTCACAGGGCCGTGGCTGCAGGCTCGGGAATGGGCACGGGGGTAGCCTCACCTTGAGCTGCTCGTTGAGCTTGGCGTCTACATCGAGCCGGATGAGCACGGGCTCCGTGAGGCCTGCGGTTGGCACAGGGAAGGTGTTGGGGGGAGGGGGGCGGAGGTGGGTAGTCACGGAAGGACGAGCCCCCCAGGCCCCTAGTCGCACCCCGGCTCACTCACCCGCGCGGGCGAACTCCACCAGCAGTTTGGGCAGCGTGGCAGAGAACAGAACGGTCTGGTGACCCCCAGGGAGGCGGCCGATGATTTCCTGCAGCTGCTCGGCAAAGCCCATCTCAAAGAGCCTGGGGGACAGAGGGCGGGGGTCAGGAGAGGGGCTTCTCCAGCGAGTTCCAAACCCGTGGCCCTCGCCCCCCGCACACTCTCTGCCACGTGGACTGGTATGTGTCCCACATGGTTCTTTACCTCACTTTTTAGCTCACTTTTTCTCTGTGTGACCACCACATGCCCAGCAGTGATGACCTAAAAACCTTGAGTCTGTTCTCAGTTACGCGGCTCCGTGTCATGCTGAAGCCCTCCCTCTGTGCCAGGCACGGTTTGAGGGCTTTCTAAGCACTGACTCTCCCAGCACCTGCCAGTAGGGGCTAGTGAGTCCCCTGTCTGTGGATGAGCCCACCAAGGGCCATAAGCCCTCAGATTTGCCCAAGTTCACAGAGCTGGGTTGTGATCCCACCCTTGTCGGGCTCCAGTCTGGTGCTCCCAGCTTTGTGCTACTTTGTATGTCTTTGAAATCATGTGTTTGTTGTTTTACTGTTTCCTCCCATAGCCCTAAAAGGAAGAAATACAATATACAAACACAAAATAAAAACTGTTGGTGCAGGCAGCTGTGAGCCCCGGTGCTGCCTCAGGTCTGTGGCCCACGCTGGGGGAAACACTGCTTCGAGCGCGGCCACGCAGGTCTCTCCTGGCCAAGTCCTTCTTCCGGGTCTCGGGGCCAACCTTGGTGCAGGTGCACAGGGGAGTGCGTGTGGTCTTACCTGTCTGCCTCATCGAACACCACGTACTCCACACTCTGCAACTTCAGGTTCATCTCCACAGCCACGTGCACCAAGCGCCCAGGGGTAGCAATGATTCTGTAAGGGGTGTGCAGGCCAGGTCACCCGGGGGCCCCGGCAGAGCCCTCCTCACACTCCCCAGGAGCTGGCCGTCGGGGAAGAGACCCCAGGCCGCCGTCCTCAGCCCAAACTCACATGTCGGGATTTTCATGCAGGGCAGCAAACTGGTCTTCCATCCTAGGGGGAAGAGGAGGTGTCAGCTCGACACACAGGCCACTTTAGTCCCTCTCCCTCTCCAGAACCAGGTGGCCAGGTGAGGCCCACACCCCGCCCCCAGGCTCCGAAGTAGGGAAAGGCGATTGCCGGGCTTCTGGGCAAAGGCGCTGCCCTGACAAGACACGAGTTCAGACATAGAAGGACTGATACCACGAAGACTTCCCCAGAGACGGGCTCAGCCCCGGAACTGCCCCCACCCCGCCCCTGCTTCTAGTGCCACCTACCAACTAACCCCAGGACCACCAGCCCCCCAAGATCCCAGGCGGCCTGGATCTCTCTGTCCTTGTTCTTAAACGCCCGGGCACACGGCCCTGACTCCGGTCCTCCTCTGAAACCCCCTTGGGACGCCCACGGGAGCCAGGATTTTGAGTCTGGCCTAGCCCCGGGAGGCATTGCAGACAGTCATGGGCTCCAGAGACAACAAATTACAATGCAGGCAACGGAACACTTAAAAGCCAAACATTCTTCTCAGAATCCAAAGTGACCGGTCACAGTGACATTCCAAGAGAACAAGAAGGAAGGGGCTGCCCTGGGAGGGAGAAGCCTGTGGGACAGGGCAGGAGACTGGGTTCCAGTCTTAGCTCGACCACCAACTCGACGCGCAGCTCTGGGCCCATCACGTGCTCCGTCTGCTCATCTGGGGAATAGGTATGGTGCCTGCCACCCCAAAGACGGGACCAGTACAGCAGGAAACCCTACATTTTTCACATCTGAGCTATCACAAACTTTACTCCTTGATTTCTGTGCGACAGCTCACTGTTAGGGGTATGTATTGAAACAGGTATAACCGTGCTGCCTGAGCGCTGACCCTGTGCACCACCAGCTCCCCTAGGAGCACCCGAACCCATCGGCAGTCGTGTGGGAAAGTCCTGTGGCATTTTACTGCATTACTGCATGTTTCCCCTTCTCTTTGGGGTGTGCAGAGCAGCACCGCTGTTCCTAAGCTGCCCAGGCTCAGTCGATCCCCCGTGGCATGGGGCAAGGGGGCTCTTACTTGTCCCCACCCAGGATCAGGGCGGTCCTGAGGCCTGTGAACTTGCCGAGCTGTGCGGGGGGGAGAGGGGGGTGGGGGAGAGAGAGAGAGAGAGAGATGACTTAGCCCGCACAGGCCTCCCTGACCGGCCCCAGCTCAGCCCAGCGGCCCCGGCCCCAGCACACCTCCTTGGTGAACTTCATGGTCTGCAGGGCCAGCTCGCGGGTGGGCGAGAGGACAAGGGCACGAGCCCCACTCTGGGCGCTACGGGTCTTGAGCCGCTCGAACATAGGGATGAGGAAGCAGGCCGTCTTGCCGCTGCCGGTCCGGGCCATGGCCACCACGTCCTTGCCATCCAGGATCACCGGGATGGTCTGGAGGGAAGTGGGTGGGGGAGGGGCAGGGTCCGCTCCTGCCCCCTGCACCACACGATCCAGAGCACCGAGCCCCCAGGGAGTGGGCAAACTCGGGGTCTCGGTAAGTGGTTAGGGGTCTGTTGCCCAGTCCTGCGCCCATTCCTGCCAAGCCTTATTTGTACCCTTCCAGGGATGAGCAGCTCACTATTCCCAACCCTTTCCACAGCTGGAACACACCCCTCTTTAGGTAAAGCCAGACTCTAACTCCCTGTCTGATCCTCCTCCTCGGGACCCCAGAGAATCACTGTCCACCTCTTGGCTAACTGTCTGAGGACAACGCTCACGACGTAGGGGTGATAATGGGGTGCCTGCGAGCTGCCTGGGCAGGGGCTCAGCAGTGGGCAGCCTTGGGGAAGCTCAAATGGCAAAGAGGCCAACTTTCTCCACCTGGGAAAAGGACCAGCTGTGGGGGGCTTCAGCCAGAGTCAGGGGAGACAGCTGTGACAGCCCAGACAGGGGGTGGGGATCGCAAGGCTGGACAGGAGGGCCAAGTCGGTCATCCCTTCCTCCCAAACCCCATTAACCTTTCCCCGTCTCATACCTTCCTCTGGATGGGTGTTGGCACCTTGTAGCCCTTCTTCATGATGCCCTTGAACACCGGGTAGCTCAAGCCTGGGAGAGAGACACATGGATGGTCAGGGGGAGGGCAGCCCCCGCGGCACACCGCGGAAAGCCAACCAGGACGGATGACCGTGTCATCAACGTCAAAAGCAAGAAGAAAAGAACGGCGACAGAACAAAACTTAGGAGACAAACCTACCCCCTGGGGGGGATACACCTCATGTGGATTCTGACTTGAACACACTCGTGAGACAACTTGGGGTCTCAAAGTGGCGGGGTCTCAGCCCTGCTGAGGATCTGTGCCTGTTGCAGGCGTGGTAAGGTCATGTGGGAAGTATTCAGGGATACCGAGAAGGGATGTCTGTGATTTGCATCAGAATCCTCCAGGATGCTGGGGACAAGCTGGGGTGGAGGGCGGTTTGTGGAGGAAACGGGACAGTTGACAATGGCAATGGGTACAGGGAGACTTACTGTTTTCTATTTTTTTTAAATGTTTGAAAATTTTTTTTTTTTTAAGATTTTATTTATTTATTTGAGAGAGAGAATGAGATAGAGAGAGAGCATAAGAGGGGAGGGTCAGAGGGAGAAGCAGACTCCTCGCCGAGCAGGGAGCCCGATGCGGGACCCGATCCCGGGACTCCAGGATCATGACCTGAGCCGAAGGCAGTCGCTTAACCAACTGAGCCACCCAGGCGCCCTAAATGTTTGAAATTTTTTATAGCTAAAAGAAAAGGGTGGGAAGTGGCCAGGGCCTGAGATGGGCGTGCGTATGGGTGCTGACGAGGCACGTGGCCCTGTGTGGGGAAGGAGGTGGCCTTTGGATACTGAACGTGACTTGGCGTTATGGAAATGGGAGGCCTGGGGGCAGGATGCACCTCGGTTGTAGCTGCTTTTTGGTCAACCCTTCATCTTTATGATCTGGAAAGGTGAAAAGTAGCCACGTGTAGATGTTTTTATTTGCTTTTTCTCTAATTATTGATAAAAGTTTAGCAGTTTTAATATATTAATTCGCCATCCAAACTCCTTTTGTGAGTCGACTTTTCATTTTCTTCACCCAGTTTTCCATCAGGGTATCTTTTTCTTACTGATTTGTAAAAGCTCTTTGTATACTACAGATGTTCATCCTCTAACTGCCCCCAAAGTTGCAAGTACGTCCCTGATACAGCATTTACTTTAACTTAGTTTACACTGTTTTCCTGTAAATATACATCTAACTGAAAAAAAGTTAAATTAGACAATGTTCAGATCATACTTAGAAAGGGCTTTTTAAAATTATAAAAATATTCATCTTGATATTTAATCTTTGTGCCAGATGCTACTAATTTGTAAAGAGCAAGAAAGAGAGTTCATTCAGCGTTCCTTCCCGCTAGCCAGGTGTCCCGATACCACCCACTACTTCACCTTTCCTCCCTCTCCTCTGAAATGTGTTTTGTCCTGCAGTAAATCCCTGAACGTCCTCACCTGTTCTGTCGCCAGCGCTGCCCTGAGTCTGCTTTATCTGCTCTCTCACTGGGTCAGTCCTCAGTCTACCCGATGCCTACCACAGAGCTGGGCCTCAAGCAGACATCAGTACCAGAGCACAGAGGGCATGATGAGCCCCTGCTGTGACTCCCCCAAAGTTCTCGGATGCCTGGCTCACCCACCCATGGACTGGAAGCCTCCGGACTTCTTCTTTTTCTTGTTCTGGGCGCGTACCATCTCCCGCGTGTCTGGCTCCACGTCTGAGGTGCACTCCGAGGTGGGGAAGGTGGGCAGGGGTCTGCCAGGTCCCAGCTGGGAGGGAGGAACAGAGAGGCAGCGTCACGCCAGGCACAATCAGACCACTGCGGGAAGGGAGAGGGACTATCTTGTTGTGGGCACCCTTCCATTCAAGCCGATGATGCCCCCACCAGATCACGTGACTTCTCTGCTAAAGGGCTCCCCATGACTGGGCCCGGGCAGGGCAGAGGGTCAGAGAGTGGGCCGTGCAGATAGACTGCCTACGTTTCAATCGCTTGCCAGTTGTGAGACCTCAGGCGAGAGACTTCATCTTCCCGAGTCTGTTTCCCCATCTGGGAAACAGGGATGACAGACAAGAGCGTTTGTCTCACAGCGCGTGTGAAGACTAAATGGGTAAGTGTAAAGCCTAGATCAGCACCCAGCACATAAATGGTGGTACTATCATCACTGTCATCCTGGTCTATCATCCAAAACCCTCAAAATTAAAAACTCTAGAGGGCCAATCAAAGCATGTACTGTGTGTGTGGTACTAGACTTCTCCAAGCTGCCCTGTCCCCCTCTCCCGAGCCCCCTTCTGATCCATCACCCCTCCCAGCTCTGCTCTCTCTAGTGCAGCCTCCTTCCTGCCTAGCCAGGACCTACTTGTCCCAGCATGGCTATATCCAACCCAGATACCTCCTCTGGGGAGACTTCGCAGACCACAGAGCTGTCCCCCTTCCTCTCAGAAATAACACTTACAGAGCACTAATTCATAATTATGGTTAAAACTTCTGTGGCCCTCGCTCTAAGCCAGGTGATGCTCTGAGCATTTATATAAAATTACCCCGCTTTTAATCCTCACGGCTACTCTATGAAGTAGGGACTATTAGTTTGTCCATTTTATAGAGAAGGAAACTGAGGCACAGAGTGATGAAGTAACCTGTCCACACTCACACAACCAGCAGGGATTTGAACCGTGGCTTCAGAATCTATGTTCTTTCGTCTGTGATCCTCTGTGGCCCCCTACAACTGTCTGGGTGAGAGCTGCAGTGTGTCTAGTGCAGTCTGTGAGCTAAGAATGGATTTTATACATTTAAAAGATTGTAAAAACATCAAAGAAGACAATGACTTTATATGGCCCCACAAAGCCTAAAATATTTACCACCTGGTTCTTAACAGGAAAAGTTTGCCAACCTCTGTTCTAGACATGTGAAAACAAAGCACCTGGAACCCACTGGTGCCCCAGCAATATTTACTGAAGGAGTAGAATGCGTGAACACTGTAATTTAATCCTTTCATGAGTCTCTGAGGCACATATAATCCTCTGTCTTGTACACATGTGTAAACTTCTGCCTTCTACAGATGTGGCACAGAGAGGTTAAGCAACGTCTCCAAAGTCCCACAGCCAGTACAGGGTTGGGCCACATTTGAACACAGGACCGCACCAGGGCAAAGCTCGTCATCGGAACCATATCCGTGGGCTCTTCTTTGGCACCTACTACCTTGCCCTCCTGTGCTTTAGCAATTTCTCCACGTTTACAGAGCACCTACTGTACGCCAAGCACTGGCTCCCTTGGGGTGGGGAAACATAATCAGATCCAGTCTGGTCCCTGACCTGGAGAAACGTAGATCCCTCTCTTCATCTAAACACTCACTCTTTCATCTACCTACCCAGACCCACTCTGTGCCAGGCACCGGCTGGGCACAGGGCTGTGGGAAATAATGGGCTTTTAGCTCTTTTGCCCCCTTGGTGCTCACACCCGACCCTCCACCTTTTACATATAGTTGGCACTCAGTAGTGGAAACAGCACGGGCCCTGGAACCAGAGATTTGAATCCTGGCTCTTCCGCTCACAAGCTGTGAAGTCTTGGTCAAGTTCCTTAACCCCTCTAGACCTCAGGGTCCTCTGGAAAATGGAGATGGCAGCACTTAGCTCACAGAGCTGGTATGAGGATTACATGGTAAGGCTTGTAAAGTTCTTAGCGTGGAGCCTGGCACATACTAAGCGGTCAGCAAACGCGAGTTTAATTTACTATTAGTTATCCAGGGTCTTGGGGGCGTCACTCTCAAGCCAAGGGGCCCGGCCTCCGCTTAATTCAACCCGGCAAGAATCCCCCAAACTCTTGGAAGTCAGTGCTTCGGCACCCGCACTTTTCATTGGACCAAAGGGAGCTAGGACCCGCCCCTTGGGCAGGAGGTAGCCAATGAGGGGCGACGACCAAAAGCCGGCCAGGAAGGCCCGAGGGCCCCGGCCCCTGAATGCAGAGGCTCTAGCGTCGGCAGCCGGGGCGTGACGGGCACAGAGACACGTGCTCAGGCTGGCGGTCCTGTCCCCGACCCCCAGCCAGCCGACCTCTCCCCACCCTCAGCCGTGCCCACTCCCCAGCTGGGGAAACCGAGGCCGCGGGGCGATGCGCGGAGCCGGGGCCCGGGCTCCTAAGTGTGCCCCGGCCCCGCACTCCTACCTTCTGGGCCCGGGCGTCATCTTCCGCCTGGATCTCAAACTCGCCGTCCTCCGAGTCGCTGCTGCGGGCCTGGGAGGCTGCGCCTCGGCGCTTCCGCAGCCCCTTCTTTTTCCTCCACTGGGCCATGGCAGCGCGGGACCGAGGTCCGGCCCCCGGGCGCGTGCCGGCCGCCATGCGGGCCCCGGTGCAGGGAACCGGGGAGGGGGCGGGGCCTGCGGGGACGTACCAACGGCACGGCTGGGCGGGGGGAGCACCGCGTCTATGCGGCCCCGCCTGCGCCGCCTCCCCTTCTTTAGCCCCAGGAGGATTGGCGCGCACGCGCGGGCACACCTCTGACTGGCGTGAGAGTGTCATCTTCGAGGCTTCGGGGAAACTCCAGGGGCGTCCGGAACGGGGTGCACTCCCCCGTGCCAATGGTTCCGGCCGCGCCGTCCCGCCCCTCGCTGGTTGCCGTGGGCTGCGCGCGCCGAGCACACGTCTCTAGGGCCTGGGTGCCGCCTGAGTCCATCCCCTCGGTTCCCGGGGCTGCGGCTGAGGCGGGGGGTGGGGGCTGGGGACGGCCCGAGGTGCCTGGGCTCCCGGGCTTCCCGGGGTCCGGGCTGCAGATAAGCTGGGATCTCGGTGGCATCTTCAGAGGAGTTCAGACCTGGTGAGGAGGGGGCGCTGAGGTTGCAGCAGACATGCTGGAGCTGAGATGCTCAGGTAAGAAAATAACTCAAGATTGCAGGGACCTCGAACATCAGTCGGGGCGTTGACTTGGGGAACAGGGAATATGGGGCAGTTGGAGGGATGGGTGTGACCCTCCAGTAGTAGAATGGTTAAGTGTATAAGCTCTGCACTCCTTTGTCAGGTTGAGGTTTTTCTTCCACTGTTTTAGCTTTATTAGGTGCGACTTACAGGTGTGACTTCGGCTTCTGAAGCCTCAGTTTTGTCATCTGTGGAATGGACATAACCGAAGCTACTTCGAAGGACTGTTAAGAGGATTACGTGAAACAATGCTTGTGAAGCTTTTTGCACAAGGTAGGCATGCGATAATGCTGGTTATTCACCCCATAAACATATACAGGATATAAGGACCTGCCCTGTCTCCCGCATCCCACTATGCTAAGTTTTCTCGATGGTGCCAAAACAGGCACAGGCCCCATCTCTTTTTCATCCCCCATTCAACATTGAGCACTGTATGCTAGGAGTGCACATTTATTCATTAAATATTTGCCAGTAGCGCTCCTCTCCCTGTTGTTGTGACAGCCAAAAGACAGATGAACAAATTTCTGAAGTGTCCCCTGGGTTTGGCAGCTCCCCTTTTGTCCTTGGGTTGGGAACTTAAGAGCCCATCTTCCTGTGCTGGCACCAACAATGACAGGGGTGCCACCCTGACCCCCTTTTACAGGGAGCCCTGGAGACAGGACCTGGCAGGCAAAGCATGTGTGCTATCACACAGAACCATGGGCAGCGTGAAGACCCCTGTGGAGCTGGCCGTCAGTGGGATGCAGACTCTCCATCTTCAGCACCATTGCCGGGGCGGCCACCGGGTCAAGGCCAGGGCATCCTACGTGGATGAGTCTTTGTTTGGCAGCCCTGCAGCTACCCGGCCCACACCACCAGACTTTGACCCACCCTGGGTGGAAAAGGCCAACAGAACCAGTGGAGTGGGCACAGGGACATCACGGGCCTCAGGGGCCAACGGGAGCTGCAAGACCACCTCCTCCAGGGGCAGCACCCCAACCCTCACACCAAGGAAGAAGAACAAATACAGGTAACAGGATGGGGAGATACACTTCTGTACTCATGAAGCCACCTGGGTTCCTCTTAGAACCCTGCTGTTGACATGCTGTGTGACTTTGGGCAAGTACCTTGACCTCTCTGAGCTACAGTTTCCTGTTGTGGAAAATGGAACCTAGTGGGACTATTGAGAGGAAATGAAATGAGGTGTGTACAGGGCTTGGCACGATACCCTGACAGGAAGCGCTCAGTGATAGTGACAATGGTTGAACACCATTTCCAAACGCCACAGACCAAGCAAGTGAGGCCCAGGGGAGTCAGGTGATTTGCCCAAGATCACAGAGCAATTTGCATAAGAATGTTAATGTGTTTGATCCGTGAAATGACATAGATGTGGTGGGTTCCAGTTTTAGCAAGTCGTTTCAGAAATGGTTGTGCTGCCTTTTCACGAACAAGCTAGAAAAACAGGAGTTGATGCTAATAGTTATTATTGTAAATTAATAAATTAGATTATTTGGATTATTTCAGGTTGATACCGGCATGGAGGGAGGTGTCTAGTGGTGGGCCACAGGGCTCTATCTTGTTTATTGTTATCGGTGGTTTGGACAAAAACACAGAAGACTGGAATATTAGTTATTTACAGCTGCCATAATAAAATACCATAGACTGGGGAGCTTAAACAACAGAAATTAGTTTTCTCACAGTTCTGGAGGCTAAAAGTCCAAGTTCTAGGAGCTAGCAGGCTGAAGCCTGTCCTTGGCTTACAGACAGCCACCTCCTCGCCCTGTTCTCGCATGGCCTTTTCTCTGAGCATGTGCATTCCTGGTGTCTCCCCCCTTAAAAGGACACCAGTCCTGTTGCTTCAGAACCCACCTTTATGACCTCATTGAAGCCTAGTTATCTCTTTAAAATTCAGTGTGAATTTTGGGAGGACATAGTTCAATCCGTAACAATTAGCCAATCATATTTAGGGTTCATTCTGAGCTAGGAGGGGCATAGGTTGGTAGAGAGAAGTGAAAATGGGAATGGTGCCTATTTAAGGAGATAAAATTCAATGAGAGAAAAGCAAGGCTCTGTTATTATTATGCCAGCTTGAGCACCATGCATCTGATGTGGGGGCTGTAAGGTAGGATCAGGTTGGCGTTAGCAGCGTTGACACCTACAGGGTAGCTGAAAATGCTAATGTTAAGTAAGTGTGGGCTGCATTAACAGAGGTATGGTGTCCATGACGAGGGAGGTCAACTCCGTGCTCTCCTGGAGGGTGGACTTTTGTGCAGGATGCTGACAAGTAGAAGTTGTCAAGTGAGAATGTACATAAGAGAGAGAGAGATGCTGTTGAGTAAAACATTTGGCGCCGGACAGACATAGGCGGCAAGCAAATGTGGTTTGAAGCGGCAAAAAGTTGACTTTTCAAAGACTTGCAGTTTGAACACAGAAGCACTTTCAGTCCTGACGAAAAGCCATGGAGCTGACACCTCATAGGTGTGCCATGAATATTTGTGAGATTAATAGAAAAAAATAATTGCTGAGTGAATCTAATTAAAGGTGAGAAGCCTAGAAGTCACTTATATCTGATATGCTGCTCCTGGAGCTTGGGCCCTTGAGTCAGGCTGGATTTGAATCTTGTCTCTATACCCTCCTTATATATAGGGGGCCTTCCTCTCCCTATGCCTCCTTGTCTTGTTTGTAAAGCGGGATTATCGTATCTCCCTCCTGTGGATGTTTGTGAGAGATAATGAGATGATGCATATGACGTGCTGAGTTCTGGGCCTGCACATGAAGAGCCCTCAGTAAATATTCAAAAATTTAAAAAGCTTCTCTGGTGATGAGGCCAGGTCAGCGTTATAACCCAGGTTCAAACTGAGCGCCCTCTCGAGTCCAGGCACCGCGCTGTATCATTTCAAATACAGTGGGACGGGCCACAGGACTGCAGAGGGTTCGTCTGACAAGGCCACTAGGGAGAAGGAGAATTGGGGGTAAAAAAAAAAATGTAAAGACCTGTAAAGATTAAGGTTATACTTATTGGGACTCTTACATGCAAGTGACATGGAAGACTTACCCAAACTGGCTTCAGCGGAAAAAGGATGTTTAGGGCTTGTTTATCAGGGGCTCAAACTGTGGTTGGATCCTGTCTCCCTCTTAGCACAGCTTGCCCCGACACGTCGCATCTGAGCCAGCCACCAGCTGCCCTTCTATCCTGCTGGCTTCTCAAGGCCAGTTGGCAGACAGACATCTTTCCTGGTAGTTTCAACAAGGGTCCTAAGGCAGGCGCTCATTGGACAGGATGGGTCATATGGCCTTTCCCAAGCCAATCAGTGTGGCCAGGAAGATGGAATATGCAAATTGGCCAGGCCTGGAAAAGGGGGCGGTCAGGATGCGGGGGACTGGCTGCGTGGCAGGGGAAAAAACAACAGAGATGGGGGTGGTGGGACACCAGAGGGCTGTGGCCTCGCTGTGGGTGCCAGGCTGGGAGACAGGGACTTTGGGATCTACGGGCAACCCTCTCTGCTACTGGAGGTGCCTGGCAGCAGGTGGGGGCTTGAGGTTTTTAGGGTTTGTTCATTCCCCCAGCTCACTGCATTTCTCTTCCCTTTTCCAGACTGATCAGCCACACTCCTTCTTACTGTGATGAGTCGCTATTTGGCTCCCGACCTGAGGGCACCAGCTGGGAGGGCTCGTGGATGGCAAAGGGGGATGCTGCCAAACTCCATGCCCTCTTCTGGACACCCCCAGCCACCCCTAGGGGCAGCCACTCGCCCCGCCCCAGGGAGACCCCGCTGCGAGCCATTCACCCAGCTGGTCCCTCGAAGACAGAGCCCGAGGCGGTGGCAGACTCCCAGAAGCTGTACACAGATGGGTTAGACTCTCTACGCCCTCGGAGGCGGGAACGTTCCCATTCCCTTACACACCCGAATGTCCCCAGCACTGGTTGCCCACCTGCCAGTGCCCCCCACACCAATGGGCCTCGGGATCCCAGGCCTTCCCTGTCGGGGGTGACCTTCCAGAACCCTCAAGTGACGCCCAGGGCTCGCTCAGTTCGTATTTCAGTGCCAGCCACCCCCCAACGAGGTGGGGCCACCCAGAAACCAAAGCCCCCTTGGAAATGAGTTTCTTGGTCCTCTCATCAGGTTTGCCCATGGGGTCACGGTGAGGGGCCCAGTTTCAGAGTCTCCCAGGTAACCATGAGGCGTTGGAGAAGCGCTCAGGGGAGCAGACATAGCAAGAGTGGACAGTGCTCCCCTTTATGCTGACATCCACCAGTTTCTTCCTACCTTGTACTCCATGATTTGATGCCTGCCCCTTGAGATGCCTGTTCCAGTTTTGCTATAGCCACAGGCCGAGTGAGTGCCGCCCCAGGGGTGCCCCTGGGAGGGGCCCACCACTCCCCCATCACTCCCACAACATCGTCTTGTTGCCAAGTGTGAATAAATGGCACGATCGCCAACCTGGAGGGTCCCTTCTTCCTTCAAGCCAAGCTTCCTGCTCAGGATGAGTTTCCAGCTGAGTCTGGAGTTTTCCCAGGCACAGCGAACGGACCATGGGGAACAGAGGATCTGGGTGACGCGTGGGTGGACATGTTTTTATTTTTAATAATCATGTATTTATTTTCACATATTAAAAATAGTAGCTCATCAAAGCCATGACTGACTAATTTTATTTTCCTCAGGGCAAGGCCAGTAAAGGCCTGAGTAGAATTAAATAACAAAGATAAATACAATGAGGAAGTGGCAGAAATCATAACTGTGGCGAGTCGACAACTGAAGTTTGAGGACATGGGCCTCCTACATTTCCCACATTTTCCCAAAAAACAGAGTGACGAGGAGGACTCTGCCAAGTGAAGTCCAAGAAGGCCAGAAAGTTACACATGGCATCTGGAGAGCACTCAGAACAGAGAGGCGTAAGCAGTCCGGGAGCGCCCTGCTGTCTGGCTCTGCTGCTTGTCGTCTGCACTGCCCTGGGTCAGGTCACTTATTCTGCTCGGATGGGGTTACACTCAGAATCCCAGGATCCTGCTGGATTTGGGTGGGGGCTAGGCTTTGGCCTCTTCGTGTCCCCACTTACCTCCAGTGCACCTCCAGGAAGCACTGGGATTCTAGAGAGCCCAGTTGGAAGCCACATCATTGGTTCTGTACCTCCACTTCCAGGAGAGGGAGAGCGAACATGTGGGGGGAGCAGTCTGGGAGGGACCAGCAGTGGCCAGGACCAGGGACACCCATGCAGACGCTTACAGGGGTCAGGTGGGCCATGAGCAAAGCAAGCCAGCCGCACCCTGGCACAAACACTTTGTACGTATGTAGAATGTTTAAACTAGAATTTTCACAAAGAATTAGTTTCCTCCTTGGTTTCACCGGAGACACCCAGCTCTCCTCTGCCTTTATCTCCTCGCCCTATGTTATAATAGATGAACCAGAAATGCCTCTCCTCCCGAGTACACTAAAGAGGGCGACGGCCCAAGTGTGATGGTACTGGGGCAACTGGCACAGGCCGTGTGTTTGGAAGGCAGCTGGGAGTGGTGGGGACTGGGGCAAGCTGCAGTGTCTGCCATCTAAAAGGGGCTGCTGCTCGGCTCTCGAAGATGGGCGGACCCCAGGGTGTCTGGATGAGATGTTTCCAGAAAAAGCAGAAAGCTGGATTTCTCTAGGACAGCCCCGACCCGAAAACCTGATTCTCCTGGAGTTCTCTGCCTGCCCGCCCCGCGCGCCCCCCACCGCCCCCCAACCTCCTGCAGGCAGCTGTGAGCACAGCCCGCCGCCCCGGTGGCTGATACGTATGTCCACTGCAGCCATGGCCCGGAGTCTGGGGCCAAGAAGGCTGCAGCCCGCGGTCTGGCTTCCCACTGAGGCTAAAGGAAGAAACAGCTCTGTGCTGACACCTGGCCTGCATGCTCTCCCCATGGGAAGGGCATCGACATGTATGGTGACACAAACAGCCAACAGCGCTGGCAAAGTGACGTTTATTTATAGGATGTGCTTTAAAATGGCTTTTAACTTTGACAAACCGTTCAAGCCAGGAATGGCAAGGCTCCCCCTCCTTGTGGCCTCCCAGCCTGCTCTCTGGGAAGTGAGCGGTGTGGTGGCACAGGCCAGGAGCAGGGCCCCCAGGGGGGGGACTCATTTCTTGGCCTTGGCCTTGGCCTTGGCCTTGCCCTTGCCCTTGCCTTTGCCCTTCTCCTTGACCCTCCCTTTGCTCTTGCTCCGCTTCTTCTTCCTGGACTTGAGCATGGAGCGGACCAGGTAGCCCTTCCACAAAGCCTGGATGAGTGTGGCAGCCCGCACCATGCGCAGCATCTCTTGCTCGGCCTCTATTCTCTTCTTGGCATTGACCTCCCGCTCAGCCTGGATCTGGGAGAACTCCTCCACTAGTACATTGTGCTTCTGCTTCAGCTCCTCCAGCTGGACCTTCTCCTCCTTATGGATGATGTCAAGCTCCTCGTACTCTTCCTGGGATGAGGGTCAGGGGGTGGGGATCACCAAGCATAGGGCGCCACCTGCCACCCTCCCCCACATGCGCCCTCACCCCATCCCAAAGGGGCTTCCACCCCAACAGCACCGTCTGCACTACCTTTTCTGCATCCGAGGCCCGGATGAGAACAGGAGAGGTAATGTGGTCCATCCCCACTTGCGGTGGGACCTGACTAAAATCATCTCAGGAAGAAGGAAAGAACCCAGGCCGGTGGGCTGGGCAGACTGGGTTTCGCATCCCAGCTTGGCTGTGCCCTGAGGGGGCTTCATTTGTCCTCTGAGACATGGGGACAATTCCAAACCCAGGAAGTGGGTGGGAGCTTTCTACAGGATTAAATGATGGGGTGGACACAATGTGCTGGATGTGGTGCCAGGCACATAGTGGGGACATAAAAATGCAAGCTCTGGGGCGCCTGGGTGGCTTAGTCAGTTAAGCATTCAACTCTTGATTTCAGCTCAGGTCATGATCTCAAGGTCGTGAGATCGAGGCCTGCCTCAGGGTCTGTGCTCAGCGGGGAGTCTGCTTGGGATTCTCTCCCTCTCCCTCTGCCCCTCCCCTCACTCACGCTCTCTCTCTTTCTCAAATAAATAAATAAATCTTAAAAAAAAAAAATGGAGGGGCGCCTGGGTGGCTCCGTTGGTTAAGCGGCTGCCTTCGGCTCAGGTCACGATTCCGGAGTCCTGGGATCGAGCCCCGCATAGGGCTCCTTGCTCTGCGGGGAGCCTGCTTCTCCCTCTCCCTCTGCCTGCTGCTCCCCCTGCTTGTGATCTCTCTCTCTCTCTCTCTCTCTCTCACTGTGTCAAATAAATAAATAAAATCTTTAAAAAAAAAAAATGGAACGCCTGTCACTAAAGCTGTGTGTCTCACAAAGATACAGAGTGGAACTTTCTCAGGTGACTGAGTCCCACTTCTTCCCTATGTCCAACTCTTGCCTCCTGCTGCAGTTTACACCTGTCTCCCTCTCTCCCTTCCACTCACTTACCAAGCATCTGCCAGAAGCAAAGAGCTGAGTAGACTCGGTCTCTGCTGACGAGGAACCCACCACCCTCACTGGGACCAGAGAAACAAGAGCACAGCCTCTGAAGTCCCTCCTCCCCGGAGCATTCATGATCAGAGAGAGCAAGACCCCCACTTGCCCTTCCCCTGACTTGGGACCACTCAGAGGCTGATGTCATCCCCAGTGCTTGCCAAACCTTCCCGGCCCTGAAGCCGGGACCATGGGCCCCAGTGTTATCACAAAGCTGGGGGGGGGGATGGGCTTGAGGGCACCCTGTTTTCCAGGCCACCATTGCCTCAGCACTTCCTCCAGGCCAGATCCCGTGCTGGGGGCAAGCATTTGTGACAATGGTGCCTCACCGCATCCCCAGCACGGTCCCAGCACGGTCCCAGCACGGTCCTTACTGCCTCTGTTGATCACAGGCAGAAGCAAGCTCTGAAAGGTCAAGCCCCTTGCTTCAGGTCACCCAGCTGACAGGTGACACTAGAGTAGAGCCTCCAGGTGATAATGGGGACCATCTTCACTGCGCTATCCCAGCACGTGGCACATCTCAGGCCCACAGTGGAAACTTTCTGGGTGACTGAGTGAAGTAGGGGAGGCAAGGTCATCCTGAGTCTGCAGGGAAGGAGCCCCGGCTGTGCGGCTGGCAGGAGCTGAGCACGGAAGGGACTGAGAGTATGGGATGTGGACACTAGATGGAGCCAAGATCGTTGGGCCTAGTGACAAGCACTTAGTAGCTTCCAGCTTCTGGCTCCTTCCTTTTCCATCTCTCTCTTTGCTGCCCCAGGCCAGACAAACCTGAGGCCTAAGGAAAGGGGCAGGGAAGCCTGTCTGGGGAGGCCCAGAGCTTGGCACAGACTATGGACCATTCCTAGAGGATCATGGGCAATGCACTCGAGAAACTGATTGCAGCACAAATACCTGCTTCTCACCCATCTCCATATCATACTTCTGGATCCAGTTCTCGATTTCCGTCTCCACTTTATATTTCTTCTAAAAAAATTCAATGAGTCAGTGTTTGATGGATTAATATGAATAGTAAACTGCACCAAGCTTGCTCTACACCAGGGTTAATGCCTTGCCCACCAAGTCTGCCCAACAAGGTAGGTTCTCCTCCATTTCACAGATGAGGAAACTGAGGATCAAATGTGCTAACTCATTTGTCCAAGATCACAGAGCTAACAAGTGGTAGAGCCTGGAATTGGAAGCCAGAGGTCTGACTCCAGAACATTCTAGGCAGAGGGAGTAGCAAGTGCAAAGGCCCTGAGGTAGGAACAGGCTTGTGGTGTTTAAGAATAGACATTGAGCCAGTGTGGCCGGAATGGAGTGGCTGAGGAGGAGCGGAATCCCATGGAGGTCAGAGTGAGAAGCTGTGTCATGGAAGGAAGTGTCAGCAGGGGAAGGAGTTTAGATCCTAGTGTAACGGAGAGGGGAAGCCACTGGTTGGATTGAGATGTAGGAAAGGGACATAATCTAATTTGTTTGTAAAAGATCAGCTCCCATACATACCATGGAATGTTACTCAGCCATAGAAAGGAATGAAGAATTGATAAATGCTCACGTGGATGAACCTTGAAAACATGATGCTAAGTGAAAGAAACCAGACACAAAAGACCACATATTGTGTGATTCCATTTACACGAAGAGTCCAGAACAGGCAAATCCATAGAGATGGAAAGCAGATTGGCAGTTGCCAGGGGCAGGAGAAGGGGGAATGGGGAGTGGCTGCTAATGGGTCCAGGGTTTTATCTGGGGGGACGGAAATGTTCAGGAACTATCCAGAGGTGGGGGTTGTCACTGTGAAGGTACCAAATGCCACCGAATTGTTCCCTTTACAGTGATTAATTTTATATTATATGAATTTCACCTCAATAAAAAAGAAAGAAAGAAACCAGCTCCCTAATCCTATAGAGCAAGAGCTCTTCCCTTGGACACCATGGACAGGCTGGCTTCAGGGGGCCTGTGTCCCCAAGAATTATCCACCAGTTGTGTGTAGGTGCATCTGTGCCTTCTTAAGGAGGAGAGGCCCACGGCTTCCACCAAATGCTCAAGAGCCGTGACATTGAAAGAGAACTGGGAACAAGGGTTAGAGAAGGTGCCCTTTGTGAGGAAAGAGATCTGGAAGCAAGCTGGGTGTGTGCACGGTGGGGCTCTGCGGAGATGGTGGAGAGACAAAAGAAGAGATGACATTTACTGAACACTTCCTATTGAGTCTCAATTCTCCTAACAACCCGTTAGCCCAATCTGATCACTTTCATCTTAAAGATGGCAAAACTGCGGCTGGAGGGCATTATGAAATTCGCCAGAGGTGTATGAGCACCTGCACGTCCTTTGTGCGACAAGGTGGGTATTATCACCCCTGGCGGGGGGGGGGTGGGGGGGTGGGGGGGTGGTGGTGGGAGGGGCGGCGAGGAGCTTCGAGGGGCGAGGGGCGGTCGGCTCAGAGTAGTTAAGGAACTTGCCCAAGGTCACACAGCCAGTATGCTGCAGGATGGGCCAGTCTCTACGCCCCTCCCCTGCCCCGGGGCCTCCCTTGTCCTCCCCCCCCCCCCACTCCCTGCCGTCCCGGGCACCTTCCTCAGCGCCTGCTCTGCCTCCCGGTTTTCCACAACCAGGTTGTGGTATTGGGACCTCAGCGTCAGTAACTCCTGCTGGATCTTGGAGACCCTGGCCTGTGAGGCCCGGAAGTCGGCCTTCTGCTGCTTCTCGGCCTCCTGCTTGGTGCGAAGAAGGCTGTTCTCTGAGAGCTTGAGCACCTGGTGCAGGTGGTTTTTCAGTTCTTGGATCACAAAGTTCTCTTTCTCCACCTGGGCCGGGAAGATGAGAGGCTCCGTTACTCCCTCCTGGATGCCTGATAATCCCAGGAGAACCGGCATTCCTGCCCGCTCCCGAAGGGCTGAACAGGCAACCTGCCTTATTACCTCGCAGATTCCTACCCGTCACACCCCGGGGGGACAGAGACAGCCTGCTTACAGACAAGGAAACTGAGGCTCAAGGGGGTGGAGTCATCCATCTGGGGCTGTACAGCTGAGCAGGGACTCGAGGCCACGTCTGTCTGATTCAGAGCCCATGTTCTTGGCCGCCCCCCTCTACTTCCTGGCTGGAGTGATGGGCATAGGGGAGAGGCTGCCGGGCAGGTCTGGGACAGTAGTGGCGGTCCTGCCCGGGGCACAGAACAGAAGTGCTCAGCAGGCAGAGGCATCTGGTGCCATTTATGAAAGTAGGAGATACGCAAACTGTGGGCATTGCCACCCACTGACACTCGAGGGCCTGACTTGTCCCCTGCCCTCAGTTGATTCTAAAACAGGAACGGGGGTGGAGGATGGGGCCGTTTTGTAAATAAGCTCCAAAGGATGGTCCCAAGCCCTAGAGTCTCCCTCTGAGCACATTAGTGCTGAGGCTGGCTCATGCTGGGCGCCTCGGGCTGGGCCGCGGGGGTCTGAGTTCCCTTCCTGCATGCAGGCAGCGCGGGGCGGGAGGTGCCTCTGGGGCAAGCCTATCCTGTGGGCAAGGCTTCAGGCTCTAGGTGTTGGGTTCTAGAGCAGGCGGTATTTTCAGCAGTCAGGGCTTTTCTTGACCCCACAGCAGCCTAATTGGTGTCACCCCCTCGTTTTACACTGAGATCCAAGGCACATGATAACATCTGCCCACCTGGAAAAATGGAATTTGACCCCTGGTCTGTCCAACTTGGATGCCAGAGCTGTTTCCACCACCTGAATGGGACCAACAAAGCCATTCGGGGCCCCTCTCCCGGTCCCTCACTGGCACCCTTCTAACCTGCGAGTGGTCTCCCCTGACTGAGCACCCAAGAGCCTGTCACCTCTCCACTCAGAAAATAGTTTTCAGGGGCGCCTGGGTGGCTCAGTCAGTTGAGCATCTGCCTTCGGCTCAGGTCATGATCCCGGAGTCCTGGGATCGAGTTCCACATCGGGCTCCCTGCTCAGCAAGGAGTCTGCTCTACTCTCAGTCTCTCTCTCTCTCTCTCTCTCAAATAAATAAAGCCTTAAAAAAAAAAGGAAAAGAAAAAGCAAGAAAATCGTTTCTATTCCCCTGTTTTGTGCCAGGCTCACTGGGGACATGACAGGGGGCCAAAAGAGACAAGTTCATTGTCCTCTTATGAGGATGCCAGACCCACATCAAATCAACAAATAATTATATAAACATTTATCAACATACTCTGATGAATGTCTGAAAGGACAAAGTCAGTGAGAACATAAGGAAGGGGGGATGGCCTGAGCCAGTGCGTGGGGGAGGGAGGGCGGCACGTAGCTTCGGAGGGCCTCGAGCTCTGTGCATCATGGGGGGGATGAAGGTGGAAGTGTCCAAGGCAGCTCTGGCTGGCTGCCCCTCAGGATCCATCCCCCCCGCCCCTGGAAAGGTTGGGGAGCAGAATGCTTCCCTGGGAACGTGGCCCCAGGGAAAGAACACCTTTCCCAGCATCCCTAGCCACTGGGTATGGCTAAGACCTGTGCGGTGGGCTACTTCCACCAGCAAAGATCAGGGCCTTCCTCCTCTTTCTTCTACCTGCTGGCTGGACCAGTGGTGACATGATGGGGGGCTTCTGGGTCCACAGTTAGAAGTCCTGTGGGGGACACAGCAGAAAGGTCAGACAGAAGAAGCCTGGACCCCCGACAATTTCACGAGGCAGGGTTTCTGTGCCTGCTCCAGCTTTTCTACTAGAGAGAAATACATTTCCATCTTGACTAAGCCACTATTATTTTGGGTCTCTGTCTCGGCAGCCAGACCCATACTTAGACACCACGTCACAGGGACTTTGTAAGGCCTTAGTGAGAAAATGTACGTAAAGCATAATACATAGTCTTATGGCCCAAATGGTTATTAGGTTGGGATCATGTTATCATTTCCCTTCTTAAAAATTCTTCTAGAGCTTCCACCTGTCCCATCTGCCCCTCATCCTCAAAACAGAGGTGACATTCTTTGATCAGGCCTAAAAGGCACGACGTGATCTGCTGGCAAGGCCTAAAGTATTTACTATCCAGCCCTCCGTAGAAAAAGTTTGCCCGCTGCTGGCCTGGCAGGCTCCTGCTGCCCTCTCTTGCCTTCCTCACTCCCCTTCATTCTTCCTGTGTTGGCTTTGACCTCTCTGGCCCTTTGGGTCTAAGCTCGGTTCTCTTGAGGCACTGTCTTCTAGCACTCTATGCTTATCCTTCATCGTACTTCTCAAAACTGTAATGAAATCAGCTCTTTAAGACCTACCTCGCATGAGGCGGCGGCCATGTGGACTCAAGCATAAGACCTGGTACCTGGCAAGTGCTCACAACATTTGTTGAGTGAATGAATGACAGCAGGCATTTCAATCACTGAGGAAAAAAGCCCAACTGCCAAAAGGTCTGGCTCCTCCGTGCGGCTCCTTCCACAACCTTACCAATGCCATAAAGCCGTACCTCTGTGTCCCTGCTCTTCATGCTCGCCGCCAATTCGTTTTCAAGAGTCTCAATGATTTCTTGGTTCCTCCTGTTCCGTCTGTTGATATCCTGTATGAACTGAGTCTTGTCTCTAGCTTCCACGGGACTAGTGAGTAGCTTCTCGAACAGGAAAGCCCGCAGTTCTATCAGGCAATCAATGAAATTCTGGGCTTCAGCGCTCCTGCTCAGGGTGTGCATCTGCAAGAGCCTCACCACCTGTGGGTTATTGAGCAAGAGTCTCAGGATGTCCTTGGTGGATTCTTTGATCTGTTGCATAAGGGGCAGGAGGTGGGATTTCTGCAGTTCTTTGGAGAGGAAGCGGTCTCTGAGCCACCCTTCTTCCTCAAACTCTTCTTCCTCCTGCATTCGCCTTTCTTTCTCCTGCAAGTAAGCGACACTGTCCAGGAGGCTGTGGCAGATCTTCTCGTGCTCTCTCACGGCCTTCATGATGTCCTCCCCTAGCATCCCCTCCAGAGTCTCGTAATTGGCACTCACATCGGACAGGAGGGTCACCAGCTCCACCTTGTGGATGGTCTCATCCAGTACGGACATGACCCTCTTGGTCTCAATGGTGGTGAGTTTGGACTTAGAGGGGACCAAGGGTTTTAGCAGGGAGGCTGGCTTCTTGGATGGCTCTGCTGTCAGCCTCATTCTGTTGATGTCGGGGCCCTGGTAGAGAGGGGCCACCCCGAGGACATCTAGAGCCATTTTCTGAGCCGTCTCCTTGCCTCTGTACGCCCTCGGCGGCACCAGTCTCCGGCTGTTATTGTCTCTGGCAACCCTGCGGAAGAAGGATTGAGTGGTTAGTCGAGCCGTGCTGCGAGGATATGGCTGGTGTGGCCACGGCAGCCACACACAGTCGACGCTGAGTTCATCCCAGGTGCCCCGCAGCAAGTACGCAGAACCTCTCACCGAAAGCAGTTTCTAGCTTTGTGACGGCATCGGGCTGCAAGGGTGGGAGGACCAAGTGGAGAGGGGTCAGGCAGGGAACACCATTCTGTTGAAGTGACTTAACTATGGACGATGTTAAGTACCCACTGAAATGGATGTGTTCAGCCATTTACAGTAATGAGCATTTAAATGCAACAGATATCATTTCAGGTGACTTCACAGGAATGAATAAAAGTCAATGCTAGTGGACTTTTTTTTTTTTAAAGCATCTAAATACAGAAACCGAGTTACATGGGTGATGGAAAGAGTTGAGAGGCTAACCAGGGAAGGGGAAAAGCCATGCAGCCAATGTCAATGCAGGAGGCCACCACAGAAAGAGGTGGTGGGGAGCTTGGGGACAAAGGTCACCCTGGGGGAAGTTGGAACCACAGCCATTTCCTGTCGAGCAGGAGCTACAGCTCCCAAGGAGCGGGGGCCACTGCAGCCTGCAGGTGTCAGCAGCCCGAGGCCGAGCAAACGATGCAGCTGGGAGCAAATGGGACAAGGGCCAGCATAGCACCTCCACACTGGTTTTTAGGTGTGGATGGCGAACATCAGGGTGGGGATGAACAAGGACTTGGAAACACAATTTTTAAAACCTGTTTCACTAAACGCGATGTTGTATCCTGGATTGGATTCTGGAATGGAAGATGGCCACTAGTAGGACAACATAAGATCCAAACCAAGCTGATGGCATGGTTAGCAGCATTGTACCAATGCTAATTTCTTGCTTGTGATGGACACGTCACGGCTATTTAAGATGTTAACATTGTGGGAGCTGAATGAAGGGCAATTGGGAATCCTGAACTATCTTTGCAACTTTTCTGTAAATCTACAATTATTACAAAATAAAAGGCTTATTTAAAATTAAAGACGCTCAGAAAAATGTATGGCAGCAAATCAGAGATCATTCTGTGACGTAGTCCACATGGCACGACAGCTGAGTACTAGCTTTCAGTAGCCCTGCCTGGGTTCAGACCCTTGCTGGGGGACCTGGGGCTGGCTGTCTAATCCCCCTAAGCCTGGGCTTCCTCGGCCATAAAACAGGGATCCTACGATTCCATGGGAAGTTTCTAGCACAGGGCCTGGACATTGTGAGTACTCAGTAAATAATAACTAGCATGATTAGCCCAGGGAAACTGAGATCTCAAGTCCAGGACTCTGGTGATTTCCTCGTCTGAGTGTCTGGGCTTGGCTGGAGATCCAGATGTACCTGCTCAGTACTGGCTGGGCCTCCCAATGTACCATGTCTAAGAGGGACCCCCACCATGTCCCCATCCCTCACCCTGCTCCTTCTTTATCCCTCGTCCTGATGACTGGCAATGCTACCACCCTAATTGCTCGAGCCGGAAACCCGAGTGCCCCCCCGGCTCTCCCTACCCCCCACTTCCCAGCCCCTGTTCTCCCAGTGTTCTCTCCTTGAGAGCTCCCAGTCCTTCTGTTCTTGGCAGCCTCTCTGCCACTGAGTGAGGGCCTTATAATCTCTCCCTTGGATGAATAAAGAGCTTCTTAACTGGTCTGCTTACATCTGCTCCTGATCCCTGCAACAAGGATCATCCCCGCAGTCATCTATTCGGGCATTTATTGAGCCCCTGGGGATAGAAAAGAGATGCAAGGTATGGTTCCTGTTCTCCCAGAGTTTATAACCTAGTTTGAAATGTGAACCATGCAAACATGAAGGTTCAACATCTGTAGGAAGAAGGGCATGAAGCTGTATTCACAGAATAGGTTGAGGTCATGACCAGCCTTCAACAGCAGACTGGGGACTTTGGAGTTTATCTTGTAGGAAATTGGGATCCATTTTGATTTTAGGAAACAAGTAACAGGATAAAATCAGATTTTTGAGAAAGAACAGTCATAATGGATGATTTATAGGGAAAGGGTTGGTGGCAGGTAGGTAAGTTGGGATATTATAAACCTTCCACCTCAGGGCCTTTGTGCATGTTGTTTTTTCTTCTTGAGGCACTCTTCCCCCTCATCTTTTTTTTTTTTTTAAAGATTTTATTTATTTATTTGACAGAGAGAGACACAGCGAGAGCAGGAACACAAGCAGGGGGAGTGGGAGAGGGAGAAGCAGGCTTCGTGCGGAGCAGGGAGCCCAACATGGGACTCGATCCCAGGACCCTGGGACCATGACCTGAGCCGAAGACAGACGCTTAATGACTGAGCCACCCACGTGCCCTCTTCCCCCTCATCCTTGCTAAGTTAATTCTTTGTACTCAGAGCTCAGTTCAGGTGTCCCTTCCTCATTCCCCGGCTTCCAGACTTGGTCAAATTCTTGTAGTAGGTTCTTATAAGGCCACACCCCTTTTTTGCAGGCACCATCCTCACCCCAATCTCCTTTCCTCTTCCTTATACTGTGGTGGCCAGAAACACTCAATGCTCAACTTCTCAACCTCCTTTAGAGTTAGGAGTGGCTACAGACACTGGTAGAGCCAACAAAATCGAGAAGTTTTCTAGGGGCTCCCAGAATAAGTTCTGGGAGAACTTATTCCTTCCCAATACAAAAGACAGACATTATTGGCTTTACCTCCATTCCCTGACCTTGGGTTTTAGTGCTGGAGAAGTGGCAGCCACTTTGTCAATGAGAAGAAAAGGTTAAGAAAATTGCAGGAATGCTGTCCCTGACGTCATTGAGCCACTGGACCTTCTGAGGGTCCATCATCTCTTACCCAGACGACCGTGATAACCTCTTCACTGCTCGCCCTGCTTCTGCCCACCTGCCCCACAGTCTTGTCTCATCAAAGCAGCCAGAGGAAGACTTTTAAAATGTCAGATCCTTTCACTCCTCTGCTCCAAATCCAGCTCCCCAGAGCTGATTGTTACAATTTCAGGGTATTTGTGAGCTGGTTGTGAAGCCTTAGGTAGCTTGAAATCAGCCATGGTGCAAGTATTATACCATGGAAATTGGCAAATACTACAAATCAGCACCCCTCCCCTCCAGTCCTGGTTGTTGAATGTTTACCAGCACACCACCACTCCAACAGCTCCCCATCTCACTCAGGATAAAAGCCAAAGTCCTTATAGTGACCAGGAAGGCCCTCCATCATCTGGCCGCTGTGACCACTTGCTCTTCTGTCCTCATACTGACCTTTTTGCTGTTCCTTGAATATGCCTTTGTGCTTGCTGTATGCACACCACTACCCCCAGCCCCCCTGCCCCCCAGCCCCAGGTCTGGAACATTCCTCTAAATAACTGCAAAGCTTTTTCCCTCACTCACTTCCTTCTCTGCGCAAATCTCAGGGTGATAGTGAGTGCTTTCCTGGTTTTCTTCCTAAAATATAAACCCTCTCCTCCTCCCTGCCCTTATCCCTTATCCTGTTTATTTTTCTCCCAGTTAAGTATCACCATCTGATGTTTCTAAATGGGCCTGTTTTGTGTACTGTCTGCCTTTTCCCCTCCTTTAAAAAGTGAGCTCCAATGAAGGTAGGGGCTTTATCTATTTTGATCACTGCTACAGACCTGGCTCTGAAAAAGAACACCTCAACCTCATCCTGGGGAGAGGTGTGGGGCTGGCACGGACAGGCTACCTGTGCCGTTCTCATTGTCACATTCTTTTTTTTTTTTTTTAAGATTTTATTTATTTATTTGACAGAGAGAGAGCCAGCGAGAGAGGGAACACAAGCAGGGGGAGTGGGAGAGGGAGAAGCAGGCTTCTCCGCTAAGCAGGGAGCCCGACGTGGGACTTGATCCCAGGACCCTGGGATCATGACCTGAGCCGAAGGCAGACCTTAACCGACTGAGCTGCCCAGGCGCCCCTCATTGTCACATTCTGTCTGTGGATCCCAGAAATGTTCTGAAGGAGTCATCAGGACTTAATGAGTGAGACGTTTTACATTTGGGGGCCTGGGAGAGAAAGATGGGGCCTTTGAGAAACTAGGAAAATTGGGGGCAGAGGTTTGGAAGGGAGGACAAAGACCTCGGTTTTAAACTCATTTAGTTCTCGCTCCTGTCACAGGTGTAGACAGTGGACAAGGGTGTCTCTGCCTCCCCAGGACCCATGTCCTCTCTGTCAGGTGATAGAGCCCCAGTTTTCCATTGGGGAGCTCATCCTCTCTCCCACCGTGTGCAGTCCTGATGGGACTGCCAATCAGAGAAGGAGGGGAAGCCTGAAGAGTCACACGTGGATGGGAGATGGTGGGAGCTGGGTCACGCCAAGTGGGGGGGTTCCTAAAGATCCTGCACCAGGACCCCCCGAAATGTCCTTGGCTGCTGTTCTTTCTGTGGCCCATTCTTCAGCTTGTCCTTCACCATTTTGCTTTAGCCACAGTGTCTGTGGCTTGCAATCAAAGAACCCTGAGAATACTCTAGGCATCTAACAATGAACGATCCAGATCCAGGGGGCTCCAGGAGGCCTTGGGGATGAAGATATAAATGCAAGGGAAAAGTTACTGATATCTGAAGCCACAAGAGATATTCAGTTCTCCAAACCAGAGCAAAAGGAGAGAAGAGTGGGAATCAGAGGAACATCTCAAGTGACTACAAGCCAGGAAGAAAGGCAGTCAGATCAGATGCTAAGGATGCTTCTTGGTTCCTTGGCCAGGCAAAATGGGTCCCAAAGTCAGAAGCCTCTGGGAGCTGACAGCTAAGTTGAGGAGGGCCATTATCTTGCATCTCTTTGTTTCCCACCCCCTTTCTGCTCCCAAGTCAATCTCATGAATTCCCTCAAGGCTTTTCCTGAAGATAATGTTTTTTGGGACAGCCGGGAGCTTCCTCAGCTCCTCTCAGGGAGGACGAAGGACCTTTGCCCCGTGACCACAGGATGAACTTGAACCAAGCGTTTCACGAACGCATTTCTCCCCATTGTCCCCCAAAGCTCTCAGGCATAAATCAAAACGCCTGAATTCTTCAGAGATTGCGGCTGGGAATGCAACATTATATGAAATGTTTTCAATTTGCTTTCAGCCAAATTACCTCTTTTGCTTTAAAGGGCAAACTTGTTTTCTTTGATTATGATGACGCCCATCAGTTTTTGACAGCTCATTTGGGTGAACACGAAAAAGCCGGTGGAACGAGGATCGAGGGAAATGCATCTGACTCTGATGACAAAAATCACTGGAGAATCTCTTTTCCTTGAATCCTAATATGATCGTTTCATGTCCTTTTTAATGCCACCAACCTTAATATTTAAATCATTTCCAACTTAAGCCTCTCCTTTTAAAAATCCCTGCCCTGAGAGTGAAGCAAGATTGTTAATGGATGGGGAACTTTAATTGGATCTTCCCTTTATTTGTCATTAATTCTGCTGATGAACTTTATAAATGGAAATATATCTTTATCATGCAAATTATACCTCGTCTTCATTCAAATGGGCTTGTTGGATATTTTATTACTTTCACTCTCAGAACATTTTGGAAAAAAAAAAGGTTTGAGCGAAATTATATTTTTTTCCCCTGGGAGAAAAAGAGGAAGAAAATCCAACCCTTGCAAATACCCCACAAATCCAACAATGGTACTGGAATAGTCAGAGGGGGTTAAACAAAACTGGAGTGTGTGTGGGGGGGGGGGGAGGGATCTCATTTTATTTCGTTTTATTTTCGGGGGGAATCTTATCCTAAAGAATGCCATTTTAATATTAGCTAACTCTTGAGAACCAACTCCATGCCAAATGCTGCTCTAAATGCTTTGTGGGAATTAACTCCTTCATTCCTTACAACAACCTTATGAGGTAGGTGCTTTTATTAGCTCTTTTTATGGACAAAGAATGGGTGGCAGGCAGGGGGAGTTTAGATGCTTTCATGAGTTTACAGCTCCTAAGTGGCC
This sequence comes from Eumetopias jubatus, assembly GCF_037043125.1. Lineage (NCBI taxonomy): Eukaryota > Metazoa > Chordata > Mammalia > Carnivora > Otariidae > Eumetopias > Eumetopias jubatus. The sequence goes on along the minus strand of NW_028274822.1, from coordinate 83,417,012 downwards.
AAGGTGGGGTCTCAGCCCAGGCAGCCCCTGTAACTGCTGTTCTGTCTAGTCTCATCATTTTTGGATCGACTTTTATAGTGGACCAGGCACAGTGATTCTTTGCTGGTCCAGTTTCAATGAATCCTGTCAAGCAGAGACCCAGAGGACAGACGTGTTCAAGATTCAGTTCCTATAGCATTCAATCTACTTAGCGACTACAAATATGAATTTTCATATTTGTCATTTTATATATATGTATACCTCCACCAGTAGTGTTCCTGCTGGTGTCACATTCCCGTGGGTATACCCAGGATTAGACACAGTTTGCAACAACAGAGCCGTCACCCCATCCCTCTCACCTAGCTCAAGAGAGCTTATCAGAATGCAAGTGAGTGAGTGGCTGTTTTATTTTAGGGTAAGCCTTGAATCATCTCTCATTGACTTTTATGTTTTTGAGTCAATCATTTACATACTTTGGAGACTATTATAAACTAATTACTGAGACACACCTCATAACTGATCACGACACAGGGATCGTTGGGCAGCATGAGGCTGCCATGTATGAGGCAGAACATGGGTTCTGGGTCAGGAAAGAAGCCTTCATGAGGATTAGTTCTAATTCAGGGTTGTCCATATCTCTCATTAGCGTGCCACCTTTGGGATTTCTGTCAAGTCTATAGACCAAGCTGTACTGTTATCAACTCAACTTTTTTTTCCTGAAGTATACTTTCATTCTTAAGTACTTTTCATTAAAAAGTATCTCCACTGTAACTGGAAAAATTTATATCATTTTCCTTATATAAAAGGTAATAATGTCTACAGCCTGGTATTTTACTCTAGCTGGATGCTATTGCCCAGGGATGATGAGTGTGAGCCCAGATCTCTATTGTTGAAAAGCAAGATTAGCAAGTGGTAGAGAGATGTTGTAGACATACTAACAAAAAGGGAGAAGAGATAAATGACTAATGTCAAGAAGGAAAGAGGGGCCATCACTACGGATCCCATGGATGTTAAAATGATAATAAAGGAATATAATGAACTACTCTATGGCCATAAATTTGATAACCTAGATGAAATGGACCAATTCTTTGAAGATACAATCTACCAAAACTCTCACAAGAAGAAATAGATAATCTTTATATATTGAAGAAATTGATCAATAATTAATAACTTCCCCAAACAGAAAACTCCAGGTCTAGAAGATTTCACTGGTGAATTCTACCAGACATTTGAGGAAGAAATTATACCAATTCTCTAACATTTCTTCCAGAAAATAGAAGCATAAGGAATATTTCTTAACAGATTCTATGAGGCTAGCATTACTCTAATACCAAAACAGGCAAATACACTATAAGAAAGGAAAGCTACAGACCAATATTTCTCACAAACATAGACACAAAAATCCTCAACATAATACTCACAAATTGAATCCAACAAGGTATAAAAAGAATTATATCTCATGACCAAGTGGGATTTCTTCCATGTCTGCAAGCCTGGTTCAATATTCAAAAATCAATTAGTGTAATCCATCACATCAACAAAAAGAAAAATCATATCATATCAACAGATGCAAAGAAGCATTTGACAAACTCCAACACCGTTCATGACTTAAAAAAAAAAACCAACAAAAACAACAACAAACCTCTCCGCAAATGAGGAATATAGTGGAATTACCTCAACTTGATAAAGAACATCTACAAAAACCCTACAGCTAGCATCATACTTAATTGTGAGAAACTAGAAGTTTATTCCCTAAGATCAGGAACAAGACAAGAATGTACTCTCTTACCCTTCCTGTTTAACATCATATTGGAAGTCCTAGCTCATGCAACAAGACAAGAAAAGGAAGTAAAATGTAATACAGATTAGGAAGGAAGAGATAAAACGATCTTTATTCACAGATGACATGATTATTTATGTAGAAAATCCCAAAGAATCAATATACACACTTCTGGAATTACACAATTACAGCAAAGTTGCAGGATATAAGGCTAATACACAAAAGACTTATTAACACCAAACTGAGACTTTCTCATTGACGTAATTAGAATTCAAAGAGACCTGAAAGGGGTCTTCAGCAAAGGCTTCTCATCACCGGAATCAATGTAAACAGCATGAGTGCCATGTGTGTATCTTTCTTCCTAAACCAGGTATTGTTGAAATAAAAAAGTGAACAAAACACATCCTCTCTGATACCAGCCTTCGTAGTACATATATTCCTAGACAAGTTCATAGTACATGGATTCCTAGACAACTAAGTATTTCCTCAGTGATTCTTAGCTTCGATGGAGATTTTTTTTTTGCCTTCCTAGCCCCAGTCTTGGTACTTCCCATGACTAGACAAAAAAGGGCTGCTTGCAGGGTAGCTGTGAGAGAGCTAAGGAAGAATGGTTTAGGGTGGGAAATATGGTTAGAGGTAGAGATGGCAAAGAGATGTTTTCACAAGAGATGGAGCTCATGGTCTTTGTTTTTATTTTCTACCCTAGTGGAAAAGTTGCAATTCCAGCATGATTGCAGATTGAATAAAACCATGTTGTGGATACCACCATTTGCATAGCTGTTTCATATACTTTTGACAGCTCTGTCACGTTTCTGAGATATACAATCCCCACCCACTCCAGGCCCTCAGGACCTAACACTAACACTAACCTAACCTAACCTAACATTCCCTGCTTCACTCCCTGAGGTCGTGCTCAGGACTCAAAGATGTCTTTGATGGCTAAGGGATTCCTGGTCACTTAGTTCTGATTTCACCACCTACTTGCTGGGTTAATAGGCAGAGGCTTTGCCTTTGAATCAGGAGGAATTTTCCTTTTAGCCTCAGAAGATCCCACTACTCTGCGAACCATGAAAATAGTTTTCTTCAGAAGAACTCTGTATGCTTTATCTGAGCTTTCTCCGTCTAGAGTGGAGAGAGGGGCTGGAAAAGGGTAGAAAATCCATGACAGAGACTGTTATCCCAAACCACAATGGCATAGTAGGCACTCAACAAATCACTGTTGAATAAATGAAAAGATAGCAAATCCAGCTTTAACAATAGGCCCATTTCCTCACACGGAGATGTTGGCCTAATAGGATAATGTTATTTCAACCAGAACATAGTGTCATGTTTTAATAATGAAAACTATGGGCCAAGATTTGGCCTGTTTCCCATCTCTGTACTCAGGGCTTGGAATTTTTAAACAAAAAGATTTAAATCTAACTTGTTTTTCTTTTTTATAGTTTTTTTTTTTCCTATTGCCACTTTTGAACTATTACCCAATCCTCTCTTGTCCTTTTTGAGAACCTATGTTTTGTGGGTTACATTTGGTTTGCGAAAGATTCCCAGGCGGGAGCTGTAGCGGTGAATGCTGGAAGTATTAACAGATGGGATCTCATCTGCAATGATGACTCCATGGCTGTGGGCTCCAACGTGACCCCATGCTTTGGAGACAGAGGACACTGAATAGTGACAGAGCCTGGGAGGGAATGTGCTCCTGGGGACAGATTTCTAAACTTCTGGTTCTAACGAATACCCTCTACCGGACGCTGGCCACAGCTATAGCCCCGGGCAAATTCACTTGACCTTCTGGGCCTTCATCTCTTCATCTCTGAAGTAGAAAAGAAAAACATGAGCCTACCACACCGTGATTAAGTTTGTGGGTTCTCGTGGCAGGGAAATTTGGAGTTCAATCCTCACTGTGTGGCGTTAGGCCAGTCAATCAACCTCTGTAAGCTTTGGCTTCCTCATCTGTAAAATGGAGACAGTAATGGAACTCATGCTCAAGAAAACTGTCATGAGTATGAAATAAAATCCTGGCTCAATAGTGTTTAGCCTTTATGACTTCAAAAATAATATAATTGAGGGGGCGCCTGGGTGGCTCAGTTGGTTAAGCGGCTGCCTTCGGCTCAGGTCATGATCCTGGAGTCCCAGGATCGAGTCCCGCATCGGGCTCCCTGCTTGGCAGGGAGTCTGCTTCTCCCTCTGACCCTCTTCCCTCTCATGTTCTCTCTCTATCATTCTCTCTCTCTCAATAAATAAATAAAAATCTTTAAAAAAATAATATAATTGAAGATTAACATTTGAACACTTCTTAAAATAAGAGATGTATTTTCCCTCAATATATACTTTTTTTTGTGCAGAAGGGTTTATAAAGAGCCAAAATGGAACCACTTTGACTCTTTTTTTACTATTTGTTTTTAATTTGACTGGTTCGTACATTATTTTCGTTTTTCTGCTGGTGATGGAGGAGGGCTGGAGCCCCTTAAGCGTCTCCGCTTCTGGCCTCCTCCTTACAAATTAAGTCACCATGATTTTTAATTCCTTTTTTGCTTACAGTGTAGCTTCAGGAGTGTTTATTTCTGGTTAAATCCAACTGTGGGTAGTATCTCTGTGGTTGTTTGAGACAGAAGGAAGAATTTCCTGGTGGTGCACTTAGAGTCTTCTAAAATAAACTTCCCCACTTAAGAAAAATATTTAAATCATCATCTTATCAAATGCAAAACAGGCTTTTCCTGACTGTTATGATTATGTTGAAGAAGTGTCTTTTTTTAAACCAAGGACTATGACCCCTTAGTGAATGGTGAAATCAATTCGCCTATTGGGACTGGCATTCAAAACAAATGAAATAGAACAGAAAATATTAGAGCGCATTGCATGTAGTAAGTATTCATGTGTAATTAAACATGCGTGTGCTGGGTCGAGAAGGAAAATGTATTTCTTTGTCTGGTTTGTGGTTAAAAAAAAATGTGTTTGAAAGCCCCCATGTTAAAGGCATTCTGATCGGTGATAGAGTATAACTTGCTGCTATTATTTGAAAGCTAAAGTCAAAGAGATACTTACCCCCAATGCTCTGTGTTTCAAATGATCTTGATTTGCAATCATGTTTGCTTTCAGTTCATGTTTGCTAACTAGGGCCTGAAGGGAAAGGTAGGTGTGTGTGTGTGTGTAGGTGTGTGTGCGTGTGTGCGTGTACCATTTACCTTGTATGAAAATATCAGTCCGGGGTGCCTAGCCAGCTCAGTAGGAGGAGTATGCAACTCTTGATCTCAGGGTTTTGAGTTTGAGAGTCCCACATTGGGTGTAGAGATTACTTAAATAAATAAAACTTAAAAAAAAAAGGAGAAAAAGAAAATATCAGTGAGGACAGGGCTTCTCAAGCTCCACACTATTGACACGTTCGGTCAGATGATTCTTTGTCGTGTGGGGGCCCTCCTGTGTGCTCCAGGATGTTTAGTAGCATCCCTGACGTCTACCCCTTCAGTGCCAATAGCACATTTCTCCCACCACCAGTTCTGATCAGTTGGAGACAAAATGTCCCCAGACATTGCCAAATGTCCCTGTGGCATGGGGGTGGTGGGTCGGGGGATGCCCCTGGTGGAGAGTCACTGGTCTAGACCACAGTGGCCTTGCTCCTCTATAAAACTCCTGGCTTCCCCACCCTAAGTCCAGTGCTCTAACCAGGTTCAAAGGAAGGCTTGTGCCTGGCTAGCTCAGCTCTGTCTGACAAGCTGAGTTCTGTGCCATCTGAAGCTACCATCAGTTACAGAGTCAAGATCAGGTTCATAAGCTGGGTGTTGGGAGACCCAGGGGCATGACTCTCCCCTGCTGGGGCTCTTAGAATAACTCTGAGCAAGCCCCTTATCTCTCTGGCATCTCGGGGATACACTTGTCCTAGCCACATCAAAAGGGTGGAGGAGGACTGATTTACTAAATGGGAAAGCCCTTTTGAGAGTTAGAAGCCCTCTTCAAAGGGGAGTGATAATTATTAAATGTTAAGGTATAAATCAGGTGGTGCCTCATTGCCCTGAGCGCTTGTCTCCTAGGGAAAAAGTGTGGGGGAGAATTTAGCACTTGACAGAGAAGACTTGCCCCTTTCACTGAATTTTTCACCATAAACAGAGTGAAAACCCAAGCTAAAGCCATGGCATTTATGTCTGACCACGTATGCCTAGAATGTTCCTGAGGGATGCCTTGCTCAGAGCTGGGGCAGAGTTCTGTCTGAGATGCCCTGGGTAGCCTGTCCAGCCTGGAGGCAGGGAGGTTGATGCTGCGACTCTATCGCCTCTGTTATCACTGCTTCCAATCTAAGGCTGTTTGGGGCTTTCTGGGAGGAGGGTGGAGTCTGGGAAAGGGAATGATGGAGTGGATTCTTGCCTTCTACTAACTACTTGTGTATATTGAGAGGAGGCATGAATGGTGACCTCAGACTTCACCCCTTCTCATGCTTGCCTTTCCTGCCATTGTCACTACTTTGTCATTTGTCCTGGCCTGGCCTGGCTATCCGGCCCTGATTCTATTCTCACTTCCTCTTGACCACCTTATGGGGGGCCCAGGGAATAAGAAAGTCATCCTGATTTAATTGGTTGGGAAATCCAGCCACGGGGCGCCTGGGTGGCTCAGTCGGTTAAGCATCTGACTCTTGGTTTTGGTGTCACTCTTGAGGTCGTGATCTCAGGGTTGGGAGATCAAGCCCCGAGTCGGGCTCGGTGATCAGCATGGAGTCTGCTTGAGATTCTCTCTCCCTCTCCTTCTGCTCCTCCTGCTCATACTCGCTCTCTCTCAAATAAATAAACAAATCTAAAAAAAAAAAAAAAAATCCTGCCACAACAGCTTCCCTCCTTGCTCAAGAGGAGAAGGCTTGGGTGGGAGGTGGTGGGAGTTTTAAACAGGGAGTGACTGGCAAGATCAGACCTACAACCTGGGAAATTGTGATAAAAGGGTTGGCAGGCGCAACATGACAAGAGGATCAGGTTTGGAAGGCTGTCATAGTGTCCAGGGAACAGATGAGCGTGGCCTCAAGGAGAGACAAAGCAGCGGGTGGGCTCCAGAAACATCAAGAAGGCAGAATCAATGTGATGAGGTGAGGGACTGGACATGGGGGATAGGGGAGAAGGAAGTGAGGGATGATATCTAGTGTACTGGCTCAGGTGTTTGGATGGATTGTTTTGGTGTTTACCCAAAGGGTGAACACTGGAAGAGAAGCAGGGGTTGAGGGTTGGGGTGTTTATTATTGGTAGAACTTGCTATCTATTTGCCAAGCCTTGAAAACTATGGGGCTCTGTGTGCCTGGAAGGAGCACCTCTTCCTAATTCACACCAAGGCACTATATATGTATAGACTGCAGCCACCGGAGTGGGACATCTATGAGATGTGCAGGAGTGGTTGTGTACCTGGAATAGATTTCATGAAAGACCCAGAAAGACCCAGAAATGTGAGAGCTGTCACCACACAGATGGTGACTAAAGCCATGGTGTGGGCAGGGGACATGCAAAGTGAGAAGGATGAAGCCCCTTCACTCTTTTGATGACATTCCTTCTCATTGGCTTCAGCCTACCTGACATCTTGCCCTCACTCTCAGTACTGCACCCACACTGGTCTCTAAAGTGTTCAAAGCACCAGGATCGTCATACGCCACATTCCTTTTGCCAAACCAGTTCTCAACCCCTAGGTTAGCTAATTCTCAACCTTCGAGTCTCAGCTCAATGGCAGTCTCTCCCCAGACTGGAAAAAAAAGTGCACTATAACCTCTGGAAACCCTCTGCACCTTTCTGTACGGTACTGATCACGGGTGTAAATTTTTTTTTTTTTTTTTACAGCTCTATTGAGGCATAATTTACATACCATAAAATTTGCCCATTGTAAGTGTACAACTCAATGACTTTTTGGTAAATGCTAAGTTATGCCACATCACCACAAAATTTCTGTCACTCCCCAAAATTCCCATGAGCTAATTGGCAAGCAATTTCCATTCCCACCTTTAACTTTTCTGGATATAACATATAAATAAAATCACATAAACAGAATCAGATAGTATGTAATCTTTTGCATCTGACTTTGGGCTTAGCACAGTAATTTTTAAGCAGGGGTGACTCTGGCCTCCAGGAAACATTTGACAATAATTTGGAGATATATTTGGTTGTCACAACTGGGAGGGGGCTAGAGGCTGGGGATAACACTAAACATCCTGCTCTGCACAGCACAGGCCCCTACAACAGAGAATTAGCCAACCCAAAATGTGCCAAGGTTGAGAAACCTTGACTTAGCCTAATATTTTTGAGGTTCATCCATGTTGTAATGTGTAACGTCATTTCGTTCCACTATTCTACTTCCTGTCTCTATGAATTTGGCTATTCTAGGTATCTTATATAAGTAGAATCATACATATTTGTCCTTTTGTGACTGGCTTATATTTACCTAGCATTATGTCTTCATGGTCCATTCTAGTAGCCTTTATCAGAATTTCATTCCTTTTAAAGGTTGAATCTAATTCCGTTGTGTGTATACCACATTTTGTTTATCCATTCATCCATTGATGGGTTCGAGTTGCTTTTTGGGGAAAGGATTTGTTGACCTCCATGCTGCATCATTCTGGAAATGAATCTCCGCAGGCATAATTATACATTTATCTGTATATTACCAGATTAATGACTACCTCCCACATTAGACAAGCTCCATGAGTGGAAAAATGAGGGTTTTTTTGGGTGTTTTTGATCACTTTACCCCAGCACCTGGTAGTAGGCACTCGCTGAATACTTGTTGAATATATGAATATTTAAGGTATGGAACGAGATGACTCCCCCCCACCCCCGATCCATTTTAAGCAGGAAAAGTCAAGGACAAATGTGCTTTAGGAAGAAAAAGAATTGCCAGTATTTACTGAGTTCAGCTCCATGCCAAGCTTTTCGTTGCCTCACCCCATTTAATCCTTACAACAAAGCTTCTGAATGTAAAACGAAATCACATTTCAAGGCCAAGAATGGGAGTTAAGTTCTAAAGTTGTTAGCACAAAAGGCAAAAATTGGTATAATCAAAATGACCTAATCTGAACACGCACTCAAGTTAAGATGCCTTGCGTTGCATGCTCACCTTGGAATGCATGCGTGGCCGTTGGGTGGAATGGTAGGGAATTTATAAACTACCCTTTCATCCCCATCACCTATGTTTGACTTGAAATTAGCTAACCAGGATGTGACTCCACTTGACTAGTTTCATCCACGCTTTAAGGATGAAGAAGCGGGGATGCGAAGTGGTATGCAGAGGGGCAGAGTTAGAGGCAGGGACACAGAAGATACCCAGGAGTCCTGGCAGGAAGTGGAGAGGGAGGTCTGGAATGAGGCAGGGGCTGGAGAGCACTGTCTGGAGCACGGACAGGATCGCGGTGAGGGCTGCTGAATCTTCGGGCAGCCGAAGGATAGCGGGCTGGACCCCATTCCACATCTACCTCTCATTCCCAGCCATTCCCCACCTGGTCAACTCACCTGCTTCGAGGGCTCCAGGTTCCTCAGCACAGTTCCCTCCGCGGTGCCTGCGTTGCTAGGTTACCCGCCAATCACTGAAGGAGGGACTCGGCACCTGACTGACTTTCCTTTTCACCATTCAATTTCTTGTTCCTCTCAGTTCGCCCCACCTCCTGAGGCTTGACCAATCAGAAGCACCGACCCTCTAACCCTCCACCAATTGAAAGACCCGGGACTCTCTCTGGGTTGGGCTGAACAAGCAAGGCGGGCAGGGTGGGAGGAGAAAGGGGCAGAGCTTATTTGTTCCGCCCCTTCCCAAGGAGGTGGGCAGGGAGTCCCGCAACAGCAGCGGGAGAGAACTGGGGAAGGACGTGAGGCTTGGCCAATCAGAGCCCATCATGCAGCCTAGGTAGCCAATAGGTCGCGGCAAAGGGGAAATGGGGCGGGGCCGGCGGGGTTGAAGGGACGGTAGGCGGTGGACCGGAGAGCTGGCGCAGCTGCTGTGGTGGCCGCGGCTGAAGTGGCGGCGCCTGCTGTGGCTGCAACAGCTCCAGGCTCGGGGCTTTGGTGGCGGCGGCGCCCGCGGGCTGGGCTGCGCGGTGCGGACCCCGGCGCGCGGTCCGGGTTGCTGGGGCGGCGCGTGTAAGAATCCGAGGGGTGCGAGCGATGGCCTGACGGAGAGGGCAGGGGTCAGGGGTCAGAGGGCGCGGAGTGAGGGGTTGCAGCTGTGCACGGGGCTGTGGGAGGCGGGCCCAGACGGGCTGCGGGGAAGTCATCGCCGCGCTTTTCAACCCCCAGCCCGGGCCGGGGCTTGGCGCCCGCTCTCCCGACTCCCGGCTTCCTGGGGCTACCCCCACGCAGGGGCCCGGACCAGGGCCGGGGAGCACGTGGACCTGGAGCCCGCATTCCTTGTCCCCCACCCCGCCCCGCCATCTGCTCAGCTCCCTGGCGCCCTGAGGCGCCCCACCCACGGAGACTCGTGCCCGGGTCACAGATGGCTGCTGGCCCGCTTTCCTGGGACCTGTCCCCACGGATGACCCTTCCCTTCTGGGTCCTCTGTGGAGGCAGAAGCGGAGCCCGCGGGAGGAGCTAGGACTCGGGAGTCCTGCGCTGTGTGACCTTGGGCAAGTCCCTTCTCCCCTCTGGGCCTCACTTTTTCCACTCTGCAGAATGATGGGCTTGAATTCAAACGGGGGGGCCTGGTTCTGCCAGGAGGGAGAGGGTAATGGTTAAGTGGGGAGGGCCCCTGAATTCAGACTGCCCGCGTGAAATCTGGGCTGTCCTACTTGCCTGCTTATAAGTTAACCCCTCTAAGCCCCAGTTTTCCTCATCTGTGAAGTGGGGATATGAGCTAAATAGGATTTCTCAACAGCAGTGCTATTTGACATTTGAGCCACATATTTCTATATTGTGGTAGGTCGCGCCTGTGCATTGTAGGATGGATGTTTAGGGGCGTCCCTGCCCTCTGCCTATGAGCACCCCCACTCCCTAGTTATGATAATCAAAAATATCTCCGTAGGTTGCTGGTATCCCCTGGGGGGCAAAGTCACCGGGCTCGAGATCCACAGAGCTAAGATACTGCATGCATTGCAAGCAAATGGTCACGAATTAAACAGTTAAAATAAAAACCTCTAGCCATTATGATAACAGCAATAAAAATTTAGAAACCTCTTCTTGATGAGACGAGAATATTGATTGATTCTCTTGCCTGTAAAATAGACACGGGAGAGGATGACAAGACGTTAATTGTCAAAGCTGAGTGATGGATACAAGGGAGTTCCTTTACATATTCTCTCTATTTTTGAGTATATTTGAAAACACCTGGTGGGAAAAGTTAAACCAAAAAGAGAATAAGTAAAACATATAATTCTTAAGACAGGCCGAATGGTAGTATCTCATTTGGGATTTCCTCTCTTGTCTCTCCATTATTGAGATTGCAAAGTAAAATTAATCCCCAGACCTGGGGGAAACTTAAAAAAAAGTCTTACAGGAAGTTGAGAGCAGACAGCTACAGGCCTAGCAAACAGAATGATGCTCACTTGTGCTGCGTAGTTTTAAGAAGATATTGACGCATAGGAACTTGCTCTGGTGATGTGTGAAAGATGCAAATTGCCAGGTTGCCATTTAGTGGGTGAGTTTGGAGACCGACTTGATTGAGCCCAGAAGGCCTCAGCTTGAGGAAGGAACCTGCTGCTGTTTTCAAGTTCAAAGGTCTGCTGTCAGATCTGCTGAGTCTTTACTTTGCATTTGGTCCTGCTCAGCGGAAATGGGAATGTGTATAAATAGGAACTGTAATGGGGCTAGTTCTGAGTGTTTTAAAATTGGGAGTCCAGGATGAGTGCTTTTGCTGTGTGACTCTGGACGTCATTTTAAAAAATACTCTTCTCCTTCCTCCTAAAACACCAAAATCTAGGAGAATAATGCCTATATGAGAATGATATGGGCACGTGTAGGTGAGCTGGCACACTACCTCTACACGTCACTGAAGCTAGGTGCTACGTAAATACCAAGGCGGGGTCTTGGAGAAATTGTAGTGTAGTGGATAGGATAACAGGTCTGGAGCTAGACTGTGTAGTTCCCAAAGTTTGGCTTTCTTGCTGTGGGTTCTTGGGCAAGTTCCTTAATCTCTCTGAGCCTAGAGTCTCCCACTCTGTAACGGGGGCTAATAATCCTACTACTCTTAATGAAGTTTTAACAGGTTTACTTAAAAATTGTTGGAAGAGCCCCTGGTACATAGTAAGTGCTCATTGAGTATGAACTACTATTATTTTAATGGTTGTATTTTTTTTAAATCTTTAAAATCTTCATAGAACACATAAACAAGGGTAAAGAGGGATGGAGGTAGAACATATTAGCCATAATCTCAATCTCCAGACATAATTATGCTTAAATTTTCAGTATTTGTTCTTACAGAGTCGTCCCCCCCCAATATTTTAATGCTATTACTGTAATACTCTATTGAGATATAATTCACATACCATAAAGAATCCACCGTTTTAAAAGGTACAATTCAGTAGTTTTTGGTACATTTGCATGGTTATGCAACCATTGCCACTCTCTAATTCCAGAACATTTTCTTCAGTAGTGGTTGCATTTTGATAATTGTTTTTCTCTTTTTATCCCCCAAACCCTAGAAGATGCCTCTGATGGAGGAGTTTCTGAGAAGCACCTCTGGGCCAGTGGCTTTGAAAGGGAGCTCAAAGCAGAGACTATTTAAAGCTCTGAACATCGCATCCTGAGGGCTGCAGGAGAGGAGAGCATGGCCGTGAGTTTAGATGATGACGTTCCCCTCATCCTGACCTTGGACGAGTGTGGCAGTGCCCCACTAGCTCCCTCCAACGGCCTGGGCCAAGAGGAGCTGCCTAGCAGAAGTAAGACTGTGGCGTGCGCTGGGGACGGGGCACAGCTTTTCTGTTTCAGGGGGTGAGCTGTGGGCTTGGTGGTCTGGTAGTAGATGCGTGTATGCTAATGCCTGACCCTACATCTGACCCCTAAGTTCTGACACAAACTAGTGGGAGACCATGGAGTCCTCATCTTGCATCCCCAGCTTTTAGGGATGCTTCCAGGGAGTGAGTAGCCTGCCCTCCCGGGGCTCTCGCCTCTCTCAGGGCCTTACCTCCCTTGCACTTGAGGTACCCTGCTTTGTTTGTGGATGCTTGTTGGGGACCTCAGGCAAATCTGCTCTTTGGCTAGCTTCCCTGCCCCATTCCGTGTTAAAAAAAGAAACCGATTTCAACACCAGCCTCTGTCCAACCTGAAACTCTTGGCGGGGAAGCAGAGATGACTGCTTCTCCACGGTAGAGCTCAGTCCCTGCATTGCCCAGGACGGGGTGGGACGGGGGCAAGCATTTGCCGTGATCCATTGATTTGAGGGTTTGGGGTTTTGCTTTGTCTTCCTCTTAAACCAGCGCCTAGCACAAAGTGAGCCCAAGAGAGGCGAGCTTTAAATTTTTTACATTTTAATTGTGTTTCTGGCAGAATAAGAGACCTTAAAAAGCTTTCTGGTTCTTGTCCTGGAGCCATTTCCCTCATAAGCCCAGGCCTTGGGTCCAGGAAACCTTAAAATAACTTTAATTTTGTGGAGGGTCCTAAGATGTCAGGGACTAATGCTTTAGGATCTCCTCACCAAACGGATGTTCCATCTGCTGGCCATGCTCCTGAGCCAGGACAGAGGGGTACTGCTGTCCTTCTGTTCACAAATGAAGACACTTGGGTCCAGGGAAAGACGAGCCTGGCTCTCCCGTCTCCTTTGTCCAGAGAGAGCGCAGTTGAGTCGCAGGGAGCTCCGCAGCCTCCCCTTGGAAGTGATGAAGGACAGCAGTGTTCCTGTGGATGGGAGTGCCGTGGGAGGCCTGGCTCCCTATAAACTGGCCTCTCCTTGCTTCAGCATGTTCACCCCACTTAGAGTGGTAAAGCTGGGTGGTCCAGGGAGGTCCGAATAGAAATCAGATTCTTCCCTAAGCGCCATTCAGGGTGAAGAAATCAGTGGCTCTGATTTCAGGCTCACTTATTAAATGCCCTAGAGCTGGCAAGCTAAGTATTAGGCTCTTTCTTATCTGTTATCTTAACTAAGATCCTTTTGCAGGGTGGGCAGTATTATCCCTGTTTGACAGAGGAGGAAACCACGAGTCAGAGAGGTAAAATAATATGCCCAAGGTCACACAGCCAAGCAAGTGGTTGAGCATAGATTTGAACCCAGGACTGTTTGACTCCCCTCCCCCTCCTCCCTTTTTTGCTCTCCTGCTTCTCCTCCTTGTTCCATCACTAGCCCTTAGTAAATGCAGATACTAGCCCTTAGCATTTACATATATTAATCTCATCATATAACCTCAAGATAAAATTATTTTCTGTATTACAGAGGAAGAAACAGCCTCAGAGAGGTTAAGTAACATGTCCAAGGTCACACAGCTAGTAAGCAATAATGTCCCTCTAATATCCACCCCCACACCACTATGTAAGGTGCTTTGAAGAAAGTGATGTAAATGAATGTGACCTAGCCTCAGCTTCATTTTTTTTTTTTTTTATGTTTCATGTTATGAGTTGGGTGCTCAACTATGAGTTGGATGGCACCCAGGCATCCCCCCTAGTCTCAGATTCAAAGTAGGATACTCCCTAGTGTGGAGGGTGGTCAGGTCCACTGCCAACAAGGGAATGGACTGCAAGGGTGGGCGGTTAACATACTAAGGGTGTGGATTATTCTGGAAGTAGTCAGGCTCAAGATTCTAAATTGGAATCCTGATCATTGTCTGGGTGCCTCTTTTAAGTCCTTCCACAGTATCAGAGCTGGTGGCCAGGGTGTCTGGCTGTCCTGCGATTCAAAGTGGGAAGAGCAACCTAGTTCTGTGTCAAGATCAGGTTTTGAACCACTGATGAAGCTTGAGTGGGAAATAGGCCAAGTAGACAATAAAACCAACCTTGGATGGGCCTCTAGTAAGGCTATTTTTATCTTGGTGAAGTTGGTGGCTTCTTTGGCTGTTTAAGAACAACGAAATATAAAACTGTCAAGGTCCAGGCAAACTGGGCTTTCTGCACAGTGTGTTGGTACCTCAGTTTCCCCTCTCACCCTCTTACTAGGGTCATTTGCTCAAACCTCCAAGAACTAATAGTTGTAATCCTTCAAGGCTTATTGGCGAAACAGTCCGGCCTGTCTGAGGACAGTTTTGGCCTGTGTATTTCATGCTTGGATTTTGGCATTGACCTTCTACCCAAGGTCCCCCATCCCTGCTGTCTGAGCAGCCTGTCTAAAACACGAATTGGACCCAGTACTCTTCCCCAGCTTGCAGCCCCCCAGGACCTCCCTGTCCCCCATGGGATGCAGGCCAAGCTCTTTAGCCTGGTGTACAAGGCCTTGCGTGCTCTGGCGCCTTCTTGCCCGAACGGTCCCATTTCCAGCCTTAGCCCACAGTGTCACACTGCTTCTAGTTCTGCGAAACTCCCGTGCATTCTTAAACCTCTCTGCCTTGCTGGAGACTGTCTAGAGCGCCTTTCCCAGGCTCTTGTTTGCTGTTGTTGCTTGCTTCCAGTTCTGTCTTGGGAATCCTGCTGATGAGCCCATCTCTTTGAAGGCGTCACCGAACCTCCCATTCCTGACATGGCTAATTAGTCACTGCCCTTTTCTGCTTTGGTATCTAGATGAGGCTTCCACTGTTACAAGTAGCTGACTGTGTGGTAGTGACTTGTTTAACCATCTGATGACCTCCTGGACCCCGAGTTCCATTCATCTTGGTATCGCCCAGATCAATGCCTACAGTGTATAGGTACTCAACAAGTCATGGTGGAAATAAACCTCGTTGGGTTTCTGGAGCCTTTAGCTGGCCATGGGAGTGGCCCTCGGTGCCCTGGTCAGAGGTAGGCAGCATCTCCTCTGTCTCTTCTCCTAATCAGTGCTCGGAGTCTCATTACTCACAGTACCATGATGTTCCAAAGAAGCAGCCCGGTCTCCGGCCATGACAACAATGCCTATGACTGGCCGAGCACTTCTCGTGGGGAGCACGCATGTGATCTCACTAAATCCCAACAACCCTCCTGGGAGATGCTAGCATGACCCCACTCTACAGACTAGGAGGCTGAGGCTTACAGAGGCGAAGATCCCTACGTGGCTAGAACTGGAAGCCTGGAGCTTGACTCTGGAGCCCGCATGCTGAATCAGTCTACCACCTGGGGTATCCCAAGTGGCAAAAGCTACATGAGTCCCTTGGACAGTGTTCACTCTTTGGCAAGGACACTGGGCAAGAACCGTGGGCACAGATTTCTGTGATGGAGAGCTCACTTTGGGGTTGATTATCCTTGGGTGGACAGCCCCCACTGCTCTTTCCCAGATCCCAGAGAGCTGATTGTCCTGGAGGCTGCCACTGTCACCCCAGTCTGTTGCTGATATAAACCCTTGCGGTATCAAGGAGTTGGCAGAATTCAGACAGAGGCCTTCAGCAGAGTTGGCAGCTACGTGGCCATGAGCCACTGAGAACCAAGCCAGCTTTCTAAGGGCGTGAGCCATGGTCAAGCCTGGGACTCCGCCCAACCCAGCAGTTGTCACTGAGGTCTTCTGCTGGCTCTGTACCTATGTACTCCTTTGTTTTAGTCTGCTCCAGCTGCCATGACAAATAGCACAGACTAGGGGCCTTAAGCAGCCAAAGTTCATTTTCTCACAGTTCTGGAGGCTAGAAGTCCAAGATCAAGGTGTCAGCAGGGTTCATTTTTTTTCTGAGGCCTCCCTGCTTTCCCTGCAGACAGCCGCCTTCCGACTGTGTCCTCACATGTTCTTCCCTTAGTCTGGGTGTCTGTGTCCTAATCCATTCTTACAAGGACACCAGTCAGGTTGGATTAGGGCCCAGCCATAGGACCTCATTTTACCTTAATTACCTCTTTAAAATACGGCCACATTCTGGGGTCCTGGGGTTAGAACTTCAACATAGGAATTTGAGGGGGACACAGTTCAGCCTGTAACCCTCCTTGTCCTCTCCTCAGATGTAGGTATGCAGGAACCTGGCTGTGCTGTCTCTGACCTTTGACCCTACGCCAGGGGTGGCCTATGCTGGGGTGTTACCTTCACAGGAATCTGGAGGGTTGGGATCATATTTTTTTTTCCCTTTGTGGGCAAGAATGGATTTTATCCAAGACTCAGACATCTCTGGGCTATAAGAGCGGCTGCCAAAATGCTAATGAACGACTCATAGGCCGAAGATGTCAGCTTGATAAAGGAGGCAGGTAGAAGCAGAGGTATTTAAAGCCTGGAAATTAGGAATAACCTTGAAAATGGGCAGTGGGGCTGGCGTTTGACAGTGTGGTTTCAAAATAGCTCACGATGTGCATTGGTGTATCAGGCTGAGCGCTAGGGGCAATACAAAGGATTTTCCAAGGGAATTCTGGTCACACTCACCTTTTGCCTTCTCATTGCCTTTTGACCCAACAGTTGCCTAAGATGGCCTGCACACTGTGCTTTTCCTGGGTATAAAAAGGATTGGGGTTGAGGGGAGTGGCCGAGACACTTTGTCTTATGGGGCTACTTTGGTGCTGGTGGTCCCTGGTTTCCAGGTGACAAGACATGCACGGATAAGGCCTAAGGTAACAGTGCAGAGGAGCCCCGTCTTCCTCCTTCACCCTGATGCCGAGTTTGCCATCAGGAGTTACCTTGCTCGGGGTGGTATCTAGCAATGTAGAGGGCCACTGCCCCCTTGCAAGGGGCCAACATGTGGCATCCTGGCTCCTTTTCCAGAGTCTTCATGTAGCCAGAGCCAGTTGGCACCAGGCTCAGTCAAGGTGGGCCAGAGCTGTTGGCCTTGGGGCAGGTGTAGCCAGGATGATCTGGGAAAGAGCAGTGGGGGCTGTCCACCCAAGGATGATCAACCCCAAAGTGAGCTCTCCATCACAGAAATCCGTGCCCACGGTTCTTGCCCAGTGTCCTTGTCAAAGAGTGAACACTGTCCAAGGGACTCATGTAGCTTTTGCCACTTGGGATACCCCGGGTGGTAGACTGATTCAGCATGTGGGCTCCAGAGTCAAGCTCCAGGCTTCCAGTTAAAGCCACGTAGGGATCTTCGCCTCTGTAAGCCTCAGCCTCCTAGTCCTTAGAGTGGGGTCATGCTAGCATCTCCCAGGAGAGTTGTTGGGATTTAGTGAGATCACGTGTGTGCTCCCCACGAGAAGTGCTCGGCCAGTCATAGGCATTGTTGTCATGGCCGGAGACCGGGCTGCTTCTTTGGAACATCATGGTACATGAGCAGGGGTCCTGAACCCAGGCCAGGATCTGAATCCTGTCTGCCTCACTCCCGGCACCATGGGTGGCCACCGGTGAGCCAGGAAGCAGAGGCAGCACGGCAGCTGGAGACCAAACAGCGATTAGGTTTTCACAGCCTCCAAGGGAGCCTGGGCATTTGGCTCCGCGGAATCATTCCTGGGCTTTCTTCGGGCCTCACCAAGGCAGAATGCTGGGTGTCACCAGGCCAGTGGAGGCACACATTAAAATGAGCAAGCACCCAGCCTGCTGGGTTCCAGCCTCATAACCCAGACTTGAAGCCTTTTGCTTCCTCAGCCCTTCACGTCTTCATGAGGGATCCTGTCTGTTGCCTGGGGTCCCCCTGCCACGAAATGCCATCTCTCCCCTCTGCACGCAGAAAGCCACTGCGGCGAAATGGCGGTCATGGCAGCTGGGTGCAGGCTGGAGCGCCGGCTGCGCTGCTCTCTCCCCAGCGCCTCCGGGGGGTTCTCCGTTCACATTTGCTCTGGAGTACTCTGTGAGCCAGAGGACCCAGCTTCTCAGCCTCCAAGTCATGGAGGGAACACGGGAGGGCTTGGATGGCTCACAGCATTGCATCTTGGGGGGCTCCTGATGGCGGTGCCCTCCCCGAGGCCGCCTCGAATGGTGGCCCAGGAGGGAAACCCCAGCTCTTGAGGGGAAGCCCCAAGACGGACGGCGGTCCCTGGACTGCCTCCATCCCACCTTGGTGTTCGGGGAGCCCATGGGGCGGCTCTCCATTCTTATCCCTTTGCTGGGGCAAATTCCCTGATTTGGACACTTCTTCACTCTTTCCCTTCTCTCCCTGGCAGTCCAAGCTGAGTAAGGTCATACATGATAAAGATCATGGCTCTCGGGGACGAAGCCCCTACACCAGGTGCCAGGCAGTGTCCAGAGGCACTCTGCTCGTGCTGGCTCTTTCGTTGGGTATTCCCAGCAGACGTGTGAGGCCGGCGCCTTCAGGATCCCCGTCTGACAGGCGAGGAAACTGATGCTCTGGGAGGTTGAAACATCCCCAAGGTCACGTAGCCAGGAAGAGCCACGACATTGAACTCATGTCTACTGACCCCAGACTCAGGCCCTTATTAACTCCTGTTGCCGCATGCCAAGAGTTAAACTCTGTGGAAGAGGGAGAATTTTATTTTATTTTTTTTTTACTTTTTTTTTTAAATTTTTTTATTGTTATGTTAATCACCATATATTACATCATTAGTTTTTGGTGCAGTGTTCCATGATTCCTTGTTTGTTCATAACACCCAGTGCTCCATGCAGAACGTGCCCTCCTCAATACCCATCACCAGGCTAACCCATCCCCCTACCCCCCTCCCCTCTAGAACCCTCAGTTTGTTTTTCAGAGTCCATCATCTCTCATGGTTCATCTCCCCCTCTGACTTACTCCCCTTTTCTTCCTCTCCTGTTATCTTCTTCTTTTTCTTTTTTCTTAAAATATGTTGCGTTATTTGTTTCAGAAGTACAGATCTGTGATTCAACAGTCTTGCACAATTCACAGCGCTCACCGTAGCACATACCCTCCCCAATGTCTATCACCCAGCCACCCCATCCCTCCCACCCCCAATCACTCCAGTAACCCTCAGTTTGTTTCCTGAGATTAAGAATTCCTCATATCAGTGAGGTCATGTGATACATGTCTTTCTCTGATTGACTTATTTCACTCAGCATAACACCCTCCAGTTCCATCCACGTCGTTGCAAATGGCAAGATCTCATTCCTTTTGATGGCTGCATAATATTCCATTGTGATATATACCACATCTTCTTTATCCATTTATCTGTCGATGGGCATCTTGGCTCTTTCCACAGTTTGGCTATGGTGGACATTGCTGCTATAAACATTGGGGTACACGTACCCCTTCGGGTCCCTACATTTGTATCTTTGGGGTAAATACCCAGTAGTGCAATTGCTGGATCGAATGGTAGCTCTAATTTCAACTGTTTGAGGAACCTCCATACTGTTTTCCAGAGGGGTTGCACCAGCTTGCATTCCCACCAACAGTGTAGGAGGGTTCCCCTTTCTCCACATCCCCGCCAACATCTGTCGTTCCCTGACTTGTTAATTTTAGCCATTCTGACGGGTGTGAGGTGGTATCTCATTGAGGTTTTGATTTGGATTTCCCTGATGCCGAGCGATGTTGAGCACTTTTTCATGTGCCTGTTGGCCATTTGGATGTCTTCTTTGGAGAAATGTCTGTTCATGTCTTCTGCCCATTTCTTGATTGGATTATTTGTTCTTTGGGTGTTGAGTTTGATAAGTTCTTTATAGATTTTGGATACTAGCCCTTTATCTGATATGTCATTTGCAAATATTTTCTCCCATTCTGTCAGTTGTCTTTTGGTTTTGTGGACTGTTTCTTTTGCTGTGCAAAAGCTTTTTATCTTGATGAAATCCCAATAGTTCATTTTTGCCCTGGCTTCCCGTGCCTTAAGAGGGAGAATTTTAGACTGAGTTTTCTTTTCCAAAAGGAAGTCAGTTTCCCTCTTTATCTTTTTTTTTTTTAACTTTTACTTCCTACAAGACATGTTATTCTAAATTGGAGTTCCATACCTAGAGCTCCTTTTCATAGCGTAAAAATGGCCAAGCCAATGGGGTGTCATTGTACAAACTGTATTGGATCATCACGGAGGAACCAGAAAACATTTGGGGCAAGTGAAAAACCAGACCACAAAGGACACCCACAATTCCCCCCAGTAGAAAACTCCGGCTCTCTCCTCCATGCATGCCCTTCCTCAGCTCTTCCTCTGCACAGGTATTGAGCTCAATTTTCCATCACAGTGGTGGGGCTGAAAATGAGAACTTATAGGACTCAAGATGGGGGAGTAGAAAGGAAGGACAAAGGAACACCAGCTTGGGAGTGTGGCATAAGGCTCAAAGGCTGGCTGGGGTCCTGAGGAGGGTGACCCCCTGAGGTCAGTGGTTGCTGGGCATGTGACCCCACCTCAGGGGCCCCCCTGGAGGATATCCTTGGATTGGATAACTGAGTTAGGTCATGCGCGTTTGGGCTGCCTTTGGCACTGGGGGCCCCTTTTGCCTTATTTTGTTCTTTGTGGGAGGGACTTATTTAGCTGTAAAAACGTGTAGTTCTGCCTCTATTCAAACCACTCAAGAGGATCTGGTTCAGCGGAATTGACCTTGTAGCGTAGGTCCTGGGGCCTGGCGGGCCTGGGCCTTCACTTCCCGGTGGCTGCCCCTCCACCTGCCCCTGCTGTGTAGGATCACAGGCTGGTTGTTACAGGTTTTCCACTGTATCAAGAGAAGTCAAAACCTACACTTTTAATCGGAAGTCTTCTGATTTTTAAATATTGGTAACCAGTTCTCATTTCTTAAACACAGCCGACCAAATAAAATCTGGTCAGTGGCCCGCTGCTTTATGACCTGAGTGAGAGCACACCGATTCAGCCTTGACTTTCTGTTCAGAACCAGCTACTTCAAAATAAGGAAACAGTATACCCCTGACCACAGAACTGTGGCCCATGAGATGTTCTTGACCTTTGGGTGGCATTCAGTGGGAATTGGAACCGGCCGGGAGGTTTTTCACTCTGCTTGCATGTGATTTTCCTAGAGAAGGACCAGATTTCATCCATCTGTGGAACGGAGGCTGGAGCTAGGGGGTAGAAGGGCACAGGGGGCAGGGGCCTAGAGGTGTCAGAGTGGGTGGGTGTGGGGGTGCTTGGGGTGGAGGGTGGGGAGGAGAGACTGACTCCGGATTTTGGAGGTTCTGTCCCGACCCTCCACCCTCAGGCCAGGCCAAGGAGCTGGGACTTCATCCTGGGTGATGGAGAAGCTGGAGAGGGTGCTCTCAGCCGGAGAGTGACATGGTCATGTTTCCAGGGAGTGTCTGAGAATTCACGCAGGCCGCCCTGCAAGGAGTGGCTGGAGCTGGGTGTGGACACCAGGGAATGTGGTGGCGGCCCAGGGACCTGGTGGACCTGTTTTGTTCAGCCTGAACAGTGTTTTCAGAAGTGGCATCATCAAGCAGGCCTAATGCTTGGTCACAGGATGAGCACGTAGCACCTGTGGTCTCACACACCCCAGCTTCCCGTGTTTGTTACCCGCCTGGGGCCTGTAGGCATTGGAGTTTGTTGCCTGTGGAGTAAATTCTGGTGGAGACGACACCAGGGCAGATATGACACTGTGGCAGGAGTCAAGGGAGCAAGTGACGGTGAAGGCTCAGCTAAGAGAGTGGCAGACGGGCCTGTGGCCAGGTGGCATTTCAGGACAGGTGGGAGTCGGGGATGCCGGGGAGACAGGCAGGGGCAGTGGCCCGGGCAGAGGGACGGAGGGTGTGCACTTCCCCATGCAGCCAGAGGCCAGCGCAGCAGGGGCACATCGGGTGTGGGCCGTGGTTAAGAGTACGCACTTGCGGGTCAAACCAGCTGAGTCTGAATCCGCTCTGCCGTTTACTGCTGTGGGTTAAACAAGGTGGTATACCTCAGACCATCCGTACAGTGCCTGGTTTACACCAGATGGAGCCCTTGGTGGATGTGAGCCGTGATTAGGGACAGAGCAGGCAGACCTATTTTCTGGAGAGCCTAAAATGCCAATAGCAGGAGTTTGAACTTGGTCGAGTAGGGCATGGGAGCTTCTACGTCTGTTTGGGCCAGAAAGTGACATGATGACAAAGCATCTCCCCTCTGACCTCTTGCCAACTCTGGCTGCCTTCCCCAGCCACCGTGATGCTCTTCCTTAGAAACCCTGAGGTGGGGGAGCCCTGAATAGGAATTACTTTTCTCCCTGGAGATTGGGAGGTGGGTGGAGAGGAAACTCCTAGGGTGTTCTATAGCAGCAGGAACCAGGTTTGGCGTTTTCCTCTCTTTCCCCACCAGGCTCTGGCCTTCCCCAGGGCCGGGTTATGTGCACAGCCTCGGAGCTCAGCACCGTGCCTGCCTCATGCTGGGCCCTCAGGAAACATCTGGACAATACAGAACTGAGGAGTACTTGCACAGTACCTGGCCTGGAGCATAGATGAATGCCTCTTGGACACATCAGGAGCTGCGGCCGACGAGGGGAAAGGAGTCAGGGAAAGAAGAGCGAGGTTGGGATGAGTTTATTCTGCTGTGCCCTGGCCCACCGTGCCTTTCCTAGTCCCGCCACACCAAGCCCTTAGGATCAGAAGGGGCCTACTCTCCTGATTTAAAAAAGCATGGCCTCCGACTGTATCCGGCAGATAAGTTTCTGCTTTGTTCTAGTGCAGTGACACAGCCCCCTGAGCAATCCATTGTAATCAAGGGTTGATCAGGAAGTTCTCAGTCGGCTCAGCCGGGAAGCTAGATCTAACTTTGTCTGTCGTCCTAAACGATAAAGCCTTCATGTGTCGCATTTCCCCTCCGTGGGGAAAAGGAGGGTTGGATTCTCTCCTTGTAGGCACCCTTCATGTGCTGAGGAAGCGAATACAACTGGGGTATTTGGATTGCAAATTTAAAAAATACATATATATATGTATGTATTTTAGCTATAAAAGCAAGCACAGAGCATAATATTGCAGCCATAGTGTCTTTTTATTTTTATTTTGGAAGGCATGATTTAGGGGCTTTGTATTTCCATGAAAGCCTTGATTATGTTTGGGGAGTCTGCTAGGTGAAGGCACAGTGGCTTCAGCCAGCTTATGGACCGACACTCGCAAACATCTCCCGTGAGTGCACTGTGGGTTCCACCCCCGCTCCCAGGCCTGACAGTGAATCCAGTAGCTGCAAATCAGTGTCCTTTATGCTGCCTTAAAGTCTGTCTTCCCCCGAGCCAGTCTCCTTACTCTCTTGTTAGAGGCACCAAGCACTGTGACAGTGGATTGCAGACGGAAAAAAAGTGTGCAATAATGTTTCTAGCTGGTTGACCCTAGCAGGGCTTGTGCACTAATGGTGTGCATCCCCATTTTGCAGATGTGCAGTTTGAGGCATGGAGAGTGAAGCAGACTGGGACCCATTCGTTCTGTCCCTGATGGTGGGTGCTCGGGCAGGCAGGTGTGTGGCTGTGAGCCCTAATCCCACACCCCTGCCACCTCTGCTCTCAGGCCTTACCCAGCAGGAGGGCTTCTCTGCCCAGACTTGAGCAGCCTTGAAAGTTTCACTAACCTCAGAGTGTAGACAAGGAAACCGTAAACTTCCACCCGCTCCCATGGTGAAGGTTAGACCAAGTTCTCGGATCAAGTGTCAGATGAAGCCCTTGGAAACCAAGTGCTCTGACCCACCTTCCCTGCCTGGCTCCAAGCCCCTGGCAGGGGTCCAAGCACTTTCCAGGCCATGAGAAATTTCTTCTCAGTTACACTCTGGGCTGACCGGCTTCCCTTCTCTTACTCTACCCCAGAACTCAGAACCAATAATCAGAAGTCTTAAAACATGGCACCGCTCAGATGATCTCATTTAAACCACTTTTCAGTACTAGTGTCCCCGTGGGCTGCTGTCTCTCACTTCTGATCCAGCCCCACTCCAACTTTCTCCAGCTGAAGACCTTTGTCCTGTTCTTCCACACAGCCTTCCCCAGGCCTCCCTAACTAGTTAGGCTAGTGGCTGCCCATCCACACCCTCCCATTCTCTGTGCTGTCTGTGCCTCCTTCTCTGCTCTCCAGGCACAGAGGCCCGTTCCCTCCCCAGCACCTGCATGTGGTAGATTTGATTAATGTCTTACAGACTGAATCGAGGTTTGCTTTGCGCCATGATGGATTCCTAAAGGTTGTAAGAAAATGGAATTTTGGTGAAGTAGATAATTTAAAATACGGGCAAGAAGGCTGAGTTTGGCAAAGCATCTTCATAGTATGATTAATACCCCTGAGTTCATCCAGTGTTGAGTTGGGTTTTATAAACCAATTCCTTTCAATCAGGGTTTAACCTGTTTGTGGATGTCTTTCAGGTGTCTCTGTGATGCCCATTTGAGGCAGCCGGGTTGGACAAGGCAGGAGGACGTAGTGCCCCCCTCGGTGTAACGTCTGGCTGGGTGCTGTTGTTTTGGGTGCTGATGTGGGGCACGAATGTGCCTCTTTCTGGTAGTACAAGTTTTGCAAAGGCAGAGACCGTGTCTTTTCTACTCATAGCCTGAGTGCTTCATAAATACATGTGAAGTAACATATCTGGGAGTGACTCACCAGGTTCACAGAACATCCAAGGCCCCAAGTGACTGTGGGTCACAGTGTAGCCAGCTCCTGGAGCCATCTGGGGTGACGAGACTCATACACATGTGATGGGTCAGAAATAGGGCAGGGCCTGACCCCTGCTGACCCTGGGAAGAGCTGACTTTTTGGATGGTTCTAGTGCTTCGCACCTCTCCAGGAGCCCACATGTGTCCCATAATTGCCGTGGCGGGCTGGGGTGCTCGGCTCCCACCTTCCCACCCCTCACCCCACCACCCTGCCATTTCTAGGCTGCCTTCTTTCTCTTGCTATAATCTCTCTTTTTGTTGGATTCAGTATTTATTTTTATTTTTATTTTTTTTTATTCCTTTAGCTCTTGCTGAAAATCAGCTCAGGCAGCGCGGTGGTGCTCAGTGCTGGCTAATGGCTTGGAGCCCCTCCAAGCTGCCGGATGTGTTGGCTCTCACTTGTGGGTGGTCGTCTGCGAGTGTGATGTCTCCTCTCTGTGACTCCCAAGGGTGCCCTCTTCTTGCGGGTTCGGCTGTTCACACTTGGCTGGCTGGCCTCGTCATCTGCAATCGCAGTTTTTACAGCACACCCTGGGGCCGGTCTGGTCGCCTCGACAGGGCCCACATTTGTTCAGTACCGGAGCCCACTCGGCCTCCAGGCCCGTTGGCCCGTGTGGTCGTGTTGCAGGTTATTTTGTGCTGTTTTCGGGTGTGGAGATCAGACACCGGCCCAGCGTGCCTAGAGACTCACAAGTCTGGAGATAGGGGTGGCTTGGGAGAGTTCTCAGGTTGTTAGAAATGTGTGTGTGTTGGGTGGGCGATGTTTCTGCTGGTACTCTACAACATTCTCCCATTTCTTTGGACACTCTCCATCTACAGCGAAGTACGGGGTTGAAATTTCGGCGTCACCAGCTGGTAGCTGTGCAAGCTTGGGTGAGGAGCCAAGCCTCGGTTTCTTCATCTGTAAAATGGGGATAAGAATACCTCCATTCAGGGTTGACACAAAGCTTAAGTGGGAAATTCCATATAACGTTGCCTAGGACCAACTCCGTAAGTGGAAACAATAAGTAATAATAAAGTATCAGGGTTTCATTTTCAACAAAGTGGTGATGTTGCCCCTTCCTGAGCCGAGTAGGCAATTTAAGGACTCAGGATGGAGGGCTTGAGTGTGCTCTTCTTCTTATTAAATTCCCTGACTTCCTCTTAAGGAATTGTTAGCTGGTTTTGGCATTTTCTTGAATGGTAAATGGAAGAATGATACGTTCACTCCCTTGACCACCATCCTGGGTGCACCACAGGGTAGTTTAATTCAAGCAGCTCTGTCTCTCACCCACTCGTCAGGTTGGCTTCTTGGTTTCCATTGTATTTTTCTTTACATGTGATGCCTCTTTTGGGCGGCCTGCCTCACTCAACAGGAAGGGAAACTAAGGAAAAAGGAAGAGGAGGCCGAGGGCAGTGCCTGGCCACTGACTGCGCAGGTCCTCGCGCCCCCGGTGGCTGCGCTGGGGGCGGCAGGGGCCAGACAGCGCAGGTCTCTGGACAAGTGGCATGCCTCCGCCCTCTAGCTCTCTGCAGGATGTCGGCTTCTGACCACCGTCACTTCCGCAAGGGCCCCGGGCCTCTGGCCACCTCACTCCTTGTTGCTGCTCTTCCGAGCAGGGCTGCCAGCAGCCACGGCAGATCCAGATGCTGTGGTGTGGCCAGTGTGTGTGAAAGCCGGGTCGAGCCAGCCCCACAGGTGCTCCCAGGCAGGGGCCGATGCGGGCTCCGATCTGTGCTGACGCATCAGCTGACACATCAGGTGGCATCGTGGAGAATGAGTCTCACAGCCAGACTCGTCCTCTGAACGCCACTTGTCTGCTGAGCTCTTGCAGGGGCTCCGGACGTGCCCGCGTGCGGTGAAAGATGCCTCTTCTCCCGGTGCTCTCTTCCATAGCTCCCTTCCCCGTCCCCGTGTGGTTCACAATTAGCATTTCCAATGCTTCCAAGTGAACCTGGGACAGATGTTCGCACAGGTGCTACACTCCTCATTGGGTAAACAGAGTGGGGCTTGCAGCCTGTGTGTGTGTGTGTGTGTGTGTGTGAGAGAGAGAGAGAGAGAGAGAGAGAGAGAGAAGCAGTGAGGGAGGGGCTTTTGACAGGTGCACAGACCTTACAAATGTCTTTTCAAGGCATCCAGAGCACTTTGTACATGGTAGGTGCTCAGTAAATACTTGGTGATGAGTGATCAGTACCAGTGAAAGCCCTTTGTTCCCATAAACTCAGTGACCCAGAAGCAGGAAGCAGAATTGCAAGCCGAGTCTTGCATATCACGGAGGAAGCAAGGAGAGATCCCATCCTGCCTGTGGGCATCCGGCAACCTCTTGTACCCTCTGTGCCCCGGCAAAAGGTGGGAGTGCTGGGGCGCACAGCAGTGGCCAGTGCAGGGCAGTGAGGACGTTTAGGCAGTGGAGGTGAGCTTGGTGGCTCCCAGTGAGGCCCCTGCCTTACACAGGTGCGCTCATGATGCTTTCCTAGGAGAGTGAACTTGTCGTTTTGCTGTGCACAGCGTTTGTAGATGGGGTTGCAAGGTTCACCAAGACCGGCCATCTAGTCACATGCTTTGAATTGGCACACCTGCTTGGGTTACTTCCCTTTGGAACCCAGTGGCTCCGGCTCTGTCTCCTTCAGCGGGTCCGCTCTTCCTGCCTTGTCTCTGCCTGGGTCAGCTTCAGGATCTCTGAACTCTCCAGCTTCCCAAACATGTGCTGCTGTTTGCTTCTGTGAGCTTTATGCGTGACCTTCCCTGTTTCTGGAATGTTCCTCTCACCCTCCCCCCCATCCACCTTGTGAACCATCTTCATCCTTCATCCTTCAGAAGTGGTGCAGACATCACCCCTGAATCCCTCCCACGAGCCCCCATGGAGGGCAGTTCTCATACCCTTTTCTGGGCTGTTGTAACTAAGAAGTGACTTAATGCACCAGAATCACATTCCTTCTCTTGCCTCCTGATGTTGAGCCCCATGAGGGCAAGGTACATGGTTTGACTTTTTCAAATCCAGCACTTGGCACAATGCCTGGAACACAGTAGGTGCTGCATAAATGTTTTTAAATTAAATCATATTTGTTTGTATCAGGAAGGCCAGCCTTGTAAAATTCCACCCTCCCTTGTTCTCCCCCAGATTACTGCATGATTTATGAAGCCTGCCGAGTGGCTGTCAAGGTCATGTTCACAACCTCAGGGAACAAGTACCCTCAGTAGCCAGTTGGGGGTGGGCACTTGGGGCAGTAAGTACTGCCCTAAATTACGAAGAGGCACTCGTGTCCCCAGCCCCTCCCAAGAGCCTCTGTTCACAGCCACTGCTCTCAACCTTCTAGCCATTTCTCTGCCAGTTCAAGGCCCTTCTGTGGCAGACCTCCAGTATCTACAGAGAATCCTTCTGGATTTGGCCACATCGGTCTCTGTCAGCCGGCCGGAAACGAAGTTGAGGGTGGCACAGGGCATTATCCTGGCTACTTCCAAACCAAGGCTCCTCCTTCTAGAACAGTGCTTGACCCATAATACTGGCCTAGTTGAGCCTTTTGTTTTTCCTTTCCTCCTCTGGCCTGAGCCTTTGGCAGGACGGGTTTTGGGCTTGAGGCCAGCGATTGAGCTAGGTTGGCTCTGCGCCAGTCCTCGCCTTTCTGGAGGTCAGTGTATCTGCCTGGGGCTCTGTCTGTGTTTGCAGTCTTTCCTAGCATGCACTGATAACATGGGTCTACCTCCCACGCCATCTTGCAACTAGTCATCAGAAAGAGAAGGCCTGAGCAGGAGGAAATGTGCACTCTGCTTTCTTGCGGCAGAGTGTCTTTTGCCCGATTTTTATCTGGGGGCCTTTGAAGAGCCAGCCAGCAGCAGAAGCGGTGCCCGGAAAACTCATCAGTGTCACTCTGGTTTATTTTCCTCTGCTCTTGGCGTTTTTTTTTCCCATGGAGTGGGGCTCTCAGCGACAACTGGCGAACGGTTGGGCGATGGCTCGTTGTCATTCTGGTGGGCACTGGTTTCCGGAGGGCTCCGGGTGCTTTGTGGGTATTCACATTTGTTTCTGTGCCGTCCAGAGCACAGCTGGCCCCAGTCCCAGTTAATGGGTAGAGAAACTGAGGCTCTGGGGATTCCGACGGTGAACCGGGGGCGGGGAGGGGCCCAGTAGGGAGTGAGCCTTGAAGAGGATGTGCAGGGTGTGTGTATGTGTATTTGAGAATGGGCGAGGTCCTGAGCATAAAAGAGAAGGAAAAGGAGCAAGGGTGGAACGGGAGCAGGGAGCAGAGATCTCGGCGTAAACCTGCCCAGCAGCAGTCACAGTCTGGCCTTCTTCCCCATCCAGGAGCTCCAGGAGCTCGTAGGCCTTTTATGCACAGGAACCTCTGGTCCTGGGCCCCAGAGGGAGGTCTCAGTGGCTTCCCCCGCCCACGCATACCCTGCCCTTGCCGGGTGGTGGTTGAATCACAGAAGCCCTCCCCTCTTGCCGGTTCTTTCCCGCTTCTCCCTGGTGCAGTTTTATGGAGGCATATGGAAACTGTTTCTATTTACCCAGCGCCGTCAGGATGCGGCTGCACGCTGTGCGCCAGCGAACGGAAACCTTGGATTCCCCGCAGGGTCATTTCAGAGGCTGCATGCAAAGCAGCCAGCTGTTTTGCAGGGAGCGTCTGGGCCCTGTTACATCAGTGGAGGAAGCGTTACCATCTGTGCAAACAGGTCATCCTGGTTTGGCGGCCTGTCCTCTGAATGGGAACTTCTCTCCTACTTGGAGTCGTTTTTTTGTTACTCTTGTTTTGTATTCTAATGCCTGCCTGGTCAGCTTTTTCTTTCAGCTCCTTCCCCGCCTCCTGCTGGTAATTTTATGTTCCACCTCCCTGGGCTAGTTGCCAGGATTCAGGGAGGGCAGTGAAGGAGTAGGTGTTGCATAAATCTTTAGTGGCTAAGGTCTGTTGGCTGAAGAGGCCGCAGCGGCCGCAGCCTGGTTTTCACAGGAGAGCTCTCTGCTCAGGGCAGCGGAGGCACAGAGCAAAATGTTTCTCTTCGGGAACTTTACCCGGAGGCACAGAATGGGATCTTCCTGGTTGCCAAGAGTGTTCCTGGTCAGCTTTCTCCGGCCCTTTTAAAACCTCTTTTAAAACTCCTTCCAGCGAGAGCCAGTGGAGAAGCTGACTTGCTGGGAGGCCTGGAAGCCTGCTCCTCCCACCCTCCTGCACCTGCTGTGTCTTTTTCCCTTCTTCCTTCCTGCTCCCAGGCCGGCCACCTCCCAGGAATGCGGACATGCAGAGGCCAGGGCCGGCAGCCATTGTCTTTCTGGAGGAGGTAGTGGAGGGCCAGCTCCCCGACGGCCCTGTGGTGAGGCCGTCCCGTCTCCACCAGCTGGGCCCTTGCGATGTGCCTTGACCTTGCCTTTCCAGCTCACCTGGAAGAGCTCTCCCTGCTCCGGGTGAGGACAGTGCCTAAGTCTGAGGTTGCATGTGTTGATCCTCATGAGGTCTCTAGTAATCCCTGGTTGGGCCAGACCTGGGGTGCTGTGGTGACAGCCCCCTGTCCGCTTTGTTGTCCAGGACTCTCCCCATGCAGGGAGCACCCATGCAAGGACCTGTCATTCACCTGGAGACCTGGAGGCTGGTATTTCTCCCAGGAAGTGCAGATTTGGCCAGGGTGGGCAGGAGTCGGTGGGCAGGGCAGCAGGACAGGTAGGTGCTCGCAGCCCCCGGGGTCTCAGGCTCCCCAAACAGACGATCCAGAGCAGACCCAGTGGGTACGATGCGTGGGCTGTAACCAGGATGTGGGGACACGTTATCCCCTGGCCCTTCATGCCTAATAGTGACCAGTCAGGGGAACTAGGAGTCTCCCCGCCGCCTCTCACATCCTGCTTTGAGGGAGTCTTTTCTAAGGAAGCCCATGGGATCTGTTCCCCAGCAGGCAGGGCCTTGTGCCCCCAGGCACCCCACTAGCTGTGTCCTTGGGCTCGGCTGCCCCCTCGACCCTCTGGCGCCTGACCTGCCTCCTGCACCCCTGCCTTCCTCTCCTTTATGGGCTGTAATTGTCCTGCCCCTTTCGGTAGCTACTGAGCCTTTCTTTGAACATGCCTTATACTGCAGCAATAAAGCACTTGGGATTTGGAGCATTTCCATCACCTCTGTGGCCACTTTTCCAGCCTAGGAAGTGGGAAGCAGTGTTCGGGGGCAGGGAATTAGGACCCACGTGGTGCCCCAGCCCACCCCACCCCCCCATCTGCGGGGCACTGAAAGTGCTTCTGGACTTGGCTGCAGGGCTGCCCCCTCTGCGTGAGGGCTGCCTATAAAAGGAACAGGGCAAGCCAGGGGCTCCTTGCCTTCCATTTGCGCCCTTTGTATAATCCCTAAATGTGCCACCCAGCCGCTGGAGCCAGGTGTGAAGGGGGCTCTGTGAAATCTCCCAGGGCTTTCCTGAAAAGGCATGCAGCCTGCCCACTGCTCCTGCCCACCCCCCAGGGCCTTTCAGCCCTCCCCACATATAAGAGCCACAAACAAGCTATAGGGCTTTGCCTTTGGGGACCTAGTAAGCAAGCCAAGTTCTGTGTTCTGAGCAAGCGTCAGGTTGAATGGTTAGAACAAAGTCCACCCTGGAGGGGAGACTCCTCCATTCTTTCCTCTTGGCTCTGCCAGTCACATTTTCTTTCTCTTTTTAAGGTTCTGCCCTGAATTGCTCTTATACGAAATAGTGCCTCTCCAGCAAATCCTCAAAAGAATGATCTTTTTTTTTAAATTTTTTATTTATTTTTTCATGAGAGACAGAGAGAGAGAGAGAGGCAGAGGGAGAAGCAGGCTCCCAAGGAGCAGGGAGCCTGATGCGGGACTCGATCCTAGGACCCCGGGATCATGACCCAAGCCGAAGGCAGACGCTTAACCATCTGAGCCACCCAGGTGCCCTAAAAGAATGATCTTAAGGAAACACAGAGATCAAGTCACTGCTCCTTAACACCCTCTGGCACTCCCTCTGCAGTCCCGAGGGGGTTACCCGCCAGGCTCTGTGCATACTTCCTAGGCCCTGCCCTCCGGTCACTGGCCCAGGAGTTTGCTTCTGGAATCCTCGGGGAAGAGCTTCATTTCACTTCAGTGCAGGTGTTTGTGGAGCATTTGTCCGTCCATCATGCCCAACACTGTTCTGGGCCCTGGGGACTCCACAAGACCAAAGTCCCTGGTCTCACAGAGCTGACATTTCAGGCAGGGAAACAGGCACTAAATAGGCCAACGAGTAAATGTCCTTCCATGTGGTGATGCAACCTCAGGGGGAAGTACACAGCAGCATGAGGAGGACAGGGCGTGCCAGTGACTTCCAAGGATATGAGAAATCCGGGGAGGGCAGAGGGAACAGGAAGTGCAGAGGTCCTTAGGCAGAACCTTCCAGGCCTGTCCCAGGACAATAAGGAGGCCAGGTGTCTGGAGCAAGAGGGTGGGTGGGGCGAGACATCTCAGTCTCATAGGCTGTTTTAATCCAGGGAAGGACTTTAGAGTTTTCTTGGGAATTGGAGGCTGCAGTCTATTTGGGGCAGAGGAGTGGTATCATCTGGCTTAGGTTTTTAAAGGATTATTGTTATACTGAACTACAAAGTTTACTTAAAACACACACACACACAACAAAGGACTTTTCTGACTGGCCTAGGGACTAGACACAGGCAGGGCGGGGAGCCAGGAGCCCAGTTGGCAGAAGGAGTTGTGCTTCCCGGGGGGAGAGGTGGCTCGGGCCACGGCAGGGGGCTTGAGTGGGTAAGCTGTGGGATCTTACCGGCCGGGTGCAGCCAGATTCTAGGCATCATTCAGTGTAATGAATGAAGGGCATATGAGGGGCTGAGCCTCCTGACTCCCATACACTGTTCACGCCCCAGCTCCCCACCTGCCAAGCACACGGGGTAACCCTCCTCTGCGATTTAGCATGGTGCTTCCGAACACAGACCTGGTTCACTTGCTAAATGTGTGACACTTGGGGCAAGTTCACACATCGCTCTGTGCTGCCATTGCCTCATCTGTAAAATGGGGACAATCATGGTCAGTTGGGAGGATGAAGTTCATGTGTATATGGAGTGTGGAGGAGAGTGCCTGGCACAGGGGATATGGAGTGTAAGTGCGAAGGTCCCTTATTTGGTCAGAAGCTGAGTTGCTGAGCTCTGGGCTCTGTAGATCTGTGGGGCTGCGGTTAATCAGGGGAGGGAGAGGGAAGAGTGTGCTAAGAGATGCCCTTACCCTATCCCTGCAGCCAGGCGGTGTTTGTGGAAGGTTGTTGATAACTAGCAAGGTCTAGGCGGCTGGGCCCTGCCCCACGGGAAGGTCATGAATTTTGAGTTGTCTTTAAGGCCATCTGCTCCTACCTGCCTGTCCCCTCGGAGTTTCTATGTACCTGTAAATACATAGATGCTGGGAATTGCAAGGGCAGCTGGTCCAACTCCCTACTTGCTGGGTGAACCTCCTTTCTGTTGAAACATCCCCATGGATGGCTGTGGAACCTCTTCTTGAGGCCCCGTGCTGATGGGGCACTTGCTGCCTCAGCAGACAGGTGCCCCTGCAGGGCCGGGGCTTTCCAGGTACCTCCAGTCCCCACCCAGGGCACCTGGGCACCACCCTCTGCCCCCGGGGATGCCCACCAAACAAATGAGTGCTTGAACAAGGCAATTGTTGGTTTAAAATAATTTTATGAAGAATTATTTCCAACTTAGAGTATTTAGAATGAAATAACAACTATGTGCCCTGCTGTAATAGGGCCTAGCATTTACTAACTTACCTTATGTTTTTTTAATTTTTTTATTGTTATGTTAATCACCATATATTACATCATTAGTTTTTGATGTAGTGTTCCATGATTGTTTGTGCATAACACCCAGTGCTCCATGCAGAATGTGCCCTCTTTAATACCCATCACCAGGCTAACCCATCCCCCCACCCTCCTCCCCTCTAGAACCCTCAGTTTGTTTTTCAGAGTCCATCGTCTCTCATGGTTCGTCTCCCCCTCTGACTTACTCCCCTTCATTCTTCCCCTCCTGCTATCTTCTTCTTTTTCTTTTTTCTTAACATATGTTGCATTATTTGTTGCAGAAGTACAGATCTGTGATTCAACAGTCTTGCACAATTCACAGCGCTCACCATAGCACATACCCTACCCAATGTCTATCACCCAGCCACCCCATCCCTCCCACCCCCCACCACTCCAGCAACACTCAGTTTGTTTCCTGAGATTAAGAATTCCTCATATCAGTGAGGTCATATGGTACATGTCTTTCTCTGATTGACTTATTTCACTCAACATAACACCCTCCAGTTCCATCCACGTCGTTGCAAATGGCAAGATCTCATTCCTTTTTATGGCTGCATAATATTCCATTGTGTATATATACCACATCTTCTTTATCCATTCATCTGTCGATGGACATCTTGGCTATTTCCACAGTTTGGCTATTGTGGACATTGCTGCTATAAACATTGGGGTGCACGTACGCCTTCGGATCCCTACGTTTGTATCTTTGGGGTAAATACCCAGTAGTGCAATTGCCGGATCGTATGGTAGCTCTATTTTCAACTGTTTGAGGAACCTCCATACTGTTTCCCAGAGGGGTTGCACCAGCTTGCATTCCCACCAACAGCATAGGAGGGTTTCCCTTTCTCCACATCCCCGCCAACATCTGTCGTTTCCTGACTTGTTAATTTTAGCCATTCTGACTGGTGTGAGGTGGTATCTCATTGAGGTTTTGATTTGGATTTCCATGATGCCGAGCGATGTTGAGCACTTTTTCGTGTGTCTGTTGGCCATTTGGATGTCTTCTTTGGAAAAATGTCTGTTCATGTCTTCTGCCCATTTCTTGATTGGATTATTTGTTCTTTGGGTGTTGAGTCTGATAAGTTCTTTATAGATTTTGGATACTAGCCCTTTATCTGATATGTCATTTGCAAATATTTTCTCCCATTCTGTCAGTTGTCTTTTGGTTTTCTGGACTGTTTCTTTTGCTGTGCAAAAGCTTTTTATCTTGATGAAATCCCAATAGTTCATTTTTGCCCTTGCTTCCCTTGCCTTTGGCGATGTTTCTAGGAAGAAGTTGCTGCGGCTGAGGTCGAAGAGGTGGCTACCTGTGTTCTCCTGTAGGATTTTGATGGACTCCTATCTCACGTTTAGGTCTTTCAACCATTTGGAGTCTATTTTTGTGTGTGGTGTAAGGAAATGGTCCAGTTTCATTCTTCTGCATGTGGCTGTCCAATTTTCCCAACACCATTTGTTGAAGAGACTGTCTTTTTTCCATTGGACATTCTTTCCTGCTTTGTCAAAGATGAGTTGACCATAGAGTTGAGGGTCCATTTCTGGGCTCTCGGTTCTGTTCCATTGATCTATGTGTCTGTTTTTGTGCCAGTACCATACTGTCTTGATGATGACAGCTTTGTAATAGAGCTGGAAATTTGGAATTGTGATGCTGCCAGCTTTGCTTTTCTTTTTCAATATTCCTCTGGCTATTCGGGGTCTCTTCTGGTTCCATACAAATTTTAGGATTATTTGTTCCATTTCTTTGAAAAAAGTGGATGGTATTTTGATGGGGATTGCATTGACTGTGTAGATTGCTCTAGGTAGCATTGACATCTTCACAATGTTGGTTCTTCCAATCCATGAGCATGGAACGTTTTTCCATTTCTTTGTGTCTTCTTCAATTTCTTTCCTGAGTATTTTATAGTTTTCTGAGTACAGATCCTTTGCCTCTTTGGTTAAATTTATTCCTAGGTATCTTATGGTTTTGGGTGCAATTGTAAATGGGATCGACTCCTTGATTTGTCTCTCTTCTGTCTTGTTGTTGGTGTATAGGAATGCCACTGATTTCTGTGCATCGATTTTATAGCCTGCTACTTGACTGAATTCCTGTATGAGTTCTAGCAGTTTTGGGGTGGAGTCTTTTGGGTTTTCCACATACAGTATCATATCATCTGCAAAGAGTGAGAGTTTGACTTCCTCTTTGCCGATTTGGATGCCTTTGATTTCTTTTTGTTGTCTGGTTGCTGTGGCTAGGACTTCTAATACTATGTTGAATAGCAGTGGTGAGAGTGGACATCCCTGCCGCGTTCCTGACCTTAGGGGAAAAGCTCTCAGCTTTTCCCCATTGAGAATGATACTCGCTGTAGGTTTTTCATAGATGGCTTTTATGATATTGAGGTATGTACCCTCTATCCCTATACTCTGAAGAGTTTTGATCAAGAAAGGATGCTGTACTTTGTCAAATGCTTTTTCTGCATCTATTGAGAAGATCCTATGATTCTTGTTCTTTCTTTTGTTAATGTATTGTATCACGTTGATTGATTTGTGGATGTTGAACCAGCCTTGCAGCCCAGGGATAAATCCCACTTGGTCATGGTGAATAATCCTTTTAATGTACTGTTGGATCCTATTGGCTAGTATTTTGGTGAGAATTTTTGCATCCATGTTCATCAAGGATATTGGTCTGTAATTCTCCTTTTTGATGGGGTCTTTGTCTGGTTTTGGGATCAAGGTAATGCTGGCCTCATAAAATGAGTTTGGAAGTTTTCCTTCCATTTCTATTTTTTGGAACCTATTCAGGAGAATAGGTATTAATTCTTCTTTAAATGTCTGATAGAATTCCCCTGGGAAGCCATCTGGCCCCGGGCTTTTGTTTCTTGGGAGATTTTTGATGACTGCTTCAATTTCCTTAGTGGCTATAGGTCTGTTCAGGTTTTCTATTTCTTCCTGGTTCAATTTTGGTAGTTGATACATCTCTAGGAATGCACCCATTTCTTCCAGGTTATCTAATTTGCTGGCATAGAGTTGCTCATAATATGTTCTTATAATTGTTTGTATTTCTTTGGTGTTGGTTGTGATCTCTCCTCTTTCATTCATGATTTTGTTGATTTGGGTCATTTCTCTTTTCTTTTTGATAAGTCTGGCCAGGGGTTTATCAATCTTGTTAATTCTTTCAAAGAATCAGCTCCTAGTTTCGTTGATCTGTTTTACTCTTCTTTTGGTTTCTAGTTCATTGATTTCTGCTCTGATCTTTCTTATTTCTCTTCTCCTGCTGGGTTTAGGCTTTCTTTGCTGTTCTTTCTCCAGCTCCTTTAGGTGTAGGGTTAGGTTGTGTATTTGAGACCTTTCTTGTTTCTTGAGAAAGGCTTGTATTGCTATATACTTTCCTCTCAGGACTGCCTTTGCTGTATCCCAAAGATTTTGAACAGTTGTGTTTTCATTTTCATTGGTTTCCATTAATTTTTTAAATTCTTCTTTAATTTCCTGGTTGACCCATTCATTCTTTAGTAGGATGCTCTTTAGCCTCCATGTATTTGAGTTCTTTCCGACTTTCCTCCTGTGATTGAGTTCTAGTTTCAAAGCATTGTGGTCTGAAAATATGCAGGGAATGATCCCAATCTTTTGGTACCGGTTGAGACCTGATTTGTGACCTAGGATGTGATCAATTCTGGAGAATGTTCCATGGGCACTAGAGAAGAATGTGTATTCTGTTGCTTTGGGATGGAATGTTCTGAATATGTCTGTGAAGTCCATTTGGTCCAGTGTGTCATTTAAAGTCTTTATTTCCTTGTTGATCTTTTGCTTAGATGATCTGTCCATTTCAGTCAGGGGGGTGTTAAAGTCCCCCACTATTATTGTATTGTTGTCAATGTGTTTCTTCGCTTTTGTTATTAATTGCCTTATATAATTGGCTGCTCCCAACTGTCCCTATGTTAGGGGCATAGATATTTACAATTGTTAGATCTTCTTGTTGGATAGACCCTTTAAGTAGGATATAGTGTCCTTCCTCATCTCTTATTACAGTCTTTGTTTTAAAATCTAGTTTGTCTGATATAAGGATTGCCACCCCAGCTTTCTTTTGGTGTCCATTAGCATGGTAAATAGTTTTCCACCCCCTCACTTTCAATCTGGGGATGTCTTTGGGTCTAAAATGAGTCTCTTGCAGACAGCGTATTGATGGGTCTTGTTTTTTAATCCAATCTGATAGCCTGTGTCTTTTGATTGGGGCATTTAGCCCATTTACATTCAGGGTAACTATTGAAAGGTATGAATTTAGTGCCATTGTATTGCCTGAAAGGTGACTTTTACTGTATATTGTCTGTGTTCCTTTCTGATCTATGCTGCTTTTAGGCTGTCTCTTTGCTTAGAGGACCCCTTTCAATATTTCTTGGAGGGCTGGTTTCGTGTTTGCAAATTCCTTTAGTTTTTGTTTGTCCTGGAAGCTTTTTATCTCTCCTTCTATTTTCAGTGACAGCCTAGCTGGATATAGTATTCTTGGCTGCATATTTTTCTCGTTTAGTGCTCTGAAGATATCTTGCCAGTCCTTTCTGGCCTGCCAGGTCTCTGTGGATAGGTCTGTTGCCAATCTAATATGTCTACCATTGTAGGTTACATATCTCTTCTCCCGAGCTGCTTTCTAGCATTTACTAACTTACTTTAGCAAAGCAGACATGACACTAAAGCCCCCACTGCCCAGGGCATTGTTGGTCAGCTCTGCTTGGTGGAAAGGCCCTCCCTGTTACATCCCCTCTGGGGTCCTCGTTCCGCCCTTTGCTGCCCTGCAACACATCTGCTCTCACACATCAGCCAGCCAGCCCTGTGTGATCTGTGGTCTTGGAGCACACGTTTTATCTCTGTGGTGCTCACTGTCACGTGGGGGGCCCCTGCGTCCTCAGCGCTCCATAGTAACCAGCTGCCCTCTGGAGCCCGGCCTGTAAGCGCCAGGCTGACGAGCTACCCGTCTGTTAGAGCTTGGGAAGGATTGTGATTCTAAAGACCCTTGCTTGCCCGGATGCATATCAGCTCCTTGCAAGGGTGAAGAAGTCTGAGTTTTTCCTGAGGGCAAGGCATTCGAGATTTTAAGCAGCAGAGCACAACTCTATTGATGCTTTGCCAACGTCATCCTCCAACAAGATGCCTGGGGTCAGGTGGCCAGGAAAGGCCCGGGGCAGCGAGAGCCAGTCTGGGGGCTATTGCTGTCTTATAGGTGAAAGGCAGGAGGCCAGCGATGGTGGGGAGTGGAGATGGGTTTGAGAGAGGAGATCCTGCCAGAGCTGGTGACTCACTGGTCATGATGGTGGAGAGCAAGGCAATGTCAAAGCTTTCCATCAAAGCCTGGAAGCCTGGTCCTTCTCCCTGCCCCAGTGGTCCCTGTGGATTTCAGAAATGGGAAGGAGCTGTTGTTTGGGGCTTTGAGCGGAAGATGCCACGGGGCACCTGCTCCCAGATAAAAACCCACTGGTGTGAGCGTGAGCAGGTGGCAAGGAGCAGCCTGCATGGGGGGATGTCATAGCTCCCCTGGGCACAGTGATGTGCGGTGGAAGTGATGAAGGCCAGAGGGGAGAAACTGGGAGGGCTGAGGGAGCTCCTGCATGGGAGGAAGAAGCTGGATCCATCTGCCGAGAGCCCCGAGAGGAAGGAAGGGCTGGGAAGGTTCGCACAGAGGGTCTCTGAGGCAGGGGCTCACACAGATGCCAGCGTCTAGTACCGGCTGGGAAAGTGGCACTAATGTCCGCTGCCATCTGTGCCGGCTCATCGCCGCCCACCCCACACTGGCCCCGTGATTTCTTTTACCTAGGACTGCCGCAGTGTGTGAAGGTCGTGGACGGCAGGCGCAGGCACGCGACGTCACAGCACCGTCCAGCTGCCTACCGGCGGCTTCGCCTACTGGGGAGGCACATTTCGGCTCCTGCTTCCCTGGTCCACACCAGCACATTCAGGAAGGCAGTTTGACCTTCTCCTGTCCGCGCCTAGGGCTTAGTTCTTCCAGAAATGGACACTGGGAGCGGAGTCGGGAAAACCTCGGGTAGAGAACGACAAGGGCGAGCTGCAGCCAGATGTGCCACCTCCTGTTTGTAACTTCGTTGAGGGATGGAACTGCTGCTGTATATTTCAAATTTTTGGCACTACCCTGACACCCTTTCAAGGCTTCCATTTCTCAAGAAGAAATGGAAGGGGCACGTAGCCTGCTGATGAGGAACTAATCACCCAGTTCAGTATCCCAGCCCTGCTTCCCGCTCACTGCTTGGCCTCAGGAAGGTACCTGGCCTTTCTGCAGGGTTGTCGGGAGCATTATGTGGGTCAGTGGGTATAAAGCACTTAGATATGTGTTATCTATCATTATACAGCACAGCATCCTAAAACATAGTGCCTGAAGATAGCAGATATTGCCTTGAGATACTTTGTGCAAGAGCCTGCAGTTTGGGCAGGGTCTGATGGAGGGGCTTATCTCTGCGTCATGTGGTGTCAGTTTGGACACTTGTCCGGGGCTAGAGGATTTGGTTTTGAGATGGGTCATTCACCTGACTGGCAAGTTGCAGGCTGTGGGCTGTGGGCTCAGCTGGGCTGTGGACAGGGGGCCTTGCTTCTTCTCTACGGGCCTCTCCACCACACAACATGGTGGCTAGGTTCAAGGAGCAAGGGTCCCAGTAGAAAAAGGTGGGGACATACTTATGACCTAGCCTCAGAAGTCATTAGCATTATATCCTCCATCCTGCATTGGACAAGATAGGCACAGAGTCTCACCTGGTTTCAAGAGGGAGACACAGACTCCACCCGTTTGTGAGGAAGTGGCAAGGTTCTAGAAGAGCACGTAGGATGAAAGATCATGCTGTGGCTGGATTTGGAGAATACATTCTGCCACAGCGTAAGTTTTCTCATGCGGTAAGCCTCAATAAATGTTTGTTACCACTGGTTTAAAACTATTGTCAGCTGTCCTTCTTCCCAGACTCTTCTCTCTTAAGGGGTGGTCATAGAGCATAATGGTTAAATGCATCTGTTCTGGAGCCAGGCTTCCTGGGGTCAAATCCCGGCTTGGCCCCTTAGAGCTGTGTGACCTTGGGTGAATTGCTTAACCTCCTCATACAGTAGTATTTATGATAGTACATACTGTTTGGGATTGTAAGGATTACATCAACATGGAGCACAAAGCACAGAGCTCACAAGTGGTGTTAACTCCTTACTTTTCTTATGTGCTTCCATTGGTGCAGTCCCTTCCAGAAAGATTCTCCTAGTTACACATCCTAGCAATGGAGATGAAGCTCAATCCATAGTAGGTCTGTGAACTGGAAATCCCTGTGTTTCCAGAAGCCCTGAAGGTTGGGAGGGGAGAGAGGGAAGTGTACTGTTATAAGGAAAAGTTTCTTATCCTATGCATGAGGTGACACGGTATCACTTGAAAATAGACTGTGGTAAATTAAAAATGTGTACCGTAAACCCTAAAGCAACCTCTAAATAACAGAAGAAAGCATTGTAGCTAAGCCAACAAAGGAGATAAAATGGAATCATAATAAATATTCAGTGATCCAAAAGAAGACAGAAAAAGGGAATGAAGAACAGATGGGACAACTATAAAAAAATAGCAAGATAATATATTTAAATCTAACTCTATCAATAATTACATTAAATATGAGTAATCTAAATAATCCAGTTAAAAGGCAGAGATTTTTCAGACTCCGGGAGGAAGCAAGATCAAACCATATGCTGCCTCCAAGAAACACAGTTTAAATATAAAGACACTAAGAGATTAAAAGTAAAGGAATAGAAAAAGCCACACTAATCACTAATCAGGAGAAATAATCAGAGAGACTGTGGACTCTGAGAAACAAACTGAGTGTTTTAGAGGGGAGGGGGTGGGGGCAGGGGTTAGCCTGGTGATGGGTATTAAGGAGGGCACGTACTGCATGGAGCAGTGGGTGTTATATGAAAACAATGAATCATGGAACACTACATCAAAAACTAATGATGTATTATATGGTGACTAACATAACATAATAAAATTAAATTAAAAAAAATAAAAGCTGGAGTAAATATATTAATAATAGATAAAGACTTGTGTATATTTAGAGGATACATGTATATGTATGTGTGTATATGTATATTATATATATATAATATATACACAATCTCAAAATTCAAAAATAAGAAAATAACCCAAAAAAGAAACAAAAGATTTGAAGATGCTTCAACTAAAACAAGCAAATGGCAAATAGGCATATGGAAAGATGCTCAAGATTATTAGTCCTAATGCATATTAAAAGTATTAGAATGGTCAAGATTAAGAAGACTGAGCATGTGAGGTATGGGTGATGTTGTGGAGGAATGGGCACTCCCCTGCACTGCAAGTCATTTGGAAAACAGTCTGGCAGTTTCTTAAAAAGTTAAACATACGATCTAGCTATTTCACCCCTAGGTATTTACGCAAAAGAATTGAAAGCATGTGTCCATGCAAAGCCCTGTGCATGCATGTTCATAGCAGCTTCATTTGAAACAGCCCCAAACTGGAAGCAATCTCAGTGTCTACCAACAGGTGATTGGATGAACTGAGGTACATCCATACCATAGAATACTCCTCAGCCAAAACACCAGAATGAGCTACCAGTACACCATACAACATGGATGAATTTCAAAGTAGTTAGGCTGAGGGAGAGAAGCCAAACCAAAAAAGCATACATACTCCGTGATTCTATCTATGTAAAATTCTGAGATGCAGATCCATCTAATGGTGACAGAGTGCAGATCAGTGGTTGTCTGGGCATGGGTGGGCAAGGGTGGGCATGAAGGGGTGATGGATGTGTGATCTTGATTATAGTGATGGTTTCACAAGTGTGCATGTATCAGAATATGTTGGATTCTGCATTTTACTGTGTGTCAAATATATCTACATAAAGTTGTTTTTAGAAGTGGAGAAGAGCTTTGCAGGACCCGACTGCCCTTGGCTGGCAGTTCAAGCTTAGAAGGACCAGGTATGACCCTGCAGCCATAGGACCCCTGCCAGTTTCCTCCCCTTTCCTGTCTATTTGGTGAGCTTTACACATCTGCTTCCTGCCATCTTTTCATATCTCCTTATCCAAACATATTTCATTCTTTATTTTTTTTGGAGGTGGATCAGTTTAAGTGTGAATTGTGGGCAACCAGATTCTCATCTTAGATGATGATAAAACTTCCCAATAAATTAACAAGTTGAAAGTCATTTCTCGGTGCCTTTGCTTACCATGTATCAGTAGACACACTTGAGGGTTGTGACAAACCCAGTTCAGACAGGCTTAAGTATAAAAGGACCTTTATAGGCTCAGA
The DNA here is from genome assembly GCF_037043125.1 of Eumetopias jubatus. NCBI lineage: Eukaryota > Metazoa > Chordata > Mammalia > Carnivora > Otariidae > Eumetopias > Eumetopias jubatus. The sequence continues at coordinate 83,373,942 of NW_028274822.1, read as the reverse complement.
TTTTGGAAATGCTAGGAGGTGGCTATTGGGCATATCTCAATCCCAGGGTGAAACTACTGTTATCTCTGTGATTCTTTTGTTCCCCATTGGCTTCCTTCTCAGGCAGGCTTCCCTCACGTGGTGGGGTGGAGGCAGCGACCCACAGCAACAGGGAAAGAGCCCCTCCTTCCCCAGTGGTCCAGGGAAAGTCCAACTTCAGCCCTGACTGGCTGGGCTTGGGACAGCACCCCTGCCTGGACCGGTCCCTGTCCAGGGAAGTGAGGTGCTTTTATTGTACTGGCCGTGGAGCCAGGGGTGGAGTCAGCCAGAGACAAAGAATGGGTAGAGAGTAGGGAGAGGATGTTCTCCAAAGGCAGATGGGTTCTGTGTTGTGGAAGTAAAGAGGCATGGGCGTCAGCAGGGGAAAAAAAATACAGGTGACCCTGCACCAGGGAACAAATCCAATTATTTTTATGTTTTAACCAAGTAGAATATTAACATGCTTTCAAAAGTCAAAAGTGTACAAAAAAGGGGCACCTGGGTGGCTCAGTCGGTTAAGTGTCTGACTTTTGATTTCGGCTCAGGTCATGATCTGATCCTGTGTCAGCAGGCTCCATGCTCAGTGCAGTCTGCTTGAGATTCTCTCTCTCTCCCTCTCCCTCTCCCTCGGCCCCTCCTGCTTGCTCACTCGCTCTCTCTCTAAAATAAATAAATAAATCTTTTTAAAAAAGTGTTCAAAAAGATCACCCCCTTTGAGTGACACTTCATGCTGCTCCCCACACCCCTTGTAAGTAAATTTATCCTTTTTGTTTCTTTTTGTAAAGATAGATATCTGTATGTTTTCTTGTTTCCTCCTTTTTTTTTTACACAAAAGACAGCATATTATATGTGTTCTTTTGCACTTACTTTTTTCATTTAACGAGAGAATGAAAAGCAGTTTTAATTAGCCATGCTAATCCTTGCTATTATTCCACGGGATCAAGCATTGACTTGTAGATAATGGGATATATGTATGAGCATACGAGCCTTTTCTTCTGGTGAATGGTGTCTTTATCCTCTTGAGCTGAGGTTGTAAGTGAATCTCTGTCTTCTTCCTATGCAGATGGAGGCAGCTATGCCATCCACGACTCCCGGACCCCCAGTCTAGGCTCAGGGGGTGAGAGTCCCACCGGTCACAACTGGGAGATCAATTATCAAGAGGCAGCAATCTACCTCCAGGTGAGTATCTCCGATCGGGATCTCTGTTTCCGGTGCCTGTTGGCCAAGTTGCATAGCCAGGGCTCTGTTACATCCCCAGAAATTCAGTTCTGACTCTGGTTCCTGCCTCTGCTCCGTGTGTGAGCTTCTCATCTGTAAGATGGGGAGAGCCAACGCGATCGTGCCCAGTTGGGGAGGGTGATGTGCGTGGGCTTTCTTGTGAGCCCCCCCCCCCCAGGATGTGGCCCTACCTGCCCCCGAGTCTCCCTGAGTCTATCCACTTGGCCTTCCCTGCCCTGGTCCCCCTTCTCAGGGGCACACTGGCATCCAGTTCTTGAGGGGGAGTTTCTCTAAATACATTACACTGTAGCAGGGGTTTGTCAGCCAGTGGAACTTAGACACCTTTATTCCTTTCCTGTTAATTTGCTCTTGCTTTCATGTTTGCTGTTCCTTGCTTGGTACTTGGTTGTTTTTTGGGGTTGTTTTTCCCTTTCAAAAAAAAATACTTTCTAAAATATAAGAAGTAATACATGCTCATTGCAGTAAGTTTAAGCACAAAGGGGCTATGGAAAAAAACATTCACCTAAGTCACTGTCAACATCAGTGAAGAAAAGAAAAAAACAAAACAAAACAAAACAAAAAAACAAAAAAAATTACTGAAGAATAATACATAGGTTTTATGTGTTTTGTAAAGTAATTTTAAAGTCACATGGTATCTACGGTTGTATAGTCTTTTCTTTCCCATAGTGTGTAACAGGAGCTTTTTTTTAGGTTATTATAACTCCTATAAACAAATTTTAATGACTTTATAATTATATCTGGTAAATGTATCCTAATTTACTTAAACTATCCTGATAAGGCTGAATATTTTCCCTTTTTATGCTTCCCTTATTATATATCATGCATTTCTCTATTATAAATTATAATCCGAGGACCATCCATGCAAAGAGCTATTTCTCTTTCTCTCTTTAATGTCCAGGATTGTTTTATTAGGCAAGCCTCTAGGAAGTGGAATTACCAGATGGGAGGAATCAACATTTTTAGGGCCCTTGATGTACAGTTACCGAGTGTTCTCCAAAAGGGATATTGCCTCTTAACTGCCTGTCTCCCTGTCTGTGGCACCACCATTTTAATCTTGCCCTTCTTGTCACTGTTAAGATTTCTGTTTCTTGTGTGCACAGAGTAAGAGTCTAGGTGAGGAAAAGGAATCTTTCTGAAACTCATTCGAATCATAATTTTCCCTAATCTTTTCTCTTTGAAGCAACTCTCACATTGCAAGTATGTGTTTTGTTACTTCTTTTGAAAGATTTCATTGTGTTTGGGTATTTATTCAGTAGTCGTTCAGTTGTCTTTATGCTTCTTATGTTTTATGCAGCGTCACAGGAGTTGTACCCCTCAGCAGGTGCATTCTGATCCAGGTTAAGGCAATAGAAATGTTTCAGGGACATTTCGGCGAGTTCAGGCATGCCTGTTGATCCCCCAGGGATCCCTGTGCACTGTCACCTTCTCCAAGGTTCACTAGATGCTGGAGAAGAGCACGGGATGGGTCAAAACACAGAGTTAGGATGGCCTGGGGGACTTCAGAAATCTCGTAATCTCTTCTTAAGCAGCTGAGAACATTAGTAATAAAAATACCTATTTTTTAAGTGGGCCCCATTCTAACAAACCCCCCAAGGTGGCTTCATTGTCTCCTATTTACAGACTAGCAACTGACACTCAGGGAGCTAAAGGAGTCCAAGGCCACCCAGCTAGTAAGTCACAGAGCGTGGATTTAAACCATGTCCAGCTCGCCTCCAACGACACGCTTTCATCTGTATGTTGTTGCTTCATTTCTATAACTGACCACTTGTATCCATTCGAAAATGGGCCATGTGGTTGTGGAAAAAGAGGCTACAGAACTGCAGGTGTAGTGTGATAATTTTTGTATACATTTATACACACACCCACACACGGTTCAGTTCATACACGTATATAGCAACATATATCTGTGTGCGCACGCACGTGCACACAGATCCCCACTTACATCTGCAGAGTTATTCATCTAAATATTAAAGGTGATTTTCTTTGGCTGACAGAATTTTTACTGCCTTATAATCCTCTGTGTTATTCGAATTATCTTACCAACGATGCGTTTTTTAAAAATAATAAAAATAAAAGCAGAACCTGGATGCCTAGGAATAGTAGCGGGGCTATTTCTGGTGTCAGATAGTCTTCTTTTTCCTGCTCTGTGGCTGAGCTGCAGCATGGCCCCTGAACCAGGTGGTTGGTGTGCTTGGGTAATCGGCCCCTTGCCACTTGAAGGGTACCTGGTGCCTGTGGTTTCCCCTCTTCCCCAGTTTTACCTGTTGACTCGCTCATCCTTGGGCATCGTGTGCTCTGCTCTGTTCCGCCGTCCTCGTGCCTCTGAGGCAGTACTGGTTCCCTGGGTGGAATTTTTGCCCCAGAGAGCAGAGAGTGAAGCCAGAAGTCATAGACACTGGCCTGTCTTCTTATTTCTCCTAATGTAGTTCGTGATCAGCAGCGAGGAAACAAGGCCAGTGTTCTCCTTGGGGTTTGGATCAGAATCCAGTGCCATGAGTAATATTTCACTCTATCCTTGGCACTAGAGACCTTATCTTCTGTCTTGCCTGGCAATTCCTCATCCTAGAGGTAAAACCCGAGCCCTCCTGTCAGTGGTTTCCACTAGCCAGATCTTCATTCCTGGCTATTTACTGGAAGACATTACCCAAGAATTGCATTTTCTAGTAATCCAAACCCGAAGCTTCCCAGGCCCCCCTGCATGTCCCCCCCAGCCACAGTGGTGCTGGTACAAACCACAGCCCTGCACAGATCACAGGACCTCTAGCGAGGCTTGCCAAACGTGCCTGCCGTTTGACTGCCGGGATGTTTGTTCCCTTTGTCTGGCCTGCCCCTGTCGAGTCTGTGGTTTGTCTTTATTTTTTGGTAAGGAGCGTAGTGATGTGTCTGGCTTCAGGGAAGTGACTCGCTGAAAGCTACCCTGCAAACCACAGCCGAGGTCAGAGCTCCCCACCCCGCAGCTACTGGACAGTCCCCGGGCAAGCTGGGGCCTGGGGAAGTGATCTCTGGCAGGAGTGGTTCATCCTACCAAACATCCATTAAACACCTACTGTGTGTACCAGGCATCGTGCTGGGTGAGAGTTGACAACGTCCCTTGCCAGGCCAGAGTGCTTTCCAAAGATAGCACAGTGGGCCCCTCTGGACCCAGAGCCCTCCTTCCTGCAGCCTACGGCTTTGGCCAGAATCGCTGTGGTGTGGGTTAGTCTCACTTCCCTGGAATAAGGGTTGTGAGCATGGGGAGGGTGGCCTTCATCCCAGAAGAGCCGAATAGCTGGAAGAGTTGAAGGTCTGACCTCATTCCAGGACAGCTGGAATGCTTCCAGAGGGCTCTGGGTCAGGAGACCTGGGTGTCCATTCTGGCTCCACCACTTTCCCCTCCAGGAAATGAAGCCAGTGGGAAGAGTCTATGCTGAGTGTCTGTGCTGGAAGTGAACGAGCCAGGTGCTCTCAGCTCAGTACTGCTGACACTTGGGGCTGGATAACTCTTTGTGGTGGGGGCCTCTCCTGTGCATTTTAGGATGTTGTGTGGCACCCCTGGGATTTGCACGCTAGTTGCCAGCAGCACCCCCAGGGATGATGAGCAGATGTCTCCAGGCCAGGTTGGAGTGGGGGAGGAGGTGGGGGGCAGCATTGCTCCCAGTTCCAAAGCGCTAAAGCAAGGCAGTGCATGCAGAGCATTACCTAGTGAGTTTCCACCCCGCGTTCCCTGCTGGATGGAGTGTAGATGTGATGGAGCGGATGAGGCGGGGTGACCCTCATCCCTGTGCCCACCAATTCCAGGGAGGCAGTAAAGATCCCCCCCACCACAGCTACCACCACCAGAAGGCTGACCCTAACAGGGAGAGTGGCCCTAGAATATCATCTGCTCGTAGTCACAAGTGGACCGCTCCCAGGGCTCTATCATTTAGTCTCCACAGCAGCAGCAGGAGACTAATCACAGAGCCAGGGCGCGGAACCCAGACTGCCCGGCTCCGTAAGCTCAGTGCTACTGAAGCTTCTGTACCTCGATTTTCTCATCTGTCAAATGGGATAATAAAAGCACCTACCAGAGAGGGCCATGGTCAGGAGTAAAGGAGGGTCTAGGGCTCAGGTAAGGGGCTGAGCACGGTGCCTGGTCTGGTGGGCACTCAGCTGGGGTCAGTCCCTGTCCCATTACTGTTGGAGCACAGGAGTCAGGGCAAGGCCTGTCATTGTGCAGGGCTTAGGAAATGAAGTGAAATTGTCAAGAAAGTAAGAAGTGGAACATACATATATATATAGTAAAGGTATTCTCAGGCTCCTTTTCCTCTCAATGTTAGTATCATTTATAATCATAATAACAGGTAATATCTGCAGGGAGTCTGCTGTACGCCAGACACTGTCCTAAGTGTCTTGAGGGAGCCTTATGAGTAAGTACATGTGTTAGCCCTTGGTAGTTGAAGAAGGGGAAGGAACTTTCTGAGTGTTCTCCTGGGAGGAGCGGGAAAGCCAGGACTCAGCCGGGTTTGCTCACCCCAGACCCCCAGCTCCTTACTTTCCACGGACACTTCTGAGAAGGGCAGTTTGGCCGCTGAGGGGCTCACGTGTGTCGCCTCTGTTCGTTCTCTTGGGACTATTTATTCTTTGATTCTTCCAGGTGGTTTTTAGGAAGGAGCCCCATCAGCAGACTTGACAGGGGTGCAGTTTGGTGAAGATAATACTTTCTTTTTGAAGATTTTATTTATTTATTTGAGAGAGAGAGAGAGTACAAGCAGGGGGAGTGGCAGGCAGAGGGAGAGAGAGAAGCAGGCTCCCCGCGGAGCAGGGAGCCCAATGCAGGACTCGATCCCGGAACCCTGGGATCATGACCTGAGCCGAAGGCAGACGCTTAACTGACTGAGCCACCCAGGAGCCCCAGAGATAATAGTTTTGATCTCCCATCATCTTCCTTCTCTGGCCTGAATCTTCGCTCATCCTCCAGGGGCCTCCTTCTCCCCCACCCCTCGCCTCCCATGGCCCCTTGAGGGGTCTCATCCTGAGGCCCGTTCGCCCACCCTGCTCTTGTTTCCTCAGGAAGGCGAAAATAATGACAAGTTCTTCACCCACCCCAAGAACGCCAAAGCGCTGGCGGCCTACCTCTTCGCACACAACCACCTCTTCTACCTGATGGAGCTGTCCACAGCCCTGCTCTTGCTGCTGCTCTCCCTGTGTGAGGCCCCTGCCGTCCCCGCGCTCCGGCTCGGCATTTACGTGAGTGTCCATCCCCATGGCATGCCTGACAGGGAACATTCTGGAAGGGCAGATGCTATGAGCGGAGAGGCCCTGGGGGGGTGGTCACAGAGGACTCAGGAGCAGCAATGGATCACCAGTCTTGTCTGGGGTCCCTGTTGGAATGAATGCACCCCCTCCCACCCCCCATGATTTGGCTCACTAGTAAATTCCAGGGAGGGGTGCCATCTGATTGCCTCACTTAGGAGCATGGGGCACACCTTGGCTCCCGGTGAGCAGTGCACCTGATTAGCAGTGCCACCCCTCATCTCCAGCCTCAGGGGGAAAAGGTAGCTGGGTATGACTGCCAGTCAGGGAGACAGTGCAGCTGGTGATGCGATATCTCCCCCACACCCTTTGATTGCAGGTCCATGCGACCCTGGAGCTGTTCGCCCTAATGGTGGTTGTGTTTGAACTCTGCATGAAGTTGCGATGGCTGGGCCTTCATACCTTTATCCGGCACAAACGGACCATGGTCAAGGTGATGGGTCCATCTCCGTATGGCATTATCTTCCATGTCACGTTCAAGCTTGTGTCTTCAGTTCAATTCCACATCCCCCATGGGCTGAGCCCTGCACTCAGAAGTGTGACCCTGGGGCCCGTCCTCATCTTATGGAGCCTGGCTCTGAAGATCATGGTGATGCTAACAGGAGCCATTGTGAATTGGCATCTAGTGTGTGCCAAGCCCTGGCACGACAGCCTTTGCGGGAGACGTGTTACTCTTCCTAGTTTACACCCTGCCATCCAGACGAGAATGGGATGTAAATCCCAGAGGCTGCGGATTCAAACCCAGGTCTGTCTGGCCTTCAAGCCCAGGCTGATCAGCAGCCAGTAACTACAGCGCTCTGTGCAGTGAGCAGGAACGTGGCAGAGTGCACTTTGCTGTGTAAAAAGCACACACACCTGTCCCGGAGAATGCGCCTGAGGAATGGCAGATCAGGATGCCCTGCAGGCCCCAGCGGTGTGGGGAGAGCTGAAGGCAGAGGGTGGGCAGACATGGCTGGGCAGAGTGGCAGTTTTGCTTGGAATACTGCCCATCGAACTGCTGGGAGCTCTGCCTGTGGCTTCCTTCTCCTGGGGCCACATGTCTGTGTCAGCAGCCACAGGGCTTGTCTCCAGGGGCTGCTTGATGTTGGGGAGGCCTGAGAGAGAGCTGGAGAGAGGGGAAGGGCCTTTTGAGGCCAGAGTGGGCAGGATCTGGCCGGCCCTCTGTTCTGGGTATTTGGGAGGGGGGTTGGGCTCGAGGGGCTGATGGTGCTCTGTGCCTGTCCATCCGCAGACCTCCGTGCTGGTGGTGCAGTTCATCGAGGCCATTGTGGTGTTGGTACGGCAGACATCCCACGTGCGTGTGACCCGGGCGCTGCGCTGCATTTTCCTGGTGGACTGTCGGTACTGCGGGGGCGTCCGGCGGTAAGGCCTGGGGGACGAGACGGTCGCTATCGTGGCCTGGCCTGGACCCTCTGGGCCTGTGGAGCAGGACCCAGTGAGTCAAATAGTGATAAGATCAGTCCTGCACGCTGGGAGAATATAAGCACGCTCGTTTCCCTCCACTGCTCACCCCACACGGAGCACAAGGCGGGAATCTGCTCCGATTTGGTTTCCCGGCCCCGGGTGCGGGGCTCTCTGCCATTTTACCTGCAGCCTTCTGGGGCTGGCTTCTTTCTCTGAGCATATTAGTTGCTTAAACACAGCTGCGGCGGCAGCCTGAAGCAGGCAACTCCACAGAGTCCGAGCGACTCGGCAGGCTGACACCCCCACTGAGCCTGGGGGGCTGGACTCAGCCTGCCCACCAGCCTGGAGTTAAGCTTAGTTCTGAAGAATCCATCTGGAGAATCTCTTGGCTGGGGCACTGTTGATGAGAGCAGGCTAGCAGTTCATTCTTCAGGCCCATCCTCAGAGCTGGAAGCAAGTGTCCCAGGAGTAGGTGGCCCCGAAATGTCTTCATGCATCCCACATCCCACTCAGGGAAGCTTTGTGCCCAAGGTCGTGCACTTGGCCTTCGGCCCTTCCCTCCAATACTCACAGGGCCCTTGTCTGCTGGGGCCCCACGAGCAGGGGGAGGGGCTGCATGTGCCACACCTGCCCCTGGTCTTCCCCGTCATCCCCTGAGTGCAAGTCCTCCGGGAAAACGCTAAGCGTGATGTCACAGACTAGGGTGCAGTGGTACTTAGTGTTGTGTGAGTCAGGAGCCCCAGGGCCCATCTCACCCGTGGAGTCCCAGACAGCTCTCCCCGCTTCACCCCTTCCTGCCCTGCTCTCTCCCCAGCAACCTGCGGCAGATCTTCCAGTCTCTGCCGCCTTTCATGGACATCCTCCTGCTGCTACTGTTCTTCATGGTCATTTTTGCCATCCTCGGTGAGTCCCCTGCACCCCAGGGCCTGGGCAGCCTCTAAAAAGCAAAATCACAGTTGAAGAAAATTGACTTTGACAGTTTTAGAAGTCCAGAAGGGTTTTACAAGTGGTTAAACACCCATGGCCTTCAATTTAGGAGATGCAGTATTAGGAATAAAATGGAAGCCATCCCTGTATCCTTTCGCAAGGTCATTTCCCTTTCCCCTCAGAGGTCCCGCCTGACCTAGGCTTACCATGCACCATTGCATATCTTTATAGTTATACTTCCTATTTCCTTAAACCACAAATAAGTGCGATTGCTTTCCATATTGAAACATTTTACATAAATGGTTATATATTGTGCCTGCGTGCGCCCTCCTGCGAAGTTTCTTCTGTTTTCACTATTACACGTCACACTGCTGGGAATGTTCGCGCATCTCCTGTGTATGAGAGTTCCTTTAGGGCATGTGCCCACTTCAGCCTCCCCAGGTTTAAAAGCAAGATCGTGGCCTTTCTAACCCTGAGGAAGCCTTGCCTCTTCAGATAGGGCCAAGTATTTATGTGACAGCCATATCTAGACGCAGGGCTTAGACAGTGGAGACCCTGGGACCTGGCTGGGAAGCCTGAGGTCCCTTCTCTGGTCCTGGGATGGTGAAGACAGTGGAACCAGAGAGCTCTGCCTCTAAGGCCAGCACCTCGGGCCCTTCTGACTGCTGTGTCCTAAGCCATTGTCTCCCAAGTCGCCTCCTACCCTTCACCCTACAACCCCCAGTCTCTATTGAATTTCCTTTGTGCTCCAAGGGGGCTGCCTCCCCTGAGGGCAGAGCTTCTCCCTTTTCCCACTCAGGACTTTGAGGTCTCAGGGGAATAGCCTGTTCCAGGAAGGAGGATACTGATGGTGTTCTCACCCCAGGACCCTGGGCTGTAGGAGACCAAGGGGATCCCTTTGGAATTGTTACTTGGCTGTCATGTTCCCAAAACCAAAATTGCAAACCAGCAGTCTGGATTCCAAATCCAGCCCTTGGATGAGTTTCATTTGGTCTGAAAATGTTGAGCCAACATTTAAAAATTAGATTTGTTGCCTGAAAATATAGATTTCCAGCCTTGAAAAGTTTTTTAATCTTCTTTTTTAATTAAAAACATTGAGATGGGATTGACATACAACATCATATTAGTTTTAGGTGCACAACATAATGACTTGATATTTGTGTATACCATGAAGTGATCACCACAGTGAGTCTCATTAACATCCGTCACCACACACAATTAAATTTTTTTTTCCTGTGATGAGAACTTTCAAGATCTACTCTCTGAGCAACTTCCAAATATATGATAGAGTGTTGTTAACTAGTCACCATGCTATACATCCAGCCTTTTCAAACAGTAGACTTAATGGTTCTTGGGCCACATTCCCAAATGGCAGCATTTCTGCTGTGTCCAGGCACACCTGCTCCTTTAGACAGAGCGCAGTGTTCTCCAGAATGCCGCAGTCCCCACCACTCCCTGATGCTCTCCCTCTGCCCCCTGCGCTTGTCTACATTTATTTGTGCAACACTTTGATGTCTGGGTTTGGGACCTCTGCTCTAACCTTTTATGTTTTTTGCCACCTTCTAGGTTTCTACTTGTTCTCCCCTAATCCTTCAGACCCTGTAAGTAATCTTTGTATTTGTCTTTCTTTTTTGTTGTTGTTCTTTGTGTTTTTTAAAATTTTTTGTTTGTTGTTGTTTGTTTGTTTTTTAGAGAGAGTGAGCATGGGCATGCATGGGAGGGGGGCAGAGGGAGAGAATCTTAAGCAGACTCCACACCAACGTGAGGCTCGATCCCACGACCCTGAGATCATGACCCGAGCTGAAACAAGAGTCATATGCTTAACCGACTGAGCCATCCAGGCGTCCCTGTTTCTTTTTTAATATGGGGCCTTTCCCCTCAGACAGGGTGGCCAGCGTGACCCCCTGGCCACATTAGGAAGGTCTCTCAGCATAATTTATGGCACTGGAAAGTTCCTGTCACCCATACTTGAACCGATCCCTTCCTTAAGCACCAAGGGAATCCCCTTTCCTGCCCTTGAGACGCATCTTTCCAGGATCAGATCTGGAACAGATTGGGTGAAGGAGCAGTGGAGGGGAGGCAAGCCGATGGTGCAGACATGTGATTCTCTAGGAAAATAGTCCCAGTCAGTTGTCTGCTTCTGCCAGAAGCACAGAGTTCAGGAAGGTGGAGGCGGCTGGACTCCACATTTGCTCGTTCCTCTGTCCTCAGGATTCCTTGGGAGGAGGGGGAGTTGGGGTGGTGAGGGGAGGGGAGGGGCAGGGCGGGGTGGGGCCCTCCAGGTGGCCTATGGCGGCCTGTTCCTGATGCCAATGCATTCTTCTGCCTTCTTTCCCTATAGTACTTCAGCACGCTGGAGAACAGCATCGTCAGTCTGTTTGTCCTTCTGACCACAGCCAAGTGAGTGTGGGCTCTGCTTGGGCTTGGGCACTCTGCCGGTGCCCCAGGGTCTTCTCTTTTCAGCCAAGAATGTTCCACACCTGAGCAGAGACAGGTCCCCGGGGATGGGGGTGGCCCGATGGAAGCCCATGGACCGAGAGGAGGGGACAGTGGGGTGGGGCTGGGAAGGCAGAAAAGAGAGATGTCCTCTGGGAAGATGGAGAGAGGGAGAAAGCAGACGTGGGGACCTGCGGTAATGCTCTGCAAATCCAGTTTCCCAGATGTGATGATGCCCTCCTACTCTCGGAACCCCTGGTCCTGTGTCTTCTTCATTGTCTACCTCTCCATTGAGCTGTACTTCATCATGAACCTGGTGAGTGAGCATGCGCTGTGCCCCCCCCCACCCCGAACTTCCATCCCACCAGCACAGTGCCGGGCACTGAGGGAATGAAGTAGGGATCACTCTCGGCCTCCTTTGGGGAAGGAGTCCCAGGCCGTGGTCAAGTGTGGCCTGGTGGCAGACGCGTTATCAGGACTTGAGTTCCACTGGTTACAGTGGTAGCAGCCTCCCCAGGGTAGTACTGCCGAGCCATTAGCATTACAGGCAGCCTATTAGGTCAGGCTGCCCTAGGGCCTTTCCTTCTCCAGCAAACGTGTCAGAATAACTATAAAAGCTGTTTGGGGCGCCTGGGTGGCTCGGTTGAGCGACCAACTCTTTTGATTTCAGCCCAAGTCATGATCTCAGGGTCTGGAGATGCTCTCTCCTCTCCCCAACACTGCCCCCTTCCCCCCGGCTCATGCACGCATGCTCTCTGGCTCTCAAAATAAATAAATAAATAAAATAACTCTAAAAGCTGGCATTAATGAAGCCGTGGCCAGGCACCGGGCCAAGTGCTTTGTATATGAGGATTAAATGATTTATCACAAAAACCCTGGAGCTACTGTTAACGATTCTCAACTTACCAATGAGGAAACTGAGGGCCAGACCAACAGAGTGACTTGCCCACAGCTGCACAGCTCGGGGTGGCTGGGTGAGCTGGTCGGATTGCAGAGCCCTGCTCTTGACCACTCCGTCCTACTGCACCCATGTGTGTTTCCACTGCACCAATCAGGAACCATTAGAAAAGCCAATACAGGGCGCACTCTGCTAAGGAGGACGTGAAGTCCCCGTGCACACTGGGAACTTTGGAGGTGTTTGCCAAGGCCCAACTGGCCACCAGGAAGGTTCCTGCCATCAGCAGATTCCCCGTGTCGAGACCACACATCCATGCCAGAACTATCAGAGAGGCTTCATCAAGTCTTGCGTTTATTATTTATTTATTTATTTATTTATTTATTAAAGATTTTATTTATTTGTCAGAGAGAGAGAGGACAACCAGGGGGAGTGCCAGGCAGAGGGAGAAGCAGGCTTCTCACAGAGCAGGGAGCCCGACGTGGGGCTTGATCCCAGGACCTTGGGCTCATGACCTGAGCCGAAGGCAGATGCCTAATGGACTGAGCCACCCAGTTGTCCCTTGTGTTTATTGTTTATTTTTTTTTAAAAAGGTTTCATTTTTCAGTAATCTCTACACCCACTATGGGGCTGGAACTTACAACCAGCCCCGAGATCAAGAGTCACACACTCTACCAGCTGAGCCAGCCAGGCGCCCCAAATCTTGTGTTTATTTTTATACTTCTGGAAAGTGTTCTTACACTGCTCACCACAGTCAGACCCAGGGTAGAAATGGAAAGCACTTGCCCTGGGGTAGACTTGTGAAATGTCCTAAAAACTGGAAGTCTTGAAAAGGAAAATATTTTCCTTTTTTATTCTTCAAAACCAAAATGTTGGCTATCTTTACACGTGTTATAGTTCTTATATGCTGTTGTCAGTTTAGAATCATAAAAATATATTCTGTGTAACTGATTTGCTTCAATTTGTAATGTATTTAGAGCTGTGAAAATCTAAGGCATGGGTCAGCAAACTGCAGCCTGTGGGCCAAAGCCAGCCCACCGCCTATTTCTATAAATAAAGTTTTATTGGCACACAGCCACGTCCATTTGTTTATGCATAATCTGTGGCTGATTTCATGCTACAGCTGCAGGGTTGAGTAGTTTCAACAGACACCATCTGGACTTCAGAGCCTAAAATATTTGCTATCTGTCCCTCTATAGAAAAAGTTTGCTGACCCTCCCTTGATCTAGAGGGGGAAAATGGAGGACCAATTTGAAGGGATGGAAAAGACAAGAGAGTGTCCCTCAAAATATTTTTTGAGAGAAAAAGAAAGCGTTTCCAAAAAAGGCTTCTCTCAATTCTGCTCCGGCCCTCCTGTTGCCCTTTGATGATACAGACGGTATTGTTGTTAATACACCAGCTCTGGAATTAGGCAGCCCAGGAATGTTGTGCCCTGCAGGGCAGGCTACCCCACCGCCCTGATTTCTGGGGCCATGCGTGGAGCTGTGACACACAGGGAACAAGGGGACGTGGGAAGAAGCATCCTGTGCAACGATGTTCCTTCCTGCTCGGAGGTTGGGGTGGACACAGGCTCCCCGGCCATGATACTGGGCTGAACTGGGTATAGAACCCAGTGTGTTCCTTTCTCCGCTTCCCCTTAGAACACTGCCCAGCCAGTCGCAAGCTTAGGCCAAGTGGAGCACTTGGGGGAAGTAGAATAATGACGTCATGTATCCGAAGAGAGAATTTGCAAGTGGCAGGGGATGGCCTTCCTCTGCTGATGTTTGGAGACAGACTTCTTATATGAGGGGCAGGTGGGAGGGTCTTCTGAAGCCCCCCTTCTGGGGTGGCTGGAATTGACCAATGCCTTGAGGCCCCACCCCGCAGGGGAGCCAGGTCCTTTTTCTTCTCTCACAGCTTCTGGCCGTGGTGTTTGACACCTTCAATGACATTGAGAAACGCAAGTTCAAGTCTCTGCTGCTGCATAAGCGAACTGCCATCCAGCATGCCTACCGCCTGCTCATCAGCCAACGGGTAGGGAGGGGTGGGGGCCGGGCCAGGCAGGGGAGTGGTCCCTGCTGCCCCTCACTTGTCCTGAGCAGCCCCCTAAGCGCGGCAGGGCCAGCAGCTTTAGAAACCAGGAGTTCTGCCCCTGGGAGAACAAGAACGAGCCAGGTGACCTGGGATCCCTTGTTGTCCCAAGGGGCTGCCCCCCAGGGAAGGGGCATTCTGGGCTCTGCATTTCCCTGTGTTCACGCGGCTGTCTGCCCTTTCCCCGCAGAGACCCACCGGCATTTCCTATAGGCAGTTTGAAGGCCTGATGCGCTTCTACAGGCCCCGGATGAGTGCCAGGGAGCGTTATCTGACTTTTAAGGCCCTGAATCAGAGCAACACACCTCTGCTCAGGTAAGAGTGGACGCCAGGTAGGGCAGGGTGGCCAGAGGCAGTCGTGAGAGGGAGCTGGAGCGGGCAAAGGCCCCAGCAGGTAGCTGGGCAAAGAAGCTTGTTAGACACTAGTTTTCCCCACAGAGATTCTTATACATGTAGATGGTATTATTCATCAGGTTTCTTTTCACAAGTAACAGAAGTCCAGCCCAAACCCAATTCAAGCTGGCTTTACAAAAAAGGAATGCTTTGGCTCATGAAATGAAATGAATTCTCAGCCCTTAATGAGGTGGGGTAATCCCATGTGAGCAGAGCCACAGAGCCAGATAAACAGACACACACACACACACACACACACACACACACACACACACACCCCCGACACACACACACACACACACCCGACACACACACACACAGATAAACAGACACACACACCCGACACAGACACCCGACACACACACACACACACACACACACACACACACACACACACACACACACACACACACACACACACACACACACACACACACACACACACACACACACACACACACACACACACACACACACACACACACACACACACCGGCAGAGCCTCCAGAACCGGCCCTGAGATCTACATGGGCAGTCTTGGTCTTCCAGACTGCTGATGACCAGAACCCTTCTTTCTGGAGAAGGAAGCGGGCCAGCTATAGACACACGAGTAACTGAGCTCTGTCTGGGCTGAACTCAGCTGTTCCATTAAGTCCTCTGCTAGAGGAGGCTCTGTCCCTGTCCATCTAAAAGTTATAGTCATCCAGGGGGATTAAAGCTGTCTGTGATCAGTGTAGACGAAGCAGATTCAGTATGCATGGCACCTGGAGGGAAGAGATGAAATGCCCCCAGGTAAGGGTCCCTGGGGCCCTGAGGTGCTGAAACTCTCAGATGTCCCCTCCCCCATTGAAGGGGACCACAGTTGGACAAGGGAGACCTGAAGCTCAGTGAGAACAGGTTCTGATTTTTTTAACCTTTTCATGTTGCTTACAACAGCCTGAAGGACTTTTATGATATCTACGAAGTTGCTGCCTTGAAGTGGAAGGTGAGTGCTGGTGCAGGACCAAAGACCAGAGAGCCAGAGAGGGAGTGGGGCCAGCTGCTAGGGGGGTGGGGGGATGAGGCTGAGCGCACCAGAGCCCCAGCTCCTTCCCTGCTGAAACAGCTCAGCTCTCGGCTTGGCACCCTGCACTGCAGGATTACAGGTGGCCCCCCCTTGTGCCCTGACCATTGCACTGTAGCTTCCTGGTTAAGAGCACCCCATTAGTCATGGACATCAGGCAAGTTACCAAACCTTCCCAAGGCTTGTCTCACCTGGGAAATGGGAGAACGATGATCCCTACCTACAGTTATGTTCAGGATTACATAAAAAGAAGGCATGTGTATGGCTCCATTTACAGGCTCAGTGGACAGCAGCATCGTTGTCCTTATTTCCATCCCTGAGTGTTTTCGTTACTCCCCAAGTTAGCCAGGGGAGCAGGGCAGGAAAGCGGCAGCCTGGCCCCTAGGGCGAGGTTCTGGTCACTGGTCCTCACACCCTCCTCTCCATGGCCCTGTTTCCTGGCCAGGCCAAGAGAAATAGAGAACACTGGTTTGATGAGCTTCCCAGAACGGCATTCCTCATCTTCAAAGGTAAGGTTGACCTGAATAAGACATCTGGGCAGCTGGGGACAGATGGAGGTTTCCAGAGACCCCAGACAAGCATTTGAAGAGCATGCTCACAGGGTGAGTGTGTACGTGTGCATCTGCATGTCTGTGTGTATACAAGAGACAGACAGTGTGGTCACCCCAGCAGGCAAGTAAGTGCGTTTTCTAAAAGGTAGTAGGATTACATTATCGATTCTCTTCTCAAATCTGCCTTTGTGGATGTGGTATATATACACAATGGAATATTATGCAGCCATAAAAAGGAATGAGATCTTGCCATTTGCAACGACATGGATGGAACTGGAGGGTGTTATGCTGAGTGAAATAAGTCAATCAGAGAAAGACATGTATCATATGACCTCGCTGATATGAGGAATCTTTAACCTCAGGAAACAAACTGAGGGTTGCTGGAGTGGTGGGGGGTGGGAGGGATGGGGTGGCTGGGTGATAGACATTGGGGAGGGTATGTGCTATGGTGAGCACTGTGAATTGTGCAAGACTGTTGAATCACAGATCTGTACTTCTGAAACAAATAATGCAATATATGTTAAGAAAAAAAAAAAGAAGAAGATAGCAGGAGGGGAAGAATGAAGGGGAGTAAGTCGGAGGGGGAGACGAACCATGAGAGACGATGGACTCTGAAAAACAAACTGAGGTTTCTAGAGGGGAGGGGGGTGGGGGGATGGGTTAGCCTGGTGATGGGTATTAAAGAGGGCACGTTCTGCGTGGAGCACTGGGTGTTAGGCACAAACAATGAATCATGGAACACTACATCAAAAACTAATGATGTAATGTATGGTGATTAACATAACAATAAAAAATAAAAAAAAATCTGCCTTTGTGCCTAATCGCATATTCCGACCATCCTCCTGTGGCAGGATATATAGCGAGCATAGATGATCCCTGACATCATGCTTGCCCAGCATAATATTCAAAATTCTGAAATCCAAGTGTTGCCCCATAATTAAATGCCAGTTTTGAAGTTCCGTGGAGGGGCATGGTTAGCTCGCAGGGGATTTCTCGTCCAAGAAGCCTGAAGCCTTGGGTGTGGGCCGTTAGGAGCAAGAGTCAGGACGGTGTATCCTATTTTGTGATTTCTCCTGCAGCTTGGGTTTTGGGTACCGCTGTTAGTCCATATTCTTTAGAGGGTTTTCCATTCCATGGAGGGATAGTTACTCAAGTGGATGAATATAGTCCCGGATCGAGGCCAATGGCAAGTTAAGGTTAGCCGTGGCCAGCAAAGCTTCGCTGTGCTGCATCCTGGCTCCGAGCTGCCGGGCTCTCCTCAGAACAGCTGTTGGCTATGTGGTCTTGCCTGAGCACAAGCGTGGGGTCACTCTGAGAGCACGCCCTCCTTCCTCACCCCTGGGCATAAACACCCTGATTGCTCACGTGTGCGAAGTGTGTGGTCGGGGAAAGTGTCCTTGCAAATGAAGATTTCGATGTTAACATTTCTTCTCTTCAAATAGGAATTAATATCCTTGTGAAGTCCAAGGCCTTCCAGTATTTCATGTGTAAGTGAGAAAGACCATAGCTCCAGGCCCCATCCTGCCTGGGTCTTTTACCATTCCAGAAGGTGGAGAGGCAAGAGATCAGCCCTGCAGCCATGTGGTTGACTTTTTATTATAGAGAATTCCAAGCATGTGTAAAAGTGGGGAGAGGATAATGAGCATCCACGTACCCATCACCCAGTTTCAATGGCTGTCACCCCATGGCCAGTCATTCTGTCCATCTGTACCCTCACTGTGGCTCATCATCCCCTCCCTAGACCTGGAGATTTTGGAAGCAGATTTCAGAACCACAGGATGCGGTTGGTTGCTCCGTCACTTAAGCTGGTTTCAGTCTGTAGGTTTCTCTTCCGCCCCTTTTCTCCGTCTTGTGACAGTGAGTTGAAGAAATGGGACTGTTTGGCCTTCAGTCTTGTTTTCACATGTTCCTCTGTTGTTTATTTCCCGTCATCTGGTAGTTACATCTAGAGTTGTGTTGTCCAGTGTGGTAGCAATTTGCCATGTGTGGCTATTTAAATTTAAGCAACTAAAATGAAAAAAGCCACAGTAGCCACATCTCAAGTGCTCAGTCACCACAAAAAGCTAATGACTACCAGTTGTAATGACTACCAGTTGGACAGCCCAGAGGAGGGAATTTCCGTTGTCATAGGAAGTCCTCTTGGACAGTACTAATGGCCTGGTGGGATTCAGTCTTTCTAAAGGGCTCGGGTTCCATTTAGTGGGAAACGGTGTTTAGACACCACAGTTTGAAATGCTAAAGGTGCTCACAGCTTGGAGTTGGTTATTACTTCTAGGCCTTTCCATGGACAGAGGTAGGATTTTGTTTTTAAAGATAAATCATATCGGGAGTTTATCCTGACTTTTCTAATTCAAATTCAGGACTATTGTGTTTTTACCGAACATTCTCATTCTTTCATATCCAGATTCCGCCCCCCCTGCCGTCTTAAAATCCTGGTTCCCAACACCACTCACACAGTTACTCATTTGCTGTACCCCACATTAGACTCAAAACTGTCTCCAGACAGTGATCCCAACACAGTCCCAGCAACACAGTGACTAGAACATCCCTCTGGGGACATACATTCACATGACACGTGTCAGGGTCACCTGTAGTGGTCCTTTCTCCATGTGGGGGTGTCACCAACTGGACACACATTTAGGTTTCTTTATTTCATTTTATTTTTGATTTTCAGGGATTGCTTTTTATACATCTAACTTTGTTTTATACTTATGTAAATTGTCTACGTGGTTCCAAGTCAGATCTACAAAACAAAGTATATTTAAGGATATCTCATTTACATCCTGTCAAACCTCCTCCAATGGGTAACTTCTATTTTGGTTTCTTCTTCCATTTTTTAAAAACTATAAGTAGATACACATATATGCCTATCCCCATGTCTTAATTTAATGGTAGCATACTTTATATACACTTTTTCCCACCTTATTTTTTTCAGTTAACAATATATCCCAGAGACCACTCCCCATCAATATAGAGAGATATTCCTCATTTCTTTTTAGAGTTGATACTTCACCATTTCATGAACGTGTCACGGTTGATCCAACCAGTCCCCTGTTGATCATTTAGGGCACTTCTAGATTTTTGCTCTATCAGTTCTCCAGCAAATGGCTCGCAGGACACATTGTTTTGTGTTTTGCTAGTATGTCACGGGGGTGGCTTGCTAGAACTGGGATGCGTATGTAAAAGGCCAAATGAATATGTCATTTTGCTAACTAGCTCATGCAGTCATCTTAAAATCACCTGTCTCTGGGGAAGAGCAACCATTTTAATACTCAAGCATCTTTTACACCGACTTGGAATGGCCTGTGGGTTTTACTGAAAAACAGCCGGTATTCCTACGGTGACATAGAGCATGCTTTTAGAAACCTGTGGCCATTTTCTAAGTGAAACCACTGGCTGATGTAGCTCATGTAAAAGCACTAAGCGGAAGGAAGCTATCCATCACATGGGTGTGTGGAGCATCTCCCGGGGGCTGCCAAGAAGGTAGCCAGGGGGGCTGCCGCTGTGAGCTCTCTATTTGCACACCCATCTGTGTTTTCTCTATTACGGGCCTGTTTGCAGACTTGGTGGTGGCAGTCAACGGGGTCTGGATCCTTGTGGAGACCTTCATGCTGAAAGGTGAGCCCTGGCTGGGGTCCGGCTGGTTCTGCGGGCACATCAGGCCCCACCGCCTGACCTCCCGCCTCTTGTCTCACAGGCGGGAACTTCTTCTCCAAGCACGTGCCCTGGAGTTACGTCGTCTTCCTGACTAGTAGGTTTCTGAACGTGGCTTTGCTGAACTGCTTGTCTTAAACACTGGCCTGGGGAGGGGAGGCTGGAGACCTCAGAAGAGCCTCGGCAGAACCGGAGCCAGGCCAGGTGTGGGCGGGGCTGGGGGCGGGGCCTCTACTAACTGCCTCCTCCTGTTTCCAGTCTACGGGGTGGAGCTGTTCCTGAAGGTTGCTGGCCTTGGCCCCGTGGAATACCTGTCCTCTGGGTGGAATCTGTGAGTGGAGTGCACGTTTCTTAACCATGTCCGAGACTGCGAGAGCCGCGGGTCCTCTCCCTACCCTCCCACAGCACGCACCGTGGCCTGCTGTGGCAGGAGGAGGGGCCAAGGACAGGGGCAAGGCCTTTGTCTGCTGGAGCAGTTCTGCATGTGGCTCTGGGACTCGCCAGCATCAGGCCCCCCTCGCCCCTTCCTCCTAGACATGGCCTCTTAAGGGTCCTCAGGCTGGCTGGCTTTGACTAGTCCTTTGGCCCCTGCACCCATCGCCAGCAACTACGCTCTTTTCTCCTCCATAAAAACCATGATTCCAACAGAGAAGGAAGCTTCTCCCACCCACCTTGGTCAGCCGCTAGCCAGGGGTGTGAAGAGACCCGAGTGGCTCTTGTCCCCATTCCACAGAGACCTCCAAGGCCACTTACCGCCCACTTAAGTGAACTCACCCACGAAATCAGGCTATACTCATGAGGTCTTGGTCTTGGCAGATAGAGAAGAGTCGAGGAAGAGCAGTAGGGGGACGTGCACCATGCTGTGTTCAGAGTCTCCATGGGTGTCTGCAGAGGAGAGAAGGCCCCCCGCCTCCAGCAGGGCTGGCTGGCTGGCCTTGGGGGGATCCGACCTGCCCATCCTGCCCCTTCCCTCAGTAACCTCATTGGGGTCAGAGGTTACCCATGTAACCCGACGTCTGCTATTAGACCAGTGCAGGAATTTCTGGGCATTTCTGATCCCTGCTCTGTGTGCTGTGCCTGGGGGTCCAGCCAAGCTGGCCTCAGAAACCCCAAGGCGGCAGGAAGCTGCTTCCTGAGTTGTGTGGCTGCAGGCTCTTGCTGGGGTCCGCATGTGGGCTCCTTGGAAGGGAGCACTGAGAACAGGGCTGGGGAGCAGGGAGCTGCGGGACAGAGGCGGGCCCAGGCAGGCCGAATGGACCGCGGCTTCTCCCTCTCCCTCCCAGGTTCGACTTCTCGGTCACGGTGTTCGCCTTCCTGGGACTCCTGGCTCTGGCCTTCAACATGGAGCCCTTTTATTTCATAGTGGTCCTGCGTCCCCTCCAGCTGCTGAGGTGACAGGGGCGGGGGCAGGGCGGGGAGAGCCTTGGGACTGGTCTGGGAAGTGGCAGGAGGGCACCGGAAGATTAATGAGCCTGGTGTCAGAGAGTACCCCACTGCAGAGGCGCCCAGCCCGTCTCCACCTGTGGGGGGCATGCGGCCTGCCCACCTTCTCACATCCCGGGGACGGTTGCCTCTGACCGTGGAGGGGAAACCTGGTCCACAGCGCGGGTGACCTCGGTCTGCAGCCCCAGAGACGCATGTGCTCAGAGTCATAAACCAGAAGGCCACAGCCTCCGAGGGTGCAAGGGGAGTTTCTGAGGGGCCCCCAGGCTTTTCTGACACAGCGTCTTGTCAAGAAAAACCCTCCCTGGCTCTCACCTTTTCCGCAGAGACGACTGTGGGGAGTCAGTAAGGCACTGCCCACGGACCACCCCTTATCACCTGGGGGTCGGGAGCTCTCAGTGTCTTCAGAAGCCTGGGTCTCCCTGTGTGTGTCCCGCCCCGATCCCATACGTGTCCCTCCTGGGAAGAGAGGTGGAGGTGGGGATGGCTGTCGGGGGCTGCGTCTCTCTGGAAGAACCCAGAGCCATGCCCCAGTGGTGGGGGCCGGGGTTGGGGGAATGTCCGCTTCCTCCCCATACAAGGCGGCCCTTTGTTGGCTGCCGAGCCGCTGAGCCGCCATGCGCCTGGCTCGTCTGCAGGCGTGGCTTCTGTTCCCTTCTTTCTGGGCTTTGCCTCGCTGTGCTGAGCAAGGCCTTGCCCCTCTCAGGGCCTCCTGGCTGTCTTGGTAAACGCCTGCCTCCCCCAAGGAGGAGACCAGTGAGATGCCCCCAGGCCGGCAGCGGGGAGGGCAGCAGGGCTCATGGTGGGCAAGAGGCCCCGGGCCTTCCCCTCCCGCCCATGCCGGGGAACAGGGCTGTGGCCATGCCAACGTCTGAGCGCCCCCCGGTCTCTTCCCTCAGGTTGTTTAAGTTGAAAAAGCGCTACCGCAACGTGCTGGATACCATGTTTGAGCTGCTGCCCCGGATGGCCAGGTACGGTCCTGCCTCTGGGCCCCCAGGGCCAGGCGCCGTGAGGCTTGTGCCCCCAGGGGGGCAGCTGGGTGGTAGTCGGGGGAGAGGAGGCGGCCCGGAAAGGACTGACATCGAGGGTCTGGCGGGTCTCCAAGGAGACTGAGATGTTGACCACCACAGGTCTCCCTGGTACCACTTTTCTCCACTGACCTGTCTGAAATATTTAGTAGGGAGGGCAGGGAGCTGTCAACTCACTTACCACCTGTGTCTACATTCACAGGTAAGGGGTCACCTGTGAGTCTACCTTCACAGGTAAGGGGTGAATCTCTGGTAAAGGGGCATCTGTTAATAGAGTCCTGACTCGAGCCGTTTTTGAGCCCAGACCTGAATCAGGAGGCCCCTTCCCTGCAGGCACTTTCCAGTTGGTAAACCTGGCTAGGGGCATGCCTGTCCATCAGTCAGTGCAGTGGGTCTGAGGATGCTGGGGCTGCCGGAGGCGCTGGTCTCTCCTGCCTGACGCCCAGTCACCCTGTCCCTTCTGACCCTCCTCCCCAGCCTGGGCCTCACCCTGCTCATCTTTTACTACTCCTTCGCCATCGTGGGCATGGAATTCTTCTGTGGGATCCTCTACCCCAACTGCTGCAAGTGAGTACGCAGTGGGGCCTGGCCCTGCCCGCCCCCGCCATGTTTCCGGAGGACCCAAGCCAGGACTGGCGCGCTGCCCCCAGCCCTGCCTAGCGGGTCCCCCGCAGTCTCGGGCGCCGCAGGGACACACCTCTCCGAGCCCCAGCACCCTTCGAAGCCCCGGGAATCACTTTGCTTTGCTTTCGGGGGCTTAGTTGAGTATGATAGCTAAGCGAGGGACCTGGAATCAGAGGGCTGTCTGTGAGGCAAGGACACCTGAGCAGGTTTCCCCGTCCCCAAGCAGGCCTCCGTTCCCTCACCCTTCGGGCTGAGGTCTGAAGACCTCCCCTGAACCAGGAGTAGCCTGAGGCCCGAGTCCTATGGCTTCCTCCCACTTCTCTGGGCATGGTGGGGACTCGGCAGACACATCCGCTCAGGCCGCCTGGCAGCATTAGGCCGATGGACACCCACAGGAAGGCCTTTGGGGGCAGGGGTAGAGCATGGGGAGCACAAGCTCCCGTGACTTCTCCCTTCCTCCAAGCCGCCACAACGAAAGCAGTGTGCTCTGGTGTTAATTCTCTAGTCACAGTGTTCTCTTCAAAATTTAGCCTGTGAGGCCTCAAGCACAAACTCCTTCCAAAAACGCTGGCAGCCATTTTGAGTGTCGGGCTGAGCTCAGAACCAGAGGCCGACAGCATGGGCCACAAACTCCACGATGGGCCAGAGCCACACGAGGCCCGGGACTCTGCCCTCTGAACAAGTTCCCTGGGGGCCCGAGGACCAGACAGGTAGAAACGTCAGCATGAATGTTAACAGAGCAGCCAGAAAGGACTGGAAGGAAAGCCGCAAATAAGCTCTCAGAACAGGGGCAGCCTTTCGGAGCACTCCCACCTGGTGCTGGGGTGAGCCCGGCAAGGAACTCTCCCCCGCATGGGGTCGCAGATGGGGAGAACCAGGGGAGACACCGTCTTTCTCTCCCTTGCTAGCATCTCCCTCCGGTAGCTGGGAGGGAGACGGCTTTGCTGGTAGCAGAGAAATGCCAGATGGATGCAGATGAGCAGGGGGCAAGCCTAGGAGTCCCCAGCAATGCCCAGCCAGTGAGAGGAGCCGAGGGCCTCCCTTGAGCCAGGAAGGTGGGCCAGAGAGCTGGGGGCTGGGCCAGGACGGCGGCTCCCTGGTCAGAGCCTTGTCCGCTTAAGCCTTTTGTCCTCTGTCGAGGTGACCGATTTTCTTGTGACCTGCCCCTGCCCCTCTGTCTCCCTGGCCAGTACCAGCACCGTGGCTGACGCCTACCGCTGGCTCAGTCACGCCGTGGGCAATACGACCGTTGTGGACGAAGGCTACTACTATCTCAATAACTTTGACAACATCCTGAACAGCTTCGGTGAGTGCAGAGGCCACAGGCGGGACAGTCCCGGGGACACTGCCTTGGCCGCCGTGGGCCCCAGACGCGGCCTAGCAGAGCTGTCAGGGGCCTCCCCAGTCTGAGCTGTTGGCGACACTTTCCTGAGTCTTCTGGAGCCTCGGTGGGGCCCGTGGTTTGCCCTGCCGCAGGGTGCAGGCCAGAGCCCAGCACCCACTCCCCGCCAGGTTTCATTCCTGGGAGCAGAGGTGCTTCATGCTCTGCTGGGAGGGGGACAGCGTGAGGCTAGGGAACCCCCCCCACCTAGTCACAGCCCCACAGTTGCAGGCTGAGACAGCCACACTAGCTCGCCACAGTGCCCTGCACTCACCCCAGCCCCCAGCTCGGGCCCGCGCGTGGGTTCCACGGAGAGGCCGGTGCCAGGGCCGGGGCAGGACACAGCTCAAGAGGAAGGGGAGCCCATCGTGGCATCCCAGCTCTACACCGATGGCCCGCCCCCAGCCCTGGTTGGTCACAGGCTGCCGAGGCAGAGGCACGCTCTCTGGGGGACAGGCCAAGGTGGCAGCACTCCCTACGAGGTGTGTGCTCCGGCCCGGGAGCCGGGGGGGGGGGGGGGCTTGGAACACACAGTCCAAGTTGGCAGACGGGGACACCACCATCTAGGTGCGTGGTACCCAAGATAGGCAGAGAGAGGCCACTTGAAACAGACTCGGAAAAAGTGACTGTGACTGAAACACTTCTCATTCCCCCTTCCCTTTGGCAGTAACCTTGTTCGAGCTCACAGTTGTCAACAACTGGTACATCATTATGGTAAGGACATTGGTCAACTCCTGGGGGCATCTTCCCACCATCCTCTGAGACCAGCTCTGGCCTTGCCTGGCCCCCGATGGGATGCCTCGCTCTTCTGTTCCCTGTCGGGGTTGGGGGCCTGGGTCACACAGGGTTGGGGTTCTGCAGAGAGCCTGCAGTGCGGGCTGGGCTCCAGGAGCCACCCCTCTGTGTTTGCTAGACTTGCTTCTGTCCCTGCCTCCCCCCACCACATCCCCTAGCGGCCCGGAGATGCCAGTTAGCCTGTGGGTCTCTGTCCTTTTTCCACTGCTGTCAAGAAACAGTGTGGCAAGGGTTGTTGGGTTTGGTTTTCCATTCCTTAAATTCTTCCAAGTCTTCCACCCCTGCTTGGGACAAAGACTGCCCATGTCAGTCCTGAACCCTGCCACCCTGGGGAGCATCGAGGGCTCATGGCAGCACAGAGGAGTTTTTAGACCCTGGGAGTGAGGGCCCCCTCCTGTGTCTGCCACACCCCTGGGGCAGATTGGGCAGGGTCTGTAAAGTAACCCCCCAGCAGGGGACCGTGGAGTGGCCCAAGTGCACAGTGACCTGGCCCTGCCTGGGTACCCACTCACTGGCTGCCCCCTGTGTCCCCAGGAAGGTGTCACCTCTCAGACCTCACACTGGAGCCGCCTCTACTTCATGACTTTTTACATCGTGACCATGGTAGGTTGCCAGCCACACTCTCTGCCCTTCATCACTCAGAGTCTCCAGCTGCCCCTGCCTGATGGGCGGCCGCCCGGGGAGGAGGAGCTGGGACCGGGCGTCAGCATCTGACCGGGTTCTGCTGGGTGCAGGCCCCGCAGTGGCTCACATGCCCGCCCTCCCACTCTCTGCGCCCGGCCAGGTGGTGATGACCATCATTGTCGCCTTCATCCTCGAGGCCTTCGTCTTCCGAATGAACTACAGCCGCAAGAACCAGGACTCGGAAGGTCTGTGCAAAAGCAGCCATGGCCAGAGCCTTCCCGCTGCTTGTCTGGCTGGCTGTCGGCTTCCCGGCTGTCGGCTGCCCAGCTGTCAGCTGTCTGGCTGTCCGGTCCCACTGTCTGGCTGTCCGGTCCCACTGTCTGGTTGTCCGGTCCCGCTATCTGGTTGTCCAGGCTTCTGGCCGTTCAGCATGTCTGTCTGGTGTATCTGTTAGCTCTCTCGTGTGCATTGCTTTTCAAATAACTTAATGACGGAAGAATGCTCTCGATCTCATGTTCAAAATAAAAATAGTCCATGCCCGAGATTAGAAGAATCGCAGAGCAGAGAAAGGCCTATTGCGAACACAGCAGCCCTCCGCCCCGCCCTCCCACGCCTCCAGACACTTGTCATCCATAGCTGGCTGTCCTTTTCGCTGTGACCTCCGCATCTCTAAATCACATGGTCGCAGTGTGGTTCTAAAGGGTGTAAATGTCGTACCAGTAGTTCATCCTTCTGCAACTGGATGACCGCAGCTGGGATAATGGCCTTGCCTGTTCCAAGGTACAGAGCTTTGTGCGTACTGATCCTTCCAGATTCTCCATCAGAGCCACCACATACCTGTTTGTTGTTTCCAAATCTCTGTCTTATCAGGCCATCTGACCATTTTGGCTGAGACTCCCTGCTGAAACCCTCTGTCCCCTATAAGCTGCTGGCCCAACCAGCGCCCCTGGCACCCACAGCAAGGGGAGGGGAAGGGACGTGCGTGCCAGATGGCAGGAGGTGGGGGGGCGTGTCGTGCTGATGCGGGTTTGTTTGGAGAGGGAATCTTAGGATGCCTGCTGGGGCCACAGGGAGGAGGGCTGAACCAGACCAAGCCAGATTGGGGGGCTCTGAGCCCCAGGCTCCTTCCCAGCCCTGGCCTCCCCTCTTACAGTTGATGGTGGCATCACCCTCGAGAAGGAAATCTCCAAAGATGAGCTGGTTGCTGTCCTGGAGCTCTACCAGGAGGTGCGAGGAGCCACCTCGGACATCGCCTGGCTGCTCAAGGTCCTCTCCCAGATGGAGAGACATGAGGTGAGGAGCCTCAGGGTCGCCTCCAGTGGAGGGGACAGGTTTTGGCTTAGTGGAGGGCCTCCCCCACTGTCATCCCCTCAAGCCGGCTGAGGCAGGGCACCAGGGCCCCCGCTCGGACCGATCCTAAGCCTCCGTGCTTTTTTAGCAAAACACCGTGGTGTTTCTGGGACGGAGATCAAGGACCAAAAGTGACCTGAGCCTAAAGATGTACCAAGAAGAGATTCAGGTAGGCGTGCCCCTGCCCCTGCTGCCTAGACCCTCACCCCCAGCTCCTGCCTGGGGGTGGGCCTCCCTGCTGCTGAGCGGGGGCTACCGTCCTGTTCCTGCCCTGAGTGTGGAGTCGGGGAGGCTCAGTGCAGGGATCAGGGCCATCCGTTAGACCGCTGCCCGTGGCGTCTGGGACGCAGCGCTGGGCAGGTCCTTCCCCAGCACAAGCAGCTCTCCCATACGGCCTTGCCCCTTGAGCATTCTCCAGAACCTATCCCGATTTCTTACTCTGAGCCAGAGCCACTAGTGCGGTGTGTTCAACAGGAGATGTCATGGGCAAGAGGGGGGTGCAGGCCCCGGAGAGCTAGTGAGGGCCGGGCTCGTCAGAGAGGGCAGCCCCTTCTCGGGGCCATCAGGTTCTCCTAGGGCCTTGGATCCCTTGGGTGTTTTGGCTGTTTGAGGTTTTATTGTGGTTGTTCTAATTTAAGAGAAGGGAGAAGTCCATTTTTTTTTTTTTTTTTTTTTTTTTTTTTTAGTAAAATCTCCGTCTTTCCACATTGGGAGCTAGGTAAACGATCTTGCAAAGCACCATGTGGGCTGACACCCTGCATTCCAGACAGAACCCACAGAGTGCAGGCCACCAGCACATGAGCTCTGTTTTGGGTCTTCCGTTCAGCCTCCGGGTCCCAGGGCTCAGGGGAGAGTCTCCCACGCCACCCATCGTGACTCAGCTGTTTCTGGCATCCTAACAGCCAGAAACCCTCTGTTTTCACTGGGACAGTGATGACCAGTGTCCTCGCCCAGAAGGCAGGGAGTCTGTAGCACGCCAAGCTGACTCACATTCTCTGTGAGAACACAAGGGGTACGGACACATGGTGGTTCGTGAAACTGGGGCCACAGAGATGTGAAACTCACATGAACTTCAGCGTCATGAGACCTGGGTTTGATTGCTGGCTCTGCGACCTTGGGCACGTCCCTCAGTCTGTTCACACCTGTGAAAGGGGGACAGTCTCTGGCTCACAAAGCAGAGAAGATGGCTCCAACGTGGGCATGCACTCTGCTGCTCTCCTTTGTCCTCTGCCCGTCTGTCCACTCCCGGCCTCAGTGTCCCCCTCTGTACAGTGAGGGGGCACAGAAAGAAGGCCGTCTCAGTCTTGTTTAAGCTCCCACGTCCTGTGGCTCAGATTCTTTAAACACCTAAGGTAGCTTTTCTAATTCCTCAATCACCTGTCTCTGAAAATGTCAGGTGACAAAACAGTGTGGGTCTTTGGTGGGTTACGTTTTTTTTTGCAAAATGCTCTCACAGCCTTATTGGAGGGCAGCAAAAGCAATGTGAGAGTTAGGAGAGGCTCTCAACTTCATCCAGCTTCATACAACTTCTAAGCCTCGGCTTTCTTGGGTGTATCGTGACACGGTTCCTGCCAAGCTCGAAAGGGTAACACCGGGGAATCCCTTTGTGAAGGACAAAAGATTATGTTCACAAGCAAACAGAGGATGATTATGACTACCTGGGCCTCGCTCAAAGAGGTGATATGTGCCAAGGAGAATATTTTTTTTTTAAAGATTTTATTTATTTATTTGAGAGAGAGAATGAGAGAGAGAGAGAGAGCATGAGAGGGAGGAGGGTCAGAGGGAGAAGCAGACTCCCCGCTGAGCAGGGAGCCCGATGGTGGGACTCGATCCCGGGACTCCAGGATCATGACCTGAGCCGAAGGCAGTCGCTTAACCAACTGAGCCACCCAGGCGCCCTGCCAAGGAGAATATTTATAAGGAGGCTTGCAAACCTCTAACAAGGGAAAGATTTCACGGTAATTTTTTTCTGTTTGGGCCACACGCAGAATTCCCAGCAGGCCTGGGGGTGTCCTGAGTGAGGCTGGCTCCCGCTGCCCGCTGTGTGCCCCAGGGTGGGGCAGGGGCTCTTCCGGCTGGGGCAGGCACGGGGCTGGCTGGGAGGGGTGCCGCCCGCTCAGCGCCCCGTCTGCGCTCTGCTCTAGGAGTGGTACGAGGAGCACGCCTGCGAGCAGGAGGAGCGGCAGGGACAGCTCATCGGCAGCGGCCAGGTCCCCGCCACCCAGCAGCTCCCAGGTGGCCGCCAGCGCTCCCAGACCGTCACCTAGCCCCAGCACGACAGCCATCTCTTCTATGCAATAACACAATAGTATTATTTTACTACAACGTATTGAAAAAAATGCGCGCGTGTGTGTGTGCACATACACGCATTCATATATATGCACATATTTATATATAGGAAGAGAAAAAGACAAGATGGGGTTTGGTGTGTAACCACCCTGCCCTGTTTTTCTTAACCCCAGAGGTCACTCTGGTTTGGGGGGGGTCAGGCTGCCGTGAGCTCTGCCTAACGTGGAAAGTTCCAGAAGGCCTCTTCAGAAGAAGACCACTTGGATAGATCCTGCCAATCTCTGCAGGGCTCACCTTCAAAGTGGGCCAGCCCTCCCTAGGCCAGATCCACACCGTCTTCCCAATGCTGCTCTCACACCCCCGTCCCAGCTGACCGCTTCCCCACTAACTTTCCCCGCGGCCCGTGTCACGGGGTGTCTGGCCTGCTTTAGGGACAAAACCACTTAGGATGTGGGTTAGTATTTCTATAGATATGATAATATAATAGAACATTTCCTTGGGGGACCAGTCCCTAGGACCTAACGGATAGAATACTCAAGGGGTGTGATCATACCCATGCGGTTGGATCTCAGCCAGTGCTGGGCAGCACGAGATAGATAGCACGTGATTATGCAAATTCCACATCCTGGCTCTGTAAGCCTTCTCTCCCACACTTCCTTTGGTTTAACCCTTGTTGCTGCAGATCCTTCTAAAATGGCCTCCTTTAGAATCTCAGGTGGAGGAAAGCAAGCAAGAGGGCCGGGCTAATGGCTACCCGACCCATTCCTGAGATGGGCTTTCGCCACTAGAACCCTTTTCCTTGTGATTATCTTGTTCCGGCAGAGACATCTTGGTTACAGGATTCTGCTAAAGACAATGGCAGATCCTTCACATTGTGCATTAGGTTCTGCTGCTGGGAAGGGGTGCATGGAGCAAACGCTCACCGTGGGAGGTCCACGGCAGGCCTGCGGCTGAGCCCCTGCCTATCCACTGGGACAGCTCCCCCCGCCCCCCGAACCCACCTTGAGCAGTCCCCTCCGTGGACTCCACTGAGGCCAGAATGGGGACCCGGCTGCCCCAGGGTTCTTCACTGGCACAGCTATGTTCAGGTGAGCCCTCAGTTAACCGAGTCCCCCCTATATCTTGTGGGGGTTCTCCTGAGATCAGCAGGGTTGGGGTAGGACCGGTGCTTGAATCCAGAGCAGGCATTGGGGTCGGCAGCCCCAGTGAGCGCTGTTGGCATTGGCAGCAGAAGCAGGGCCAGAACAGAGGGAGCTCTGGTTCAGCTCTGCTGGGCTGCAAACCGAGCACGGTGCAGGAGGCAGTGGGATGAAAGGGGTCGGCAGGGGGCAGGGGAAGCAGCCCCCGCTGGGCATCCTGGTCTGACCCCAGCTTTCCAGATGCCTCCACTGCCTCCCGGGACTTAGGAAGGCGGGTGAGCAGAAGTTTCCCCCCTGTCACGCCCTCCTAGCAGGGTATGGCCTGATCCCAGGGGAGCCATGCTGGCTCCCCCACCGCCTCTCCCCGGCCATCCCCAAGGCCAAGGCTTCTCGAGGGTGGCCCTGGAGGGGCTGATTCCAGAGCCAGCACTGCACAGCTGTGCCCCTCACCAGGGGAGAAGTGGTGGACGTTTGTTTCTGTTTTTAAAGCACAGCCCTTTGGGGAAACAGTGAACCAGGGAGATCCCCACGGGGCATCAGGAGCCTGGCCTTGTCCACTTTGTCTCTGGACAGCCGCAGCCCTGCTGCACCGAGCCCCAGGCCAGAACCCCTTGCCCTCTCCAGAGAAGGAATTTTTATTTGTTTGCACAATTGGGTGCCTTTTAGCATTTGTGTGTTGAAATGGGTATTCTGGAATCAGGAGTCAAGGGACAGCTTTCGAAGGAGGATAGGTCCTCTGCCCTGAGTGTTTGAGCCTCATTCTAGTCCCTTCGCCTGGTGAACCAGGGAGGGGTGCCAGGGCAGCTGAGGCCCCTGGTGGGGGGGGTGGTACCAGGACAGGTCAGGTCTCGTCCTCCCTCCGGCGCTGTCCTCTGAGAAAGGCCCTGGTTCGGGCTAGATGGGAGGATGCAGCGGCAATCCTGCCGCGGGCCAGACCCCGGTCAGGAGAGGGCACCCTTGTCATTGAGGCTAAGGACAGGCTGGCCCCTCGGGGTCACCCAGGCCTGTGAGATCTGAGGGACCTGGGACATCGCCCAGCTCAGACGCCCTCTCACCACCCATGTCCTAGCCGAATGAAACCAAGGCCAACCTTACCAACCTGCCCTCGGCCGTGATGGCATTGTACCCCCGCCCCGCTTTGGGGGTGGGGGGGGCGCCACCTGGTCCCTCCTCCTCGCTTCCCTCCCCCAACCCAGCCTTACTCCACACCACGTGACAATCATTTTGTATGGATAGAGGGAGCAACGCTGTAAGGTTTTGTACATTGGTGATTTGTTACCTGGAAAACCCACTGTGTCTCCAGATTTCCGGCATATTAATAAAAAAGCCTCTGCTTTGTAAACGTGGCTGCCGCCTCGTGACTTCCACCAAGTGACATCCTATGGCTTCTGGCACCGCGGGGGGTTGGGGGGAAAGGGGCGAGGCCCCATCCGTGGTTGTTCCTGACCCCACCTCAGGCCCAAGCCTTTGGCCTTGGACCCAGCCCCTCCTCACCTGGCCCAGGTAAGGAAGAAATGGTAGAAGATGGGTGTGCTGCTTTCAGTACACGTGAAATATTTAATCATTTTTTTCACTGGGGGAAAAAATAAGTTGAATTGCTTTTCTGCAGCTGCTGACAGAAGGCAGTTGGGCAAACTGAACGGTTGCTCCTTGAAAAGGCAGGTCCGTAGCTGACAGCAGGAAGGCACTGGGGAGCACTCTCTCCGTCCTCCCTAGAGCTTCCGGGCGTTGGAAACCCGGCCCTGGGTTCCCCCTGAGGGAGGACGGGGCACAGTCCAACTGATGCCTGTTTCACAGCTGGGGAAACCCGAGGTTCAGGGCACAGGGGAGTCAGCCAACAGCCAGCAGACAGTTCGAGAGGTAGAGGCCGGAGCTGTGCCGTCCAATATGGTGGCCATAATGGGGCCAGTGCCATACGCTGCTCTTTTGGAGCCACTGAATAATACATATAATATAGGGCCTGTTTCTTTTGGCTTTTATTAACGTGGCGACTAGAAATTTCAAAATTCGGCATGTGTCTCACGTTTCATTTCTGTCGGACGGGACAGCTCTAGGACGCAGCCCGGGATGGCCGGACGCCCACCATGTTCTGCCCGCCATCTGAGTCGCCCTGACACCCTAAGCCTGGGGTTGACAGCAGTCTGAGTGAGCACTCAGGAGAAGATGCAGGAAGGCAGCAGGGCATGACTACAGGCCCTAGAACACTCTGTTGGTCTTTCGACACCGGCCGGAAGGCACTCAGCCTCTGAGAGGCTCCACGGATAATCCAGGGAAGTCTACCTTCTGTCTGCAGCTCTGTGCACAGCACAGCCGGGTCTCCGATTTCCCAGAAACAAGGCCTAGCTGTTCTCCCTGCACAGGTGGCAGCCAGGAACCTCCAGCAGAGGCAGCGGTCCCTGCCGCCCCCAGCCACCCCCTTCACAGCCACCCAGGCCAGACGTCCATCTCGCCGCCTGCAGTGACACCTCCTGGCCACCAGGCGGCCCCGGACACGTGGCGTCATTCACGCACTTTTCAAGTGAATCACCCCAAATTCCGTCAGCAGGGCCACCACGAGGAAGTTCACATAGAAGAGGAGCAGGCAGAAGCCGTAGACTTTGTTCAGCTGGAAGCACTGCAGTGGGACCGAGACCAGGGAGCAGACGAGGCTGAGGCCCAGGGCGCCCGCCAAGACCCACACCAACAGTCCATCTGGCTCCAGCTGTGGGGGCAGTGGGGGGGGGAGGGGGGAGAGGCCCGGTCACTGCAGCCACCAGTCACCCGCCCCTCGCTAGGGGCCAGGGCAGGACTTCTGGCCCCCTTGGCCACACCCCACCGTGAAGTTTCCTCCTTTGAGCACCCTAACTTGGGGTCATTTGTCGTGGCAGCCCTAGGACACTAATACAGGAGGTTACATACACACGTTACATGCAGATGCTGAAAACTTCTCAAGCCAGCCATACAGAAGAGTAAAAAGAAGTGAAATTGTCCTCTCCCCACCTCCCTTCCTTCCAGACTTAACGTTTGTCTAACCGCACACTGGGCAGTGTGCTGGGTGTGTTACCCACACCATCTAGCGTCTCATCTTCCCATCCGCCTGCGAGGGGAGCGCCATTACCCCCAGTGCACAGACGAGCAAACTAATGAGGGAGGGACAGAGCCCACATCGACGTCCAAGCTCTCAAGGATACCTTATCCTTCTTCCCCACACAGTGACGTATCTGCACGCGCACACACACACACACACACACACACACACACACACACACACACACACACACACCAGACCTGCACAGCAATTCTGAAACCAGAAATGGAATTGTGCAGTACGTAGCGTTTGAGAGCAACCTGTGTTTTCCACCCCACACAACCCACGGCCATCCTTCCCTGATGACCTTCCCTGATGCCCTGTGTCTTAATTTACAGCGGGAGCATTTCGTAAACTCAGTACAAAGGCAGCGGAATGCAGACACACATGCATGCATGCATGCACGCATGCTCCACAAAGAGCAAGAGAAAGTTAGAAAAAGAGCCAACCCTAAAGCCTCATTATCTGCAACTGCCTGGGAACTGATAATGAAAGCAACCTATGAAACCCATGAACAAAATTTGCAAATGGTGTTTACCTTTTAGAAAAGCAAACTTTCCTGGGTGCCTGGGTGGCTCAGTCGGTGAAGCACCCGACTCTTGACTCTGGACTTCAGGTCAGGTCAAGATCTCAGGGTTGTGAGATCGAGCCCCTGCTTAAGATCCTCTCTCTCCCTCTCCTTTTGCCCCTCCCCCCTCAAAAAAAAAAAAAAGGATCGTCTATTTAAAGAAAAGCAAAGCAAACTTTCCAAGCAGTAAGTAGCTATTTGCTTGTGGGCGTGGCCACTGCCAAAGGCTGGCCCCATGCCAGCTAATTATAAGCCAGCCACAAGTCCCACCATCGTCACCACTGTCACCATCGAGAGCTGAGAGAGAGTGGGTGACTGTTCCCATTAATACCGCCATCTTTCGGCCTCACAGGACCCCAAGTGCTCTTCCAAGTGGGGGAGGGAGCCTGCAAACCATCCCCCGAGGCCATGCCCCCCCTTCCCCATCCCCATCATAATCCTTCTCTTGTTTGGTCTCTGAATTCAGGTCCTTCAAAATAGAGATGCCCGATGCGCACCGCAGTGCAGTATTTGAGACTAGCAAAAGTTCCCCTAGGAATCCTGATTTCTTCTCTAGAAAATTTGGAGTATTTGGCCACGTGAGGCCCACCTGAGTCACCTACACGTTTCGGTTACCTTCCCGGCCCCGGCAAGTGTTGGGGTTTTCAACCTCTGTTAGAACAGGCTTTCTCAAGCGACCTACCTTCATCAGTCCCCAGGGAGCTTATTTTAAAATGCAGGTTTCCAGGTCCCACCCCTGCAATGCCTGGGAACGGAGGTCTCACGCACCCCCAGGAAATTCTTAGGCATCCTGGAAACGTGAGAACCTCCACTTGAGGTGTCTCAGAACCTTCTCCAAATCTGCCAGGCTCCCGCCTGCAGGGGCTTAGTCCCCCATCCTGGTCTACCCAGGAAGCTTGGGGGGTGACCATCAACCCCACTTCACAGGCAAGGAGACTGAGGCTCAGAGATGTCCTAACTCACCCACAGTCACACAGCAAGAGGCTTAAGTGATGGGGGACCATTACCTAAAGCCAGGGCCTTCCTGCCCCTTCCCTGAAGTGACATCCTAGTTACTCTATGAACTTGTTAGGAACACGTTTTTTCAACCCTCTACTCAAGATATTTTTAAAATGTTCTACAAATCAGGCTTGTCACAAATTCAGACAACGCCCCTCCCCAGCAAGCATGCGCCGCTGAGATGTGAGCGCTCTCCCACCGGGGGGACCGCCTGAGAAGGGGCCGCGTACAGAAGTGTCTGGCCGCTCACCTTCACCTCCGCCACGTGGCTCCTGGAGATCTGAAGCAGGCAGCCCAGCCCCACTCCCACCAGCAGATCTGTGGCCCAGCTCAGGAAGTTTGCTGGAACAATGCCGCTCCCCACCCCAACTGCATGCCCGTCACCTTTCCTATGGTCTCTGCACCCCCACCCCCAAAACATCCTCTCTGAGGGGACCCTACCCAGTGTTAGCCCTTTTAGGAAGGTGAGTGTCTAGTGTGCATTCTGCACCCGATCTGTAGGCAAGGAATGAGGGGAGAGAAGTGCTTGGTACACGGCTAAGCACTTGACTTCCCTGTGGCTGGGCGAGGTGACCACCCACCATCCCCTGGGGGGCTGGTGACGGAGCACAGGTCAAAGCCATCTCTAGGTGTTGTTCAGGGGACCCTGCTCCAGGCAAGGCTCTTTCCTTCCCACCCCAGCCTGAGGGATCAGGGGAGGCCACAGCCCAAAAGCCGGGAGCAGGTCTCAGTGGGTGCAAAGGGCCCCAGAAAGCCCTGTCCAGCTGGGGAGTGACACACAGCAGGCACGCCTCCCGGGCCCCGCCCATCCTGGCTGTGCTGTGCAGCCACCTCCGGCACTGGGCTCGGCCCGCGGGCCCTTTTGTGGTGGAGCCTGGGGACAGCTGCCCTCCAAGTGCTTGCAAATAATACGACTTTATTTCACAACCAACAGCATCTCCCCGTTGGTTGGGCACACAGCCTGTGCCAGGCGCTGCCCTGGGTGCTGTGCCCCATCTCAACCCATTCTGAATGCGCAGAGATGGCCGAGGTGCAGACAGTAAGATGTGTGCAAAGCCCCGAGGTCCCATAGCAGGCACGTGGTGGCGCTGGAACTGGGAGCCAGGACCAGCTACTTTCGAAGCCCTTTCTTCTCCCAGCCCCAGGCTGCTTGCTTGTTACAAGTTACAACCTGCAGCCCCATCTGGCCCACTGTCCGCTTTTATAAATAAAGTTTTATTGGAACAGAGCCACGCCCATTCATTTCTGTAGTGCCTATGGCTGGTCTCACACTATGACAGCAGAGTCAGGTAGTTGCCAAAGAGGTTGGTAAGGCCCACAAAGGCTAAAATATTTACTCTCTGGCCCTTTCAGAAAAAGCTCGCCAACCCCTAACATCTTTGGACCATGACATCTGTAAGCAAGAGGAAGAAAATCTTCCATAGGGCACAGGAAAGCTCAGCATGGGGGCGTCTACCGCCACCGCCCTAACAGTAATATCTGCCATCCACTGAGTGCTTGCCACGTGCCACGCATTTCTGTCACCTCATTCAGTCCTCACAACGACCCACCTGAGGTTGGTCCTCTCAACATCCCCATTTTGCAGATGAGGAAGCTGAGGTCCCAGCAGCTGTGTCTCCTGCCCCAGGTGTTCCAGAAAGGGCCAGTCCCAGGAGTGGGGCATGGAGCACACCCATGGCCCTCGGAGCCCGTGCCACGGGGAAGGCAGTCCCACAAAGGATACTCAAGATGATGCCGCCGAAACAGGCCGAGAACGCCATCCGTGGGTAGCCCTGGCGGGCCAGTGTGAAATCTGAGAAGGCATCTGCATGGAAACAAGAGACCGCCTTGAATGGTGAGTGGCTCCCCCTGGTCCTCTTTGGTCATTCACTCCTTATTGCTAACCACAGTCATTCAGTCAACAAACACCAAGGAATGCCCATCTGGGCCTTGCACTAGCTAGCTGGGCATCCCACGCCCATGACACATCCCATGACACAATTCCCTCCTTGATTCTTTCTACCCCATTCTTTCCCACCCATGGGCAACTCTGGGGATGTGACATACCATTACTGCTAGCACGCACAGCACCTTTATGCAAATTCGGAAAAGGTGCCCAAAAGGTGAGTGGAAGGAGAGCTAGATTGCAGCCCCCCTGACTCCTTGTCTGGATGTTTTTGTGCAGTGCACAACTTAGCCAACCCTACTTGGCAGCTATAGTTACAGAAGGGTATACGTATGCATGTGTGAATGCCTGCATATGTCACACAACCATGTACACATTCAGCATGGTTGGCTGCAATGGGCTCCATGTCCTGCCTGAACTCTGGGGAGCAGAGAGTGGGGAAGAGGCTGGGGCTTCTCTAGTCTCCTGGCCCAGGTACGATCCAGGCCACCTTATCCGGATGCCCAGTGATGGTCATTCCAAAACAAGAGTGGGCCTGAGCACATGCTGAGGGCAGGTGCCCTAGATGCCCCTGCTCACGTGCACTCTGGCAGTGACGTGGCTGCACTCATCCCGGAACCCCAGCCGACCCCGAGTCACCTCCAATGCTATTCCCCCAGGCCAGCAGCGTGAGCCCCAGGACAGTGTTGCTCAGCCGGAAGACCACTCCCAGGGACCGCAAGATGTTCACCACCTCCGTGGCCGCTGCGTTGATCCACAGGGCACTGGTCAGGAAGCCCAGGAAAGCAAAGAGCTGGGGAGGGAATGGGTGTTGATGGGACCAAGGCCAGTCCCCAACAGGGATACGGTCCCCAACGGGGCCATGGTCTCAGTTCCTCATCTGCAAAATGGGATGATCACAATACCCACCCCGGAGACTGTCATGAGCATAAATGAGTTAATAGATGCAGAGCAGTTAGTGCTTGGCACATAGCAAGTTCTCCCTAGTATTACTCTTTTGTCAGGAAAGAGTTCAAGAAGCTTCCTTCAGCTTCCAGGCTCAGGACCAAATGCTGTCCCATGATTCCAGAAAAAAGAAACTCCATGCCCATTAGCAGTGACTCCCCATCCCATGCAGCCTTCCTCCAGCCCCGGGCCTCCACTACTCTGCTTCTTGTCTGTATGGATTTGCCTGTTCGAGACACATCGTTACAGAGCCTCACACCACACGTGGTCCTTCACAACTGATCTCTCTCGCTCGGTGCTGTGTCTTCGAAGGACATCCACGTAGGAGTATGTGAGGTACTTCAAAACCCAGTAGAAACACTGGCTGAACACTATTTCTCTAAGTCATCAATTGGTTGAAAATTCGACCTGCTTTGGATTGACACACTCAAGTGTTTCTCAAAATAAAAGCTGTATTTTTTTATAAATAGTAAAAAAAAAAAATAAACTTTTAAGTGCACTTTGAAAAGTACATTCTGAACAAACTGCCTAAAAATTCCTCAGCGTGCTGCAGGGTGGAGAGAATGGGAAAAAAAAAACAAACAAACCCACATACATCAGACAATTCCATCCCTGGAACGTGGCTGGGAGACACGCAGGTGCTTCCCCGAGAGTGAGCAGGAGAGAGTCTGGTAATTGCTCAAAAAGTGAAACATAACGTCTGCCCCTGCAGCTTCACCCAGGAATGCACCCAAAAGAAATGAAAGCCTATTTCCAGACCCACGTGTTCACACAAACATCATAGCTGCGTTCCTTGTTAACATCCCCAAAGTAGGGACAACCCGTGCCCGCCGGTGATGAACAGATAAACAAAACGTGCTGTATCCATACCATGGATGTTCAGCCATCCCTAATCCCCGGCTGATGCATGGAACGACCTTGAAAACATGATGCAAACTTGCAAAAGACCACATATCGTAGGATCCCATTTCCGTGAGAAGTCCAAAACTTAGGCAACTCCACAGGCACAGGACGCAGACTGGTGGGGGCCGGGGGCTGGGGGGGGGGTGCGGAGAAGGGAGGGAAGGAAGAAGACTGCTCCTGGGTGTAGGCCTTGAAATGCTGATAGGGGTACAACTCCGTGAGTATAATAAAAACCACCGAATCCCACGCTTTAAATGGGCGAATTGTATGGTATGGGAATTACATCTCAATAAAATAAAGCTGTTACCAAAACAAACAAACGAACAAAAGCCCCAAAAAACAAAAGCAGAAAAACCTCAAAAAGGAACACAACTATCATCCAAAGTGGCTTTAAAGACCTGTCATTACAGAAAGTGATTCCTGGCCTATCTGCCCCAGGGGCACGAGCAGGACACCCTCCTGGGAGATTCCAGTGTCCCCTTGCCCCACCTGGGAGTGCTGGGGATTCTTACCCAGTGAAGCCTGGGGGGCTCGCTGTTGGATGTGGCAAAAAAGGTCACTGCAGCCACGGCTGTCCCTGCAATCACCACGATGACCCAGACGGGAACGAGGCCACCTATGTCATAGACGCCATCTGTGGAGGGGCAAGAAAGGGGCGTGGGACTCTCCACAGCTTCAGCTCGACCCCTGCTCCTGGAGGGCACAGCCCTTCCCCAGAATGAGTGGGAGGGCCTGGGGGAGGGACCCAGGGATAAAACTCACTTACACTCGATTGTTTGGACATACAATGTCCCCAGCACCGTCCCAGACACTTCAGGGGCACAGAGAAATTAAAGACAGAGCCCTCACCCTCAAGCTAGCCACATTGGAAAGAAGGCAGACAATGTGACAGACAGGCTCTCCCCAGCCTTCTGCTAGGAGACCAGGATGGGAACGGCTGTCCTCGCCCATGCCCATGGCAGACATCACTAATCAACCATCATGCTGATGCTTCTTCCAACTGAGCTTCAAGGCAGCACCCTCCAGCCAGGCATTGCCAATGGATGGGCATCACTCCACTAAATGAGCTGTACAGTCGAACCCAACCCTTACCCACTGGTCCTGGAGCCTAGCACCTGCCCTCTTGATAAGTCCACTCCACAAACCAACCCATTCGAAGTTATGAAAGTTCCAGGGGGCGCCTGGGTGGCTCCGTTGGTTAAGCATCCAACTCTTGATTTCAGCTCAGGTCATGATCTCACGGTCATGGGATCAAGTCCTGCGTGGGGCTCCCTGCTCAGCGGGGAGTCTGAGATTCTCTGGCTCCCTCTCCGTCTACCCCTCACTCCCCCCACCCCCACTCTCTCTCTCTAAAATAATAAATAGGGACGCCTGGGCAGCTCAGTTGTTAAGCGTCTGCCTTCGGCTCAGGTCATGATCCCAGGGTCCTGGGATCGAGCCCCGCGTCGGGCTCCCTGCTCCACGGGAAGCCTGCTTCTCCCTCTCACACTCCCTCTGCTTGTGTTTCCTTTCTCACTGTGTCTCTCCCTGTCAAATAAATAAATAAAATCTTTAAAAAATAAAAAAATAATAAAATAAAATAATAAATAAATAAATCTCTTTTTTTTTAGATTTTATTTATTTATTTGACATAGAGAGAGAACACAAGCAGGGTGAGCGGCAGGCAAGGGAGAGGGAGAAGTAGGCTCCCTGCTGAGCAGGGAGCCTGATGCGGGGCTCGATCCCAGGACCCTAGGACCATGACCCGAGCCGAAGGCAGATGCTTACCTGACTGAGCCACCCAGGCGCCCCTAAATAAATAAATCTTTAAAAAAAAAGTTATGAAAGTTCCAGGGGCTTCACATCAAAACATGAAAAGAGGGAAACCCTACAGGCAGACGGCACACTCTAGAATTTTCCACACACAACCCTTTCCACCACCAGGGAGTCAGTACTGGTCTCAAAGGCAACGGATGGTTTGGCTGCCCAGACACCTGCATCAAGACTTTCCTCTTGTTCTTCTTCAGTCTAGCTCATTGGCTCTCCAATGTCAGTTGGCATTTAAGAATTACACAAGGGAGCTGATACACAAAATCGTGTGCACAATACACTGTGCGTGAATCTCAGGAGGTAATTTTGACTGAACTTGGTTCTCACCGGTAGCTCCACCTTTGGAACCTGACACCTGAACGAGGGGGGACCCTTTCTCTGTGTTTGCCAGGTCTGTTCTGGGGGAATTTTAGGAGGTGGCTGGGGTGTGGGGTGGTCGGGAAGGGCTTCTTTGAGTGCTGAGGATGTATGATGAGGCATAAGCGGACAGGGGGTACAAGGGCCACAGGGGGAGAGGGGAGAGCTGGGTGGGAAGGAACCAAGCAGGTGGATGCCAGCAAGAGCAGAAGAGACCAGGGAACGCGGCTGCCTTACGGATGGCCAGGGTGGTATGGACTTGGACCAACAGGTACTGGGGAGCCATGGAGGTCTTTGAGTGGAGGAGTGACCACAACATAGGAAAGGCAGCACTTTAGTAAGATGGCTCTGGGGTTGTCTGAGAGGGAGGAGGCTGGGAGGCTCTACTGGCAGACAAGACACCCCCTCCCACAGGGAGCCAAGTCCAGGGCTCAGCCCGGAAGGGGGTCATAAATGCTTTCGCCTGAACCAGTATTTCCCCAGTGTGGACCTGCTATCACCGGATAGTGCTGGTATGTGGACAAGACACTACCATGCCAGAGTCACATCTCAGGTGAGCGATTTCTCCTCCGGAGAGAGTCTCCATGGTGTGAATAGTTTGGTAACGTCTCTAACCCCTGCTACACGCCCTATGGAACAGAGCCTCTAGGCTCAGAGGCTTTATGTTTATTGTCTTTCTCTTTGCAGTTACCTTGAACTTACTGGCAGTGAAGCCAGTTTCCTATCGGTGCAGGTGATATTGTTTCCTTTTCAATAACTTTAAATTTAAAAACAGCTGATTCAGGCGCCTGGGTGGCTCAGTTGGTTAAGCGACTGCCTTCGGCTCAGGTCATGATCCTGGGGTCCCGGGATCGAGTCCCACATCGGGCTCCCTGCTCAGCAGGGAGTCTGCTTCTCCCTCTGACCCTCTTCCCTCTCGTGCTTTCTATCTCTCATTCTCTCTCTCTCTCTCAAATAAATAAATAAAATCTTTAAAAAAAAATAAAAACAGCTGATTCAAGAGAAAGGTCAAATTGCATAGTATACAATGGGAGAAAAATCAAGAAGCTGGCTCGTGAATGACTGATGCTTGGGGTCCACTCTTTTAAGAAGCCCCAGAGATGAAAGCGAGTCCCTGGCAGTGCCCTGGCCCGGGAGGCTCAACAGGGAACAGAAGACTGACGAACCAGACAGCTGGTACCCCTAAAGGCCGCCCTTCTCAGCTCTGGGGTCACACCGAGCCCTGGTAGGCTCTTGCACAGTGTCGCCCCCCCCCGGCCCCATAAATCCGGGAGGGGACCCACAGGGAATTTGCTGACCCTGTTAGAGCAAAAAAATGCCTCGCCCAGCCATGCATTTGCCCCCAGCGCCCTACCTCCTCCGCCTCCAGGTGATGCCCAGGGGACAGAGAGGCATGGGCAGCAAGAGATACTAAAGGCGGACAACAGGAAGAAATGCCTGGGCATTTCTGGAGCCAGAGCAGGTCAGAAAGGGCAAGGACAGCCTGGAGCGGACAGAGAAAACTCCAATTCCCCAGCCGGGTCCCCCAAGAGGCAAGGGAGGGGAGGGGACTGTCCTGCTGCGTGCCACGGGCACCCCCCACCGGGGAAACGCCCTTCTCAGCGCCAGCCAGTTCTGCCTTCCGGAGCGCTGGACCTGGATTCTCATGTGAAATCTCCAAATGTTTTAATGCAGGCAAATGAGCAAAGGGCTGGACCTGGTCCGAGGGCCACCAGTTTGCAGCCACCATCTGCGGCCGGCAGTACTGCACCAGCTGAGTGTGGGACGCTGGTGTCCCTTTACTGTGTGCTGGATGCCTGGGATTCCGATGCCAGGGCCCCCGTGGTGCGATTGAGAAGAAAACTCTGGAATGTCGGGGGGAGGGGGGGACAGGGAAGGGAGGTGGGCTGGCCTGGGGGAGGGGACACTCACAGGCCCCTGACTGCAGGGTCAGGATCAAGACCAGCGGGCTGATGACCAGGTGCAGGCAGTTGAGAGGCCGTTTCCAGTTCCCGTCCTCCTTGTCGGGGTCCACGACGGGGACGGTGAGCAGCATCAGGAACTCCACGGGCAGCTGCCAAGGGTGCCAAGGCAGGAGGGTGTCACCAGGGAGGCCTGCGTCTGGGCTGGCCGCACCCTGGGCAAGGTTACGCCAGAACGCGGCCATCGTGGCCGAGGCCCGGCAGGCCCAGTGTCCACAGCGGTCTCCTGCAGCTACTGGCGCACCAGCCCAAACCAAGCGCCTTTGGGTAACACAGGTCCTTCCCCTTTATGGCTCTGGGGCACGGGGTCCCAAAGCTGAGGTATCGGCAGGGCCACGTGCATCCCTCGGCTTGTGGCCCCCGGTCACTCCCTGCTGTGCTTCTGTGATCACATCTCCTCAGACTCTGCCCACCCCCCAACCCCAGACCCCCTCACATTCCCTATAAGGACCC
Organism: Eumetopias jubatus; assembly: GCF_037043125.1. Lineage (NCBI taxonomy): Eukaryota > Metazoa > Chordata > Mammalia > Carnivora > Otariidae > Eumetopias > Eumetopias jubatus. The sequence goes on along the minus strand of NW_028274822.1, from coordinate 83,330,401 downwards.
TCGTGATGACATCAGGCCCACCTGGATAACCCAGGAGACTCTCTACCTCTCCAGACCCTTCATCACACCTGCAATCCCTTTTGCCAGGAAGGTAACAAGAGTCACATTTCCGGGGATCGGGACCTGGACATCTTTGGGGGGCCGTGACTCAGCTGACCGTGGCACCTCATCCACTAATCCTAACCACGGCCCCATGCGTAGGAACTATTCTTTTTCTCACCTTCGGGAAAAAGAGACTGAGGTTCAGAGAGGTTAAGGAAGTTCTCCAAATTCTCCAAAGACGCACAGAAGGGTGTGTGACCTGGGATCCAGGGCCAGCTCCAACGGACTCCACACCTTGCGCTTTCAGTCAATAACTAAATTAATAATCACATGTACGGAGTGCTCACGACATGCAAACCGCAGAGACATCACAGATTTGGTTCCAAACCACCTCAGTAAAGTGCATGTCGCAATAAAGCGAGTCAAAAGAATTTTTTGGTTTCCCAGTGGATAGAAAAGTTATGTTTACACTACACTGTCTGTTAAGAGTGCTGGAGCATGGTATCTCAAAAAATGTACTACCTTAATTAAAAAATACTTCATGGGCGCCTGGGTGGCTCAGTTGGTTAAATGACTGCCTTTGGCTCAGGTCATGATCCCAGGGTCCTGGGATCGAGCCCCGCATCAGACTACCTGCTCGACGGGGGGCCTGTTCTTCCCTCTCCCACTGCTTGTGCTATCCTGCTTTCTCTCTGCCAAGTAAATAAATAAAATCTTTAAAAAAAATACTTCATTGCTAAAAAATGCTAACCAGCCCCTGAGCTCCCAACAAGCTGTAATCACTGCTCCCAGATCACCACGATCCATGGAGTAGTGGTGCAAAGTTTGAAATGTTGCAAGAAATTCCAGCATGGGACACAGGGACACGAAATCGGCAAATGCTTTTGGAAAAGACCTGCTAAGCGCAGGGGTTGCCACAGACCTGCAGTTTGTAAGAGACTCAGCGTCTGCGAGGCTTGGTAAAGCCAAGTGCAATGAAATGAAGCACATGCCCGTTTGGCACCGTACTCAGCCCTTCACGGAGTAGTTTTTACGAAACTGTCCCAATTTAATAAACTATGATAGGCCTGATACCGTTCATAATTCTTCAATCCCTTCCTGGAACAGAATTAAATGCCCATGTCCTTTGTCAAGTGATTAGAGGCTGCAGAATACACTTTCCTGCCCCACTGATGTTGAACGTGGCCACAGGACAAGCTTCGGCCAATGGGTGCTTGGTGAATGTGATAGGAGTAGAGGCTTAAAACAACGTGCAAAGTTTGTCTTGGCCTCTTGTGCCAAGACAAGAGCATACCCCCCAAGTACCCAGTGGCCCCCAGATCTAATCCTCAGGAGACTTTAGCCCAGGGAAACAACAAATGGTCAGAACAACCGGATCTTGTCCTCATTCGAGCTCCCCTTGACCACTCCCTCATCTGAGCCCCAGAGCCCCCCTCACCAAGTCAGGAGGGGCTCCCTCCCATCTCTCTCTGTCCCAGATGCAATCCTTCCTCCGTGGGGGGGGCAGGTCAGGCCATCAGCCAGACTCTATGACTCGGTTTCCCCATCAAGTCCCACGTAATCTATTCTGAGAGGGTCTCAGCAAGACCCCAGCCCCTCCTCTCTCATTGAGCTGGAGAAGGTTGACTGGACACTGTCCTGTGTTGTCACGGAGCTGGGAGCCTGGCTCCAGGGTCCCCCCTCCTACCTTGACCACCTTGAGGGCCCTCCAACACACTGACTTGCTCCTCCACTTCCTGTAATCCAGGGGGTTGAGGGCCCGGGCCAGGATCTGAACTGTGGTCTCCTGGTAGAAGAGCAGCGGGCGGTACTCTTCGCCTGGGTGTACGAGGCAGGAAGGGGCAGGTATCTGTGGCTGGCTCAGCCCTCAGAAGACCCTCTCCACTCCCCCTGGTCCTCCCAACCCTCAGGAAGAAGGACAAGCCCAGGGCCTGGCTCAGCCGTCATGCAGTGAGAGGTGGGGCTGTTTCGGAGCCTCCTTCCTGGGGCCTTGATGGCCCCATCTCCCCACCTCTGTCACCCCCAGCCCTGCCCTGGTACCCCACCCCCGCTGGGCAGAGTCCGGACTCACTGTAGTCATAGCTGTTGGAAGACACGGGCTCCTCTTCAGAATCTGAGAGCATTTCTGTAGGAGAGAGGGGTGTTTCACACGAGCCAGCTAGGGAGCCCAGACCACCCCCCGCTCCCCCGGCACTGTTCCAGAGTAGGACACCTCCGGGACAGGGCCATTTCCAGGGTACAGGTGTCTAGGCCATCTGGACCTTGGATTTCTCAGCATTCTTACCGAGTGAGAAAGTCTAACTCAAAAAAAATCTTCAAATATAATGACGTAGCTATAAAGTCAAATTTAATAAGGGCGTTTGAAGACGTAACTCAAACATTTGCTGACTTCGATTTTGTACTTTTCAGAATTTGGAACCCATCATATTTTTCTTTTTCAGTCTGACCCTTTTTTTGGAAGTCCTCAGGAATGCTACAGCCTGAGCCCAGTAAAGGGGGGCCTAAAAGGAAAATGGTCTTCCTCATTGCTAGCCCTCGTCCTGCTACATGTGCCCTTCGGCTCCCCTCCAGGCCTCAGCCCCCCTTTTCCTCCAGCCTGATGTGGCTATGATGGGTCTAGAAGACAGCACAAGGGTGATGTGTGCTGAACTCTGAAGGCTCAGTTGACAGAGAGGGAGGAGAGGAGAAATCATGGCAGACTTCCTGTAGGGCGAGTCACCGGCACCTGTGTGTTGTTCATGGGGATGGGTATGTGTATATGTACGTACGTGTGTTGTGTATGTATTTGTGTATGTGTATATTTGTACGACTGTGTGTTGTGCAGGTGTTGTGTGCACACGTGGATTTGTGTATGTATGTGTGTTTGTGTGTGCACATATTGGTGTATAGGGAAGCATCTGGGTTCGAAGCCGAGGGCAGTGGGGAGCATTACTGGAGGTAAGCAGTGACAGCCCTGAGACAGATGTTGCCCTGGAGAGAGCACAGAGGAGGAAGAGCCCGTGAAACCGGACAAGCAGCTGATGAGGCCTCTCACCGGCACAGCCGAAGTGTGCACGTGGGACCTTGGCACAGAACAAGTGGGAAAAGTACGAAGAAGAGATGGACGGTGACGTTGGCCTCCAGAGATGTAAGGCAGTCGTGAAGGGTGCAGAGGGTGCGAGGCCCCGCTGGCCTCGCTTGGGAGCTCAATTCAGACCCTTACCTGGAGTGCCTGGCATAGAGTAGACCAGGGATCTCTTCCGCTGCCATCGGTAGATCCAGGTGCAGAGAACCACGGTGACCACATAGAACACATACAAACCTAGGTAAGCTGCAGACAAGGGCACAGGCCATCACCAAGTGGCATCCTGGCCATAGCCCCAGAAAGTGCTGCTCGTTCTCCTGCTGGTGCCTGCTGGTGGTGGTCTGCGTTAGCCTAGCCCAGTAGCAGTAGGGAAATGGCCATTTCCTAGAGCCCCCACCGCACCACCCTGCTTTCCCTTGGCCCATCTTCCCTTCCTGCCCTCCACAATCGGGCAATCAAAGAGGTAACGCCTGGCACAGACAGTGGCCTCCAGGACCCGATTCAAGTGCGAAGGGCTGGTGTCCTGCTCTGCGCCCTGGGAAGCTGAGCCCCGCAGACTGCAGCCCCCGAGCTCTGGCGGCACTGGGTTTGGTGAAAAGGGGCCTGAAGACAAATCAGAAGGCAGCAAGACAGAGTCTGTGGTGCTTTTCCAGACCCCCTCCCTGGTGTGGTGCCCTGTTTCTGGCAGGACCTGTGACCCTCTGGGACTGTTGCCTGTGCTTGGTGGCACCTGGTCCAGGCCTCCAGTCCTCGCTGGGGTCCAGCCCCATCCCCTTGCCTCTCAGGGGCTCCTGCGGTTGCTGATCCCTGGATGTCTCTGCATCTCAGTGTCCCTTGTGGGTTTCCAGAACCCTCTGTGAACTGTGCCTCCGTCCACGTCCCTTGAACCACGAGTGGGGTGTGTGTGCCGCAGGGACGCTGGGGGCCACACTCAGCAACCTGGCTATACTGCTTGTTAAAATGGGACACTGAGAAAATCCAGAAATCCAGAACATCCCCCCAGGCTCCCCCCCCTTGCCCCCTTTGGTTATCTGAACCACAGGTTCCCTTTTTTGGCTCAAGCCAGCTTGAGGAGGGTTTCCTTCCTCAAAAGTGGGGCCACCTACTTGTGTCCCCTGGTGCCTCCCACCCGCCCAGCCCCGCGGCTGCTCACCCAGGGCCCATGCCAGTGTGACCCTGCCAAGGTAGAGTGCGGTGAAGGCCAGGTACACGGCCACCATGTAGAAAACAATGTCTCTGAGAAAGGGCCTGGAGGCAGCCGTGAAGGGGCGCAAGATGGCGATGCCACCGGCCACCGCGGTGGTAACCAGCACACCTGCACCTGGAGGAGAAGACGCAGAGCTCAGCCCGCCCTGCACCGCCCCCCGCCGCCCCCCCCCCCCCCGGCTGCCCCGGGCTGCTCTTACCAAACAGTGCCCCGAAGGCCAGGCCGGCTGTGCGCGGATCCGAGAAAGCCACCAGGGCGCTGAAGATATCGGGTGCGCCATTCCCGAAGGCCAGGAAGGTGACACCATGGGGGGGGAGCACGTCAAGGGGACACAGAGCAGGGGCCCTAGCCTGTCCAGACCTGTCCCAGGGCCGTGAGCCGCCACGTGGTCTCCCAGCCTCCCCTCTAACCCCCCTCCCACCCTCCGGGGTGCAGGCCCTGGACAAAAGGATACTGCCACGTTGTGGGAGAGCTTGAGCACGGTGGAAATGGCTGACAAGTTAGGGCAGAAACTAGGGAGGAAAAGCAAACAGGGTGTCCTTCACGCCATCCTCTCTCCAAACACGGGGTCACCCCAATGTCAACCTCCCAGGGACTCCATTCCCATCTATAAGCTGGATGGGAGCCCAAGGCCACACTCACAACTTCGCCGCTGTGACTCCCAGAATCAGAAACAGGTAGAGTAGCCAGAAAGCCTGGGAGAGGGGTGCGGGGCGGGGGGGGAGGGAAGGGAGCGTCAAGTCCAGCCTGGGCCACCAGCCCCGCTCACCAACGCCCCCCTGCCCCCCACCCTGGGGCAGGGCCTCACATAGAGGGTGATGGCCAGAGGGAGGAGGTTAGGGGGGAAGTGGCAGAAGATGCCCTCGAGGTAGTTCAGGTAACCCCCTTGGCTGTGGCAGTCAGGGGTGGTCCGGATGAAGTCACAGCGGTCAGAGACGTTCAGGCCACACACCTCACGACACTGCAGGAAGGGAGGGAGGGGGGCGTCAGGGGTCGACACCCTGAGGGCAGCTGGACCAGGACCATCTAAGTGGCTGAAGATGCCCTCCCTCAGCCCAACCCCTAAGCCCCTCACACCCTCCAAGTGCCAACCCCAAGCTTTACTCTTCTTTTTTTTTTTTTTTAAAGATTTTATTTATTTATTCATGAGAGACAGAGGAGGGGAGAGAGAGAGAGGGAGAAGCAGAGGGAGAAGCAGGCTCCCAAGGAGCAGGGAGCCCGATGCGGGACTCGATCCCAGGACCCTGGGATCATGACCTGAGCCGAAGGCAGACGCTCAACCATCTGAGCCACCCAGGCGCCCCCAAGCTTTACTCTTCTTGAATAGACTTGTTTACACGAGTAATTCATGAATTTGCTTCTCTTCCCTACCTTCCACAATCCCACCTTTCTCCGAAGTGCCCCCCACGATCAGTTTCCAGAGTCCCCTTACGGGCATAATGACCTTGTATGTCCATCCTCTTCTACAGCTACTTTCGTTTTACGGAAACAGATCCATCTTAAATCTCTTGTTTCTATAATTTGCTTTTACCACTTCACGTATATGCCACCTATTAATATACTGGTACACAGAATGATGAAGGTGATCAAAGTGAAAGCACGCTGAGTAATTTCCATATGCCGGGCACAGGGCTAGGAGCTTAAAACGTATCTCAATTAATCTGTCCCACAGTCTTGCAAGGAAGACCCTATTATCATGCCCCATATACAGATAAGGAGACTAAAGCAGTGTCCTGGGGTCCACTCAGTGGTAGACAGGGTTGGAATTGAGGTTCTAGAACCTTGTCTTTAGCCATCACACTCCCTGTGGACTCCCTGTAGAGTCTGTAACATGAGTGTAGTATTTCATGCTCTGAATGATATGGGGGGGGGGTGGCAGGTGGTGGTAATATTTCCCCACTGGCAGGCAAATGGCTGTGTCTGATTTTTCAGTATAGCCAGCAATAAACATCCTTGCACATGACTCTCTGAGTACATATGAGAATATTTTGAAAGAGAGAATTCTAGAAGTAAAAGTGCTGAGTCAGAGTGCGTCCTAGTCTGGGTCCCTCCAGAAGCAACGCGGAGACACGGATTTATGAGTGAATAAGTACGTATTTGGGAAGTGTATAGAATGTAACCACCACAATGGGGAAGCAGGAGAAGGAAGGAAAAGAAACCAGCGCGGCTGGGCTGGGACTGCCCACCTTGGGCTAGTAATCCCAGGAGCAAGGGAGCTGCGGTATTTACACACCAACTCCAATCGGCCATCAGGTGAGGATGCCGGGGGTGGGGGTGGGGGGGTTGTAGGCAAGTGCTTCCTGCCCACTGTGCTTATGGGGAAAAAGATGCCGGCCACTAGAAGAAGTCAACAGAAGCCCACCAAAGTGGTAGTGTGCAAAGGATATGGTCAGCGCCCTGACAGCGCCCCTTACAGAGGGACAAATATCTTAGACATTCTATGGGTTTTGCCAAAATATGCTCCTCCAAGCTTTACTTATACACATGGGCACCAGCACCGGCAAATGGGATTCCCCACCTGCACCTGCCACCAAGTCTTTTCCAGGCTGATGTGGTAGGAATCTTCTTGCTGTTCAATTCCAAGTCCCTGATTACTTCTCAGTGCCCTTCTCAAGGCCATTTGTATTCCTTCTTTGAACTGCCAGTTTTTTTCAGTTGCAATGTTTGCTTCTTCTTATTGACTTGTAGAAGCTCTCTATGTAATGGATATTTGTCCTTTGTCATGTCATGCATTTGCTCAGTCATTGTCCTCCGCTTGGAATGTCCCTCCTCCTTCTCAAACTTTCTGTTAAAAGCTTTGTAAATACCCACTCCCACCCATTAGGATAGCAACTATACAAAGCAAACAAAGCCAGAAACTAGCAAGTATGGGGCTGGGATGGGGAGGATTCGGAGCCCTCGTGCACTGTTGGTGGGAATGTGAAATGGTGCAGAGCCTTGCAAAACAGCGTGGTAGTTCCGGAAAAATCAAAAAGAGAGTTAGTCACCAGGACAGGGATGTAACGCACTGCATGGTGACCAGGGAGCGCTGCTGTCTGGCAAGTATGAAAGCCGTTAGAACATCACGAGGGAAAAAAACATTTTTCCTTTCTTTTTAAAAATCTATCCAAGAGGAGAGATGTTAACTAGGCTTATTGTCATCATTTCACAATGGATGTACGTTAAGACGTTATGCCGTACACCTTACACTTAGCGCAGCGCTGGACATCAACTCTATCTCAATAAAAGTGGAAAAACATAGAATCACCCTATGATCCGGTAAATCCGCTTCTGGGTTTATACCAAAAAGAACGGAAAGCCAGGTCGCAGAGAGAAGACGTGCACACCCATGTTCACGGCGGCACTATTCACGACAGTCAGAAGGGCTAGAAGCAACTCAAGTGTCCCTGACGGATGCATGGATGAACCAGAGGTGGCAGATCCATACCGCAGACCAACATTCAGCCTTCGGAGGGAAGGGAGTTCTGACACACACTACACCATGGGAGAACCTTCTGGGGTGCCATAACGGAGAGCATCATGCTCGGCAGTCAGCGAGTCACCAAAAGACAAACACCCACTAACCCTACTTACAGGAGGTACCTGGACTAGTCAAATCCACAGAGGAGACAGAAAGCAGAAAGCAGCGGCTCAGGGAGGAGGAGATGGGGAGTTCTTCTTTATTGGGGACGGGGTCTCAGTTTTGCCAGGTGGGAAAGTTCTGGAGGTGGATGGTGGTGACAGCTATGACAGCACGAACATGCTAAGGCACCGAACGGCACACTGAGAAATGGTTCACAGTGGGAGAATTCTAGGTTATGTTGTTGAATTTTAGGTTATGTATATTTCACCCTAATTTCAAAGAAACAACTTTGTCAGATTGCGGCTCCACGATCCTTCAGCCCTCTCTGAACTCCCACCAACACCAGGCGGCAGGTGAGATTTCTGGATTCTGAGCCCCCTGGCCATTGTCCCGACCCTGCTCACTGGCTCTCTGCAGATGCAACATGGAGCCCGCTGTACTTAAGGCACCTGCCATCCCTTCCACCCAATACCCCACTCCTTCTTTGTCCCTGTGAATCCACCACATTCATAGTTCCCCAGATGCTTCCTTCAGGAAGGGTTCCCTAACAGCCTCCAGCCTAAGGCGGATCCCCCAGTTATAAACTCTCATCACTCCAGGTCCTCTCCTTCCAAGCACTTACGTGTTTTGAAATCCCCAGTTATTTGTAGGATCACAGACTTGTTCCGTGTCTACCTCTCCCACCAAAGTCTTGCACGGTGCCTGGCACACAGTAGGTCCTCATAACTGTTTTGCCACACACTGTGCCGGACACCATCCTCACTCAGTCTTCATGACAGACCCAGGAGGTTGGTACGATTCTTTCCACTTAACAGATTAGAAAACTGAGGCATAGAGAGGCAAAGTGACTTCCCCAAGGGCACACAGCCCACCCTTGCTAGGTGGTTTCGGACTCTGCTCTGCCTGAAAGTTACCAGCTGAAGCTCCTGGGGAAACAGCCCAACTGGGCAAGGGTAGTCCCTTGTTCTGCCTGCCCTCCCTCCCTCCTCACCGTCCTCAGGGTCAGCCAGGGAGGATGCAGGGAGACGCTCCCACCCCAGCTTGTCTCCATTCCCTGGCAGCAGAGTGAGCCAGCAAATCAGGTCCCCCAAATCTGCCTCCAGCCCCCGAATCAGCCCCCATCCCAAGGGGGTCATGCCCTCCCCCAAAGCCCACCAGCACCTGCCCCCAGCTCTCTGCCCTGGGGTGGCATAGTTATAGTGGCCCTGCTCTGAGTCTGGGGTGGATGACTTTTCACCTCCTCCCCATTCCTTTCTCATCCTCTTTCCTGAGTCACTTGGCCCTCTCCTGGCTCTGGCCAGCTTCTCCTCCCTAAACCTTAGCACCCCTATCTATAGCGCCGAGACGTTTATACCCATCTCGGGAGGTTTAGGGGAGAATCTGTTGAGCTTGACACAGGGCTGGCCTGAGTGCTCAGTAACTCAGAGATTATCTGGCACAAGCCACAGATTACCGAGATTTTCCTACCCCCAGGGAGCATGCCCCTCCTTGGACGGGCAGCAGTGAATTTTATAACCACAGTAACCATAAACCACTTTCCCTTCTGTAAAATGGGTGTAATTACCCATTCAGCCTCAGAAGATGGGCATGAAGGTACTCTGCAGCCCCACAAAGTTGGCGTGGGCACTAAACACTCTCAGCCCTTCAGTTCAAGAGGGAGGAGTTTGTTATTCCATTCTCCTGGGAATGGGGAAGGGCGAGAACTCCAGCCTCCTGCAGGTGGGACTCCAGAGGGTCACTGTGAGCAGTCCCCTGCCTTCAGTCTTTAACTTGGGATGCACTGTCACCTCTCCTCTGCTTACAGACATCAGGATGGCATGCTTCAAGTTCCCGCAGCCTGTCTTAATGGCCTACGGGAAGAAGACTTCTTGCCTCTCACCAAAGTGTCCCCATTTCTCCTCCCTCCAAACATCCAAATCAACAGCACCACTATTCCCCCGGAAATCCCCTTTCTTCCACCACTATGCCCTTCCTTCTAATCCATCAGTACATCCCGCTCATTGTGCCCCCAACATTTATCTCAAACCCCTCCATTCCTTTCCTATCCTCCACAACCACCACCACTCACCTGGATAGCTATAAAAGCCCCCCACGGATCTCCCTGCTGCCGCCCTCACTCTTCTCAATCCATTCTCCCCAGGGAAGCCAGAGAGCTCCTTTGAAGACATAAATCAGACTTGGACATCCCTCTGCCTGAAACTCTCCATGGGCTCCCAACTACTGTAAACAAATATCATCTCCTAGCCTCAGCCTATAAGGCCTTTTGTAATCTGGCCACCACTACCTCTCCATCCTCATCTCTTAATATTCTCCCCCTCACTCACCCTGGTCCAGCCATTCTGGCCCCCTCACTGCTCCAGGAACATACTAAGCTTGTTGTTGCCTCAGGGCCTTTGTGCTTGCTGTTCTCTGCCTGGAATGTTCTTTTCCCAGATTTTTCCAGATGCCTTTATAAGTGACTTACTTTTTCCATTCAGGGCTTGGCTCAGAGGTCACTTCCTCACAGAAGCCCACTCTGAAGTATTTGGAAATACACCCTCCCCATCACCTGAAGAGGTTATTTGCAAAACACTTAACATCTTACCACCTGAAATTTACATGTTTGCTCCATGATCTGTCCTCCCAGAAGACTGTTAGCGCCCCGAGGGCAGGAATTTTTGTCTATATTGTTCCCTGGTATACCCCAGGGTTCAGCTCAGTGCCTGGCACATAGTAGATGCTCAGTAAATATTTGTGGATTAGATGAATGCCAGCTTCCTACCTGGATGCTCCCGTCTTCCATGGGGGTCTGGTTCACACCTAAGGCTGAAAACTGGGGGCCAGTGTGGGCCCCTGTAAATGGGCCCCTGGCCCCGGACACCGTCTCCACCATCAGCAGCTCCACACGGAACCAACTCAGCACTGGGTGCAGATACAGCTGACCCCGCGGAGCCTGGCCCTCACTCTCTGCTCCCCCTTCGGCACTGTTTCACTTCCAAACAGCTGGTCACTCCAGTGGCCTGCAGAGAGTGAGGTGAGAAGGAGGGACAGTGTCACCAAAGAGCCTAGGCCCCAGCAGGAAGGGACTGAAAACTTTTTCAGTTGAGGAACTGCCCTCCCTGCTAACCCCACCAAAGGAAAACAAATGTAGAAACTCATTCTGGATGGAGGCTCTTTGGTGGGCCCCAGGGTCCCCGCTCATTCAGCATGCAGGTTAGTTATGCCCTTCTTCCTAGGTACCCCCGATAGTGTCTCCATGGAGATGCAGGCCTCTCCCACCCACACCCAGCCCCTAGCCCGAGACTGGAATTATCAGGGCTGGAAGGAGGCATCCCAGGACTCCAGAGGAGATTTCAGCTGGGGGCGGGGGGGGGGGGGGGCCCAGCTGGGGAAAATCAATACAGAAGGGGGCAGTGGGGGGGACTTGGCAAGCCCTCAGAACAACAAAAACATACTTCTGGGAGTGGACGTGGCCTTTGGGCCACCAATTTGAGACAACTAAGCAATGCTGTTCTATGTCTTCCAGTGAGCTAAGCACTTACCACAGATGACCTCATTTAATTCCCGCAACTGGCCAAGGGGAGGTACTTTTAATATTTCCATTTTACAGATGAGCAAACCTGGGCACAGAGCCAGGTCTGTGTCCTCACTCAGCCACTGTGCCTCACCTCTCTCCTCCAGTCCTCAGGACAACCATGGAGATGTCATTGTCCCTGCCTGTCTTACAGAGGCGGGAGCTGGGCTCAGAGCAGTTCCCTAACCAGCCCGAAGTCACAAGGCAAGGTCACAAAGCCAACCACAGCTTCTCCGATGGGGAAATCAAGGCCCAGAGGGAAGTGAATTGCTCAAAATCACACAGCATGTTAGCAGCAGAGCTGAGCTGGATTCTAGCATCTGCCTTTTACCTCAACACCAGAGCAAACCCAGCTTCAATCCTTCCAAAGAAATCAAACTGGGAAAAAAACCCAAGTCTTTGGCACACCAATTTCCTTCTTTTGGCTCTGCGCCCGTTGTAGATGAGCATGTTTTGTTTTTGCCATCAACAGAAACAAAGTCCAGAAAACGTTACTTTTTTTTGTAATTCTTTGCATAGATATTTCTCAATGACCTGACAGGGCAGGAGTGGGGAGGAGGCTCCAGAGGAGAGAAGGGGAAAGGGGTGCAGAAAAGGCCTGTCCCAGCTCCCTTTTCTCACCTGTTAACTTTCCCCTCTCCTGTTGTTTCCTGGAACTTGGCACGGATTTGGAACCAGGCACTCCAGCTTTCCAATTCAGTCACAGCCACTTAGGAGCTGTGCGGCCTCGGGGAGGTCACTCCACCTCTCCGAGCTTCTGATTCCGCATCTGCAAAATGGAGACAAATGCTGGCCCACTGGGGCATACAATAAGAGCTCAATAAATGCCTGCATCTCTGGTGTGCCTCCTCTCTATTGGCTGCCTGTTTCTTGTAGTCATTCACAAGGGAGCCTTTATTGAGCACCTTCTGGGCGCCTGTCTGGAGCCCTACGCGCAGAAGACTCGCAGTCCTGATAGGAAGCGGCGGGTATAGGAAGTTGGGGCTGCAACCCCATCTGCGGCTGCACTTTCTAGGTACGACACCCCGGGGAACGGGAAACGTCAACGTGCTGTTTCCCAATCCTTGACGGATGTTGAGAAGTTGAAGTCCGGGTGCCCGCCCTCAGGCGGCGCCGGGGCGGACGAGGAGGCTCCCCTTACCTCCAGCCGGGCCTCGGACCCGCCAACTCCGAATCTCGACCCCGCCGGGCCTAGCGGCCTTCCCGGTCCCCCGCCGCCAGCCCGTACTGCCCGAACTTCCCCCCAGCCCGCCACCGCCGATCCGGGGGCCCAGCGGGTGGCAGAGTCCAGGGCACTTCGCAGGCTCTGCCCGGGCGGGTCCCGGTCAGGCCCAGCCCTCGCTGGCCCCGCCCAGTGACACGCCCCTGAGGTTGGGCCCGCCCCCACCCTTAAAGGCACAGGCTCCCGCAAGGTCCCGGGACTGTCCCCTTTCTTTTTCAGTCCGGTGCCTGTCGGTCGGCTTGTGCCGCTAAAGCGGAAGCTGAGATAAAACCTGACGGGTAAAGACAGCAGGAGGCCGGAGAGGGGGCAGTTAGGGGATGAAACTAGGGGTTTTATTTCCAGATGCTTCTGGGAATCAGCGGTGATAAGGGGCGCTTGAGAAGGTCCCAGGAGGGGCAGGTCCCGCCTCACCCACAGATATTCCGGCCGTCCTGCCTGAAATGCCTCTGTTTGCGAGATCTCCTGATTAGGGTCAGCACTCCCCCTCGTAGCATCGCTTTTATTATTTTTTTATAAGTAAGATTTTATTTATTTATTTATTTATTTGAGAAAGAGAGAGAGAGAAACAGCATGAGAGGGGAGAGGGCCAGAGGGAGAAGCAGGGTCCCCGCTGAGCCGGGAGCCTGATGTGGGACTCGATCCCAGGACTCCGGGATCATGACCTGAGCCGAAGGCAGTCGCTTAACCAACTGAGCCACCCAGGCGCCCAGGATCGCTTTTTTGTAAAAGAAAAATATGGCAAATAGACAAGACAGGAGAGTCGGTGCTGCATTCATACCCCTCCTCAATTCCCAGCCTCTGGAGAGGTTCGGGTCCCCGCCGTCTTTCCAGTCAGTACCAGTACCAGGGGCGGTGGTGGCAGGGGCGGTGGGCGGGAACTGGGGCAGACGTCCCCTCCGGGGCAGCCCCGCAGCCCGCCCCCGCTCCTGCAAATGCACCTCCGACGCCTCCGCCCGGCGGCCCCACTCCCCGCGGACGTTCGGGGCCCCTCACCGTCCAGCCCTCGCGCCCCTTTCTGACTTCGTCTGGTATACCCGCCGCCACCCTCTCCCGCCCTGGCCCGGGAAGGGCTTCCCATTCCCCGAACACCCTGCTACTTACACATGGCCCACAGCTGTGCTCCTTCTGTGGTCCCTGCCCAGGATGCCACACTTCCCTTTTCCACCCCACAAACCCTTGCTCATGCGCCTGGCCCAGCTCAAAGGCCTGTCCTCCACCCTCCCCCGCCAACCTCCACGGCCTTCTCCCCAACCTCCATCGCCCCCACCCTCCCGGGTTCCTTACCTTCAAAGAGAGCATTCCTCTGGCTCCCCACTCTGAGTCGGATGACACTGGTCCAGAGCATGTTATATTTGGAATCTCAGGGCGTCTGGTTTCTGTGCAAACTTTGGTAAACACACTCTTTGAGCCTCACTTTCTTTCACTGAAAAATGGGGATGATAATAGTACTTACCACATGGGGTCCTTGCAAGATGAAATCCAACACTGTGTGTAAAGCCCTGGGCCCCATGCCTGGAGGCTAAGTACTCCCTCCATAGAAGAATTATTCCATGAATCCTGCAATATAGGGACTGACATGCCTGATCCCCCATCAGCTGGGAGCCCATGAGAGCAGGGGGAAGGCCAAGCTCACCTGCATGCAAGCACAGGCAGCCAGCACAGGGCTCCCGCAGCTCCTGTCTGTGTGGGGCAATGACTGAGCCCGCTCTGGGGTCAGCTGCTCCCCAGCCCACCTGCTGTTTTGGGAAGTAGCTCCAAAACTGCTGAGTTTGGAGCCAAAGTCCATCCCTGAGGGGCCCTGACTGGTACTTGGTGGCCCAGCCAGCATTAAGAACTCAATGTCACCATCCTAGGTTAGCTGGTCGAGCAGATCACTATCTCCTTGCGTCCCAGGGCAGCTGGGGTGGGGGGGGGAGGGAGAACGTGTGTTGGGAGATCCCAGGAAAGAGCCAAGGGAGGAAAAGAAGCATGGGGGACAGAGAGGGGAGACAAATGGGGCCTGAAACACAGCCCCCCAGGTTTGCTCTCGCTCTGGTGGACATTGTTCTGGGTTAGGGCCAATTTCCCAGTCTGGGAAAGGCCATTTTGACATCACAGACTCATCATAGGAGGACCTCAGAAGTCACCCAATCCAGGTTCAGATCCTAACTCTGCCACTTACTGGCTAACTTGACCTTGGAAAAGTCATTCAATCTTTCTGAGCCTCAGTGTCCTCATCTGGGGAATGGGGCTAAGAAGAGCACCTGCAGGGCACTCATAGGACTGTAGTCAGGATGCACTCACAGGACTGTAGTCAGGATGTACATACATGTAAACCCCATAGCCCACTGCCCGGTTCTTGCAAAAGCTGGATACACGGAAGCTGCTGGTATTATTATCACCATCATTATTATTGCCGAGGGTAGAACGACCTGACACACGGTCTGACATACAGTAGATGGAAATGTTGGTTGTGAATGAAGGATTTCGTGCTTGCATCAGGTATCTATAGCTGTCATCCGCAAAACAAGCACATTTTATTATATATTGGGGTTTCTGCCCGTCAAGAATTCAGGAAGGGCTCAGCTGGGTGGTCCTGGAGCGGGTCTCTTATGCGCTTGCCGTTCAGCGGTGACTGGGCTGGGGTGGCCGGGGGCTGCCTGGACATTCCTCTTTCTACATGGGGTCTTGGGGCCTCTGCATGGGGTTTCTCTGCATGAGCTGGTCTCTGGGCTTCCGCAGAGCACGGCGGCCTCAGGCAGCCGGACTCCCCAGATGGCATAGCCAGGGACGGAGGCAGCTCTGACTATGTGTGTGAAGGTTCCAGGGGACCGGGCAGTGGCCGCATTGCCTTTTATGACTTAGTTGTGGAAGTGACGCTGTGTCACACCATAGGCATAGGTCCACCCAGATTCAAGGAGAGGAAACAGACCCCACCTCTCAGGGGGAGATACATCAAAGTCATGTCATAGGAAGAGTGTGTGATATGCGAGCTCTTGATGTGACTATATCTGGAAAGTACGATCTGCTGCCCTGCCTTACTCCACAGAGGTAACTAATGGTGTGTATTTAGGTGGCAGGCATAGCAGCAGAGGGGAGTTACATTTTGGAGGTAGGAGGAGAAAGGACCCTCAAATCCCATTGGGTGGACAGTTGTGTACAGCATCACACGTGGGCTGGTCTTGTCCTCAGCATCTTATGAACAAACCCCAAACGAATAAAAATCAATAAGGACTGTTTATTGAAGACTTACATTTGTAGGGAGTGTTCACATGTTTGTCCCATCTAACAGCCCCATGGGGTGAGGGGTACCGTGATCCCCATTTCGCAGAGCAGGGAAACTGAGGTTCAGGAGATAAAGTGACCCGGCTCCAGAGCCCCCACTGGGAAGCGGCAGAAATGGGATTGGCACCTAAATCTGTGTGATTTCAAGTGAGTCCCCTTTACCACCCTGGACCAAGCGTCCTGCATCACTCAAAGGGAAGGCCAGCTCTGCCCCACACCCAGCACGCCTGTTCAGCTTGCCCAGGGTATGGCGGCAGTCCCAGGAATAATGCAAGTACCTCGGGAACGTAAGCAGAAGTGGTAAGGCTTGAAGGGGTATGTCAAAGAGGAACCGGGGAACCAGAAATTTCAGTCTTAACCAAAAAGGCCCAGAGACTTGGAAAGTTCCTTCAGGATGCCCAAGTCTTACCTGCAACCAGTCCAAGTTCCCTCTGGATCCTAGCAGCCCTGGGAGTGAGCAAATAGTCACATCGCACCTACTTAAACCCCCGCAGGGACGCGGCGCTCACTACCTGTTACAGCAGCTCAATTACCAGAGAAGCACCTTCGTTGGCATTGCCAGGGGGAGTCTCCATTGGAATAATCCTTCTAGAAAGTGAGTTGGCAATTGATAGCTGTCCATCTTAAGAGCCGCAAAAACACAGGTGCCTTTGCTCTGGAGCGTTTCTGAGTGAAGAAGAGAAGATGTGAGCCATGCTGTCCGCACAAGTGTTCAGGACAGCGATCTCTAAAGTTGTGCGACAGTTAGAAGCCCCCTAATGGTCTGGCAACAGTGGATCGGGTAGACATCTCTGGGATCTCCTGGGAAATGTTGCCATGAGGTCATTTCACAGTCTGTTTTTCTTTCTCTTCTTCCTATGCCTCCTCCTCCATCAGAGAGAGAAAATCTGCTTTTCTAGAACGTCCTCACCTGAGCTCTAGCACTGCCTCATGGAAGCAATTTAGGTGACAGGCGGTGTGCAGAACTGAGAACTCTGAACTGAGAGAAGAAGGGCTGAGGCCAGAGAACAGTGCACCCTGGCTCCGTGCTTTATCTGCCTGGTGCTTCCCTAGCATCATGTTCTAGAAGGCCTTTCTGTTCCTGGGGAACATCTGGTTCACCTCCACCAAGATATTCCATATATACTTGGCTTCCTCTTCCAATGGAGGCTTATAATTTATTTGCTTGCTTGCTTTCTTTTTAAAAATGTTTAAAATTTATTTTCATTTTTTAGAGAGACGTTGAGTGGGGGAGGGGCAGAGGGAGAGAGAGAGAGAGAGAGAGAGAATCTGAAGCAGACTCCATGCTCAGTGCAGAGCTGGACACGGGGCTCGATCTCATGACCCCGAAATCAAGAGTCAGGTGCTTAACCGACTGAGCCCCCCAGGCGCCCTTTTAAGGTGTGTTATTGTGGACTATATTTCATATGCAAAATAGGGCAAAAATAGTTATTTATTTACAGTTAAAATAATAAAATAAACACATAAATACCCTCCATTCAGGTTAAAAAACAGAACTTTATCAGTACCTTAGGAGTCTCTGAAATCACCATCAACTTGATGATTGTGTAAATCATTCTTCCATCGTATGTATAAAACTTTCTTTTGTTTCATATATATATATGAAATATACAGAGAATGTATATGTCTTATTTCTAAAGTATTTTATTTGACACACATAACAACATAGGGTATTGTTATATATTGTTACATATTATGTATACATAAATATGTTATGTTATAGTGCATGTTATATATACATTACATGTACATATATACATTTATCACTATATAAGTATTCCTAAGCAATGACTTCTTTTGTTCTGCCTGTCTTTGAACTCTATGGAAATTGAACAGTATTTTTTTATATTCCTCGGCAACTTCTTTCCTATACCATCCTGTTCATGGCCTTCATCCCTGTTGTGCCATGCACCTTCAATTCATGCATTTTCAGCTCCATGTCATCGTCATTGCATGACTGGGCCAGGGTTTATGGGACATTTTTCTGTTGACGGCTATATGTGGGCTGTTCTCGGGGTTGCTGCTACCAATGACATCTTTTTACACGTCTCCTGGTACGTGTGCAAACAAATTTTCCTAGGGTGTGGTGTCAGCCAGCATTCAACCAGAAGAATAACCAGAAGGAGATCGAGATTCAGAGATGTATTGCAAGGAGAGGATTTACAAGACTGTGGGGCCTGGTTGGGCGAATCCAAAACCCAGAGGGCAGGCTGGGGGAAAAGTCTTGGGCATGAGCCATCACAAGTAGAATTTCTTCTTTGGGGAAGTGTCAGCTCTGCTCTTAAAGCCTTTCAACAGATTGGTTCAGGACTACCTAGATGGACCAGGATAGTCTCATTTGCTTGAAATCAACTCATTATGGACTTTAATCACATCTACAAAATTCCTTCATGGCAACCACTAGCTCAATGCTTGATGGAACAACCAGGGACTATAGCCCAGCCAAGTTGACATATAACCATGACCTTCATGGTCATGAACCAGGAAGTGGGATTGCTCGGGCCAGAGCAAGGAGCAGGGTGGGAAAGGGGTCACGGTGTGCGTTTTTACACATGATATCATTCGTTTGCTTCTTTTGTTATTGGAAGGGCAGAAAGAATGGCTGTTGAAGTCTGAAATCCAATTCAATAAATGATGAAATTCATTCTGCCCTCCTACCCCTTTCTAAGGACCCACCACCTCTCTATGCTGCCCCTGCCCTGCCCCAGACAACCAGTTAAGAGCAGGTGTATGCAAATATATGCATACAGGTATCCCAACTTTGATTTCATTAAATTTTTATAAAAAACCGACTCGTGGGGCACCTGGGTGGTTCAGGCGTTAAGCGTCTGCCTTCGGCTCAGGTCATGATCCCAGGGTCCTGGGATCGAGCCCCGCATCGGGCTCCCTGCTCAGCGGGAAGCCTGCTTCTCCCACTCCCTCTGCTTGTGTTCCCTCTCTTGCTGTGTCCCTCTCTGTCAACTAAATAAATAAATAATCTAAAAAAATAAAAACAGACTCGCAATATTGATGTTATTTTGTAACTTGCATTTAAAAAAAATCAACATTTTATGGGTGTCCCTTATGCCTGGACATTTAAGTCTCAAGTCATTTTTTATAATAGTTGCTTAATATTCTGTTGGACAAAGAAAGGCACTGTAACTTTGCCAACACTCCTGCATTGGGGGGCACTTGCTAGGCTTCTGGGTTTTTGCCCCCTATCAACAATGCTTCATAAAAATCCTTGTAGACATTTCCTCTGATGCAGCTGCTTTTATTTCTGTCGGAGAGAATCCCAAAAGCAGAAGGCAGAACAACGGGCATGCGTATTTTAAATGTCAAGAGACTCCAGCAGATACTTCCCTAAGAAGCAGTCCACACCCCCATCAGCAATGTCAGATCAGGGAATATCCATTCCCTGCATGCTCACGAGCACGGATTTTTGACAATTTTGTTAACTCTTGCCAACCCATTGGGAAAAAAAAATTACCTTCTCATCACTGCTTTAATTAGTATTTTTTCCCTGTGCGCAAGGCCGGCAAATTTTCAGAGGCTACTCGCTACTTGCATTTTCTTTTCATGAACTACTGGCTCACGTCTTTTGCATATTTTTCTATGGGGCTCTTGCCAGGGTTGCCAGTACAAAATGGCCCTGCTCAATCCGTTTTGGTAAGACTCTGTGCATGAGATCACTGCTCATTTTGGGACCCCCGATATGGCCTGGATAAGAAGTACATCTTGGATCAGCCAGACTCAGGTACCCTACTTACTTGAGTTTGTCCCTGGGGGAGGTTGCCTCTCCTCTGGGATGCTGGGTCTCCACCTTTGGGGTCCAGTCTGCAGGAACATGGAATTGCTCCGTGGTCACATGCAGCACACCCAAGGTGACTGGCAGTGGCCATAGAGGGTCACATGATCCACGGGGAGGATCAAAGGCCATGTACTGGGACAACGCTGTCACGGCAGGGGGCCTGCCTAACACTGACAGGGTCATCACTGAGCCTGACTGGTGTCCTCCCTGCCTGGAGAACCCTGTTTTCTTGGCATGGATGACTGCCTTGGATGGTGGGGACCTCAAAACTGGTTGTGATGAGGGTAGGACCTGGATAGGGGCCAGGGTGTGGGGGACAGGCCGGGATCCTGAGACATAAGGTCTGGGGAGCACAAGGGGGTGGCCTTAGGAGGCAGGATGGGACAGGGTCCCATTACTTCCAGGCTTCCGTGGACACACAAACCTCTGGACAAGTCTATACGGTTGGTGTAAATGACTCTTATCCCCTTTTTACTTGGGCTCAGAGAGGTGAGGTCACTTTCTCAAGATCAAACAGCCAGCAGATGACAGAGCTGGGATTTGAACCCCAGTCTGTCTGAATCCCCAGCTCCATGCTCCTAACCAGGACCGCACACTGTGTGGCCATTGCAAGGGCTATTGCCCTTGCTTCCAGTTGGTCAGTCCACAGTGGGCACCTGGACCAAATGCCAGGGGGAAGCGCCCCACAGAATTCTCAGTGGAGCAGCTTTAGACAAGTACAGTATACTTAGAAGGCACCAGCGCTGAGGAGTAACAGTGACGAGTGCCACTAACTTCCAGCTCTTATTTAACCCTACGAGGTAGGACCACTTCTTGGCTCTTTTTTAGAGATGGCCAAACCGAGGCACAGAATGGTGACGTCACTTTGGCCAAGGACCCCCCACCCCCCCAGGAATGAGGGTTAGAGTGGGGACACAGGGTCCTATCTGTCTCTAGCCAGGGCCCCTGCACCACCGTTTGGAGGGAGGCAGGAAACGGTATCCAACGGAAAAGGTGGGGAATCCGTGGAGGGGGCCCTCTGGTGGTGGGCACGGTGGGCAGCATCCACTGTGCCCCGGAGCTGAATTTAAATCTCTGTTCTGACATTTCCTAGTGGCGTGACCTGGGCAAGTCATTTTACCTGCCGGAGTCTCAGTTTCTCCATCTGTAAAATAGGAATAGGAATAGTGGGGACTTCTCGGGTAGCTGTGAGGATTCGGTAACAGAAAGTGTTCACAGGTTATGATTAACACATGGTAATGATGACAGATAGGAGTGCCAACGGAGTGATTCCTTCCTTTCCAGGGATGGGAAGATAGCTGGCGTGCCCCCTCAGGTCCAACTCACCAAGGATAGGCAGAGTAGGGAAAGGGCACCCTGGAAGTTTTAGAAAGTTATTTTGGGGCAAATCAAGGACAATCCTGTGATCTTGTGCCACCTTCTCCTTCACTGGCCTCCTTTCTGTTTTTCCAAGGCCAGGAAGTCTCAGCCTGCTTCCCACATCAGGACTGTGACCACTTACTAACTCCTGGCTAATCTCTCCCAAACCTCTGCCTTCCTCATGGCCTTCACTCCCCAGCTCAGACACCATCCGTGGCTCCCCATGGTTCCCAACGCTCAATGTCCACTGCCTACCTTCAACCTGCCCTTTCAAACTGCCTTCCTGTCCAATCAAAACAAAGGGACCCCGTCAAAATATTAAATCAGATCATGTCTCACTCTGCCCCAATTTCCCCTTCGGAGAAAAGTTTTGCAAATCTTTTATCGGATAAGGGACTTGTATTTAGCATCCACACAAAACTCCTACAACTCAGTAATAAAAAGGCAAATAATGCATTAAAAACTAGGGAAGGGATCTGACTGACAGTTCTCCGAATAGACATACAAAGGGCTTAGAAGCATATCATTCTTCATTAGGAAAATGCGAATCAACACTCTGAGATACTACCCCCCACCCAGCCCAAGGATGGCTATGGCTTAAAAAGATAATCACAAGTGTTGGAGAGAATGTGGAGAAAGTGGAACCCTCGTGCAGCAGTGAGAAGGTAAAATTGTGCCGCTGCTCTGGAAAACGGTTTGGCGGTTCCTCAAAATGCTAAATATAGAATCACCATGTGACTCAGTATATTAGTCAACTCAGGCTGCCATATCAAAGTACTAGGAGGCTTATCCAACACACATTTATTACTCACGGTTCGGAAGGCTGGGAAGTCCAAGGTCAAGATGCCAGTGTTCTTAGTTCGGCCTCATGGGTTTTATTTAATTCAGTCACTATTATTATGCTCAAATTGTCCCGGTTTTAACCAGTGCGGAGCCTCTGCAAGCGGGCTCCTGCCCTTTGGACATAGCTCCATCCTTCTTTGAGTAGCTCTATGGTTTTGGGCACAAGATGTTCCAGGCTCATCGTGTGCTTTCCCTGGCCCAACCTGGAATTTAGCTTTTTCTCCCTGGAGTCCTGACTCCCTTGGTGGATCTGGGCACGAGGTGTGCTCCTTATCACTGGGGTGCCATTGCGCCTGGGGCTTCTTAATTGGACGGAGCAAGGGAATGTGTATGTAGATTTCTCTGCCTAAATCTGAAAAACCACGAGTCCACGCTGATATTTCCAGTTCAGCCCACTGCCACAACAACCTTCCGAGGCTTCTAGCTTTCTAATACCTGTATTTCTCTTAGTGATAAACCTGGATCCCAAATCAGCATTACATTTATTCATTTGCTCAATCCCACACTACACAGAGAATAGTTTCAGAATACCACTTTGCAAAAACAAACTTACGACGTAGAGTTTAAGATTCGTGCAGTGTGGTTCTGTGATTTATTTGAAATGAGTCAGGTTTGTCTCTGCTTGCATTCCTTTTTATGGATTTTTCCCATACTGTTGATTTGAAAACTTTTTTAACTACGCAAAATACCAACACATTTCCAAAAGTCAAAACTATACAAAAAAAGAACACTATGTTAATGATACTGGAATTACAAAAAAAAAAAAAAGGAAACTACAAAAAGATATCGTCATAGACATGTCATCCTCTCTCCTAACCCTCCCATGCCCTTCTTATCTACCTCCTTGGGGATCTAATTTCATTAGTTTTGGGTTTACCTCACCTGTGTTTCCTTTGCAAAAATTAGAAGATTCAAGTACGTTTTATCTCCCCTTCTTTCTTACACAAAAGATAGCATACTATATATACTTTTTCACACTTTGCTTTTGTCAACGAACACTATGTCTTAGTAATCACTCCGATCCAGTTTATAGAAAACTTCCCTTTTCTTTTCCTTTTTTCCTTTTTTTCCTTTTTTTTTTTTTTACAGCTGTGTAGTACTCCATTGTGGGGGTGATCCAGTTACTCAATGAATCTCCTACGTATAGGCATCAGGGTGTTTCCAATATTTTAAAATTACAAACAGTGCTGCGGTGAACAACCTTATGTATAAATATTTAGGTGGAATTGCTGGGTCAGAAGGTAAATGCATGTGAAGTTTTTCGAGACACTACCTACTTCCCCTCCATTTAGCACACCTACCAGCCATTTATGTATGTCCATTTCTCGAGGGTCATCAAGAGAGCATGTTGTCAAGCTTCTTAATTTTTTCTAATCTGGTGGGTGAGAAGTCATTTTTTTTTAAATTTTTTTGAAAAGTAGTACAGTTTCTGTGCAGTCTTTATCCAGCTTCTCCCAAAGATAACATCCTCCATAACCAAAATCAGGAAATTGACATTAACACCTCACTTTTAACTAAATTACAGACCTTATTCCAATCTCACAGTTCTCACATGCACTCAAAACTTCTGGTATATATTTCTATGAAATTTTATTCTCAGTGTAGCTATAATTTGCATTTCTCTTACGGCCAACGAAGTGAGCATTTTCCATAAGTTTAAGGATCATTTTTAGATCTTTTTTTCATGAATTATCTGTTCATATTTTTTGTCCATTTTTCTATCCGGTTTTCACATTTACCCCCCTCAAATTTAAAGAGTTCTTCATATACTAATGATATTAGCCTTTTAACTATGATATATGTTGTTGTTGTTTTTTAAAGATTTTATTTTATTTATTTGACAGAGAGAGAGAACACGAGAGAGGGACCACAAGCAGGGGGCGTGGGAGAGGGAGAAGCAGGCTTCCCGCTGAGCAGGGAGCCCGATGCGGGTCTTGATCCCAGGACCCTGGGATCATGACCTGAGCCGAAGGCAGACGCTAAACGACTGAGCCACCCAGCCGCCCCTATGATATACATTGTAAATATTTTCTCCTGGTTTGTTAGTTATCTTTTGACTTTGCTTATGGTGTTCTCCACATGCAAAAGTTACAGAAGATTTTATATAGTTAACGGTATTAATCTTTTACTACATCTGAATTTTAAGTCATAGTTAGAAGGCCTTTTTCCACACACAAGTAATGGAGGAATTCACCCATACGTTCTTCTATAATTGCAGTTTTATTTTTTACATTTAGATGCTCAGCATTCAGGAGTTTCTATTTGTGTATGGTGTGAGGAGTGGATCCTGGAGCAATTAAGTAAATATAGCAAAATATTGGCAATTGATGGCAGGCACATGGGTATTTACCACGGTTGCAAACTTTCTCAAGGTCTGACAATTTAAAAAAAATAAACAGCTGTGGGTAAAGTGTGTTAAGCGGAGTTTGTGTAGGTGGACGGAGGCGGGGGGCGCCTTTAAGATGGGCCCCGCCCACCCCGGAAGGGCTCGCTCAAGCCCCGCCCACCGCCGCGCGTCGCCTTCTCCCCGGTTCGCGCCGGCCCCGCCCTCCGCAGCCGAGTAAAGTCACGTGAGCGGGGCTGCGGCGCTCCGCTCCGCGCGGTCATGGTGGCCCCGATGTACGGTTCCCCGGGCGGCCGCCTGGCCCGGGCGCTGACGCGGGCGCTGGCGCTGGCCCTGGTGCTGGCCCTGCTGGTCGGGCTGTTCCTGAGCGGCCTGACGGGCGCGATCCCGATCTCGGGACGCCAGTGGGGGCCCAACGGGCCGGTCCCTCCCGAGTCCCGCAGCCGCTCCGTGCTCCTGGACGCCGAGACCGGCCAGCTCCGCCTGGTGGATGGCCGCCACCCGGATGCCGTGGCCTGGGCCAACCTCACTAACGCCATCCGCGAGACCGGGTAAGGGTTGGCCCGACCCCGCGCGGGACCGGCCGGGGGAGGGGCTCGCACGGGTTCCGGGCCTCAGCGCCCCTGGCTCCCTGGGGGTCAGTTTCCCCGCCTCTTAGGCTGCAGCAGGTCACTGGTTGGGTGGGGGCTAGTGCAGCATCCCTCAGCTCATGGGGACCAGTCCCTCGCCTTCAGTAAAGGGTGACAGTACCTCTGTTACACTTAGAGACCAGATCCCTACCACCCGCCCAGGCCCCAGTGCCTCCATCTGGATTAGGTCTGCGGAGCACCGCGTCCCCCCAGCCCCACCGCCCTTGGGCCAGAAGGCTGGTGATAGCTCTTCAAGAGAGAAACTCTCACTTCCTTGAGCGTGGCTTACCCCATGGGTGCCATGCTCCTGCCTCTGTTCCTGAACCAGGGCAGCCCGACTGAGCCTGGATTCTAGGCCAATGGGAAAACCCAGGATCCCTAAATTCATGTAGACCCAGATAGTATTTTTGCTTGGGCTCTGCTCCTTTCTCTCCTCCTTCCTGGTCCAGGGGAAAGTTGCTTGGCCAGATAGTTGGTAAGGAGCCAAGTGCTCCATCCTTGGTAGTCATCATCAGCTGCTGTTCTGACTCCCCTGCCTGTCTGGGCTCCCATTTCCTTATCTGTGGCTCAGATTTTGAGGATATGCTCTGGCTGGGAGGTTGGGTGGTACCCTTCTCAGGCCCTGTACCAGGGCTTCTGCCCATGCATTCATTCATTCATTCACTCACCTGATGTACTTGGCCTTGGGGACATAGAGCTGAGCAAGGTGGGTCTCCATTTAGAGGGGGAGACAGCACCAGAAGGGTAACCTGAGTCAGTGGGAGTGGGGAAAATCTGCCTTAAAGCCTTGTCAGCAGGGCTCAGGCCCTGGATTAAGGCTATGCTGGGGATCTTTTAGTGAACCCTAAGGCCCCCTCCCCGTTCCACCCTCCCACTGCTACCATCCATTTTGCTGGCATGCATTAATTCCTACAGGTGTTGGGGAGATAGAGGACACTGAGAACACCCCCATTTTGATGCTTTGTGGTACTTGGGAGGGTATCAGATAGACAGACAGAGGGAAGATTGTGAGGAGGGGATTTGCTGCAGACACAGGAGCTGGGTGGGGCTAATCTGGGAAGGCTCTCAGGGAGAGGAGGCCACAGGGTGGGCTAGTTATTGTCCATGGAGGGAACTAGAGCTCTGTGGCTCTGGAATCTGATGACCCATTCTCTGCCGACTCACACATGTTTTTGGCCCTGCTTAGCAAAGCCAAGAGGGCATGACAAATCTCTGCCTCCATGCTAGCTAGGAAGGAGGCACAGAGGTGAGGCCTAGCATGGGAAGGGGGCCTTGTTCGCAGGAGGCCCCCACTGGGCTGTGTTGCTCTGAATTATGGAAAACAGAAATGGAGAGAGGGCTTCCTTGATTGTGCTGGATGGAAAGCTCTTTGTGGCCCAGCTCCTTCGCTGTGTGACCTTGGGCAAATCGCTTCGCCTCTCTGAACCCGTTTCCTCCACTAAAGGTGAGGCTTGAATGGAAATTCATGGGATCACAGAAAGCACCTCTGTTTGTTTACTGAAGGAAGAAATGAGTGAAAGAGAAAAGAGCAGGTGTCCTCTGCCCCCCCATTTTACAGTGAGGGAAACAGGCCTGAGGCAAGAGCCCAGGTCTCGTCCACACTTCTTGCTCTCATGTCCCCTTTCCAGCATCGTTTCTGTCCAGTTGGCCTATTTAGCACTGGGGGCTGGGCTATAGGGAGAACTGTATCAGAAGCCCCTATTTTGGGGTGCCTGGGTGGCTCAGTGGGTTAAGTGTCTGCCTTCGGCTCAGGTCATGATCCCAGGGTCCTGGGATCGAGTCCCTCATCACGCTTCTTGCTCAGCGGGAAGCCTGCTTCTCCCTCTGTCCTTCCCCTCTGCTCGTGCTCTCTCTCTCTCCCAAATAAATAAATAAAACATTTTTAAAAAGCCCCCATATTGGAAACAGGGAAACTGAGGCCCTTAAGATCGACCTCTTAGAACTCAGGGATAAGATGAAAGAAAGACATCTGAGGTTTCCTGGCCCCTGATCAGCAGAACCTCTGAACTGTGGGTGCCTGTCTCATTTTTCAAAGGATGGAGGCCAGGGGTTTGACTCTTCCGTTTACCTGAGTTGGGATCTCTCCTCCTTCTGTCCCCCAGAACTCGCCACAGGGGATCTTGGGATTGTCAGGATAAATTCCATGCCCTCTTCCCCCCCCCGTAGTCTGTGCTCTTTCAGTTGTGCTATATCTGACCTGGGACTGATACTCCCCATGAAGCCTGAAACATTTAGGATTTGGTGCTTGGGCATCAGAGGAGCCCCAGGAGGCCGAGCCTGCGCCAGTTTGATTCCAGCCTTGGTGTTGGGGAGGCTGCACCCCTCCAGCCCTACCTTTTCCTCCATCCCTGACTCCCCAGCCAGCTGCCCAACAGAAATCACGAGTCACTGCGGAGTTGGGAAAGGAAGTGAGTACCAATAAGAGGGAATTACCCTATTAAGAAGCAGGGAACCCACTCAAATCCACCAACTAATGAGCAGAAACCCAGCCCAGTAAAATGGGTAAATACCATCCAGCTGTTCTTGGAAGTCAGAACAGGTGAACATATTCCATCAAGAGTGAGGAAGGAATGGTAGGCACAGATAAGGTAGGAGAAGTGTCCATGGTGCACTGTACCCAGAGGCAGGGCATGGTGACTGGGGTAGGTTTGTGACCCCGCTGCTCGTCACACAGCAGTGGTCTGGTTTTTCTCAAACGTGGCCTCCTCTTTAGACCCTGGAGCCATCAGGCATTAGGCACCCGTGACATAAAATCACAGTGTGGCCCATAGACTCTCCAGATTAAAAAAAGAAAAAGAAAAAGAAGATTGGAGAAACAGATCAGTACTGCCAACTTTTTATTTTTGTCAAGTGAGTGCATTAAACACAACAGAACAACATTTATTGACCTCCGTCAATTTTATCTCATAAAAGATCTGCTATTTTAGAACCAAGTAAGCAGGAAGGACGTGTTCTTTAATAGAGAGCAATCTAATGGGTACATTTAACTTTAGAAACGCTTGTCAGTGGTTTTCTTTTGACCAGGGATGGGGGTAGAGTTTTGCAAAGTTGTCATTTGGCACAGGTGAGGGAATCTAGAGGTCCTTTGCCCAAGTTCAAGCCTCCCCCATTTTACAGATGGGGAAGTCGAGGCTGGAAGGGCCGGGAAGTGTAGTATGGAGCAGAGTTTACTATCAGAGAGATCTAGGCTCGTATCTTCGCCTGCCTCATCTCTGTGGCAAGGGGGGTGAGAACCCTTTAGGATGGGGGGAAGGGGGATGAAGGGGTGAGGAATCATCTGATTAGGCTTAGGGCCCGAGGCAACAGAGGGATCCTCAGAGATCAGCCTCAGGGGCTCCGGCACTGAAGTCTGGTGGCTTGGAACAAAACCCCTTAAATGGGAACATCCCCCGCCCAAAGTGTTCTGGAAAGATAGGTGGAAACCCATCTCTCTGGGTTTTTCTGAGGACTCAGGCAAAGTGAATAAAACCCATCTAAATGGAATCACCCCAGTTGCCCTTTGGAACAAGGCAGTGCACAAGGAGATGGGGGAGGGTGGTGATTGTTAGACAATTAACTTTTTGTGGTAAAAAAAAAATCCCAGCAGTTTAGAAAAGTTAGGATGTGTGAGGTAAGTCCCCACATATATAACCACTGTTAGCTCTTTCTTCCACAACTTTCTATGCAGAAATAGGCCTAAGTGTGCATGCATATGTGTAAGCGTGGGTATGCGTGCGTGCGTGCATAAGTAAAATGCTTGCACACACAGGGTTATCCTGAGTCTACCATTTATCCTTCTCTGATCTTTTTTTATGTTGTGTCTGACATCTTGTCAGCACATGGCAGCCCTTTCTCATCATAGCAGTTGCCCTGTTATGTCATTACCTGCTTACTTGGTTCTAAAATAGCAGATCTTTTATGAGATAAAAGGGTGACGGGTGGCTGTGTGCCCCCCCCCACAGCCACCCGTCACCCCCACATTAGCCTTGGGAAGGCCAAGCCTGAATGTCCTTCACTTTTGTGCACCCTCGATGTCTGGCACCCGGTAGGCTCTCAAAAGGCTTGCTTGATGAAAGTATCAGGTGAGCGTGTTTTGATCGTCTCTTCCTCCCCACAGAGTTCTCTCTAGGCCACAGCTCTTCTTGCCCTGGAGCTCTTGGATGGCGTGTTGGCCACCTCCCCATGAGACCATCCTGGTGGAGCCTGGCTCTGCCTTGTTTCAGAGCCTCTTCCTGGTCTCATGAGCGTCTTCCTGTGCCCCTCATTTTCTTTGTGGAAATTGCCTTAACAAATGTTTGTCCCCGAGTTACAGAAGCCACCTGGGTGAATAGTTTTGTGTCCTAGGAGCAAGAATGAAATCCAGAACCATAAAGGAAAAGATGGATAGATTTGGCTGCCCCTAAAAACCCAAAAACCTCTATATGGCAAAAGCAAAAAATCAATTAAATCAATTAAAATACAAACATATTTTCAATATTAGTGACAAGCAAAGGGCTAATGTGTACATAGAGAACTTCACAAATCAATAAGAAAAGATAAACACAAGGGAGATAAGTGAGGAAAGCCCTTGAACCAAAGAACTATAGGTGACCAATAAAAATTTAAAAACAAGTGTAGGGGCGCCTGGGTGGCTCAGTCTGGTAAGCGTCCGACTCTTGATCTCAGCTCAGTAATCTCAGGGTCATGAGTTCAAGCCCTGCGCTGGGTGTGGAACCTACTTTAAAAATAAATAAATACATTAGTTAATTAAATTAAAAAGTTAAAATAAGGATAATTGGGGGTGCCTGGGTGGCTCAGTTGGTTAAGCGACTGCCTTCGGCTCAGGTCATGATCCTGGAGTCCCGGGATCGAGTCCCACATCAGGGTCCCTGCTCAGCAGGGAGTCTGCTTCTCCCTCTGACCCTCTTCCCTCTCATGCTCTCTATCTCTCGTTCTCTCTCTCTCAAATAAATAAATAAAATCTTTAAAAAAAAAAAAGAATGTTTAAAAAAATAAAATAAGGATAATTGAACTAATTAAAGGATTATCATCAAAACAACATGATTGCGTTTTTCAACCACTGCCTTGGCAAAGATGAGAAAGATTGCTAGGAATCCTTTCAGGCAAGGAGTGGACAGACAGGAGTGGGTACATTTTGGCGAGGTGGTCTACAGCCAAGCGTGGTTGCAGGCTGGTGGCGCTGGCCTCACCTGGCCGCTACTTAGAAATACAGGGTCTCGGGCCCCTCCCCCAGACTCCTGATCAGAATCTACTTCCGAACCAGGTCTTTGAGTGACACGGATGCATGTCAGAGTTTGGGAAGTGCTGCTTCCCAGAAGGAATGGGAGCCAGTCTGCTTGGACTTGAATCCCAGCTCGGCCCTTTACCAGCTCTGTAACCTTCGGCAGGTGTATCAGCTAGTGTTAGGCAGCAGTGCTGTGTAACGAATTAGCTGCCAAACCCACTGGCTTCAAAAATAACCCAGGGTTATTTTCGATGGATCCAAGGGGCAGCCAGGGCAGCTCTGCTTCATCCTGTGGGTCTGCAGAGCTGGTCTGCTCCATGTTTCTGTCACGTTCCTGAGAGCAGCGGGCTGGCTGGGGCATGTTCTCCTGGCAGAGGCAGAGGAGGGCAAGCGGAAACAAAGGCGGCCTTGCAAAGGCTGATCTTATACCTGGCACATGGTCACTTCTATCCATTGGCCAAAGCAAGTCATATGACCGAGCCCAGATCAGTGGGGCGGGGAGGGACTTGGCCATGGGTAGGAGAGACCGCAAAGCCGCACGGCAGAGGGCACAGAGAGGGTGGAGGGGTAGTAGTGCAGGCTTCCATGGCAGTTACGGAACTTTGTGCCTTAATTTCCCTCCTCTTCTGCACTACGGGGAGTAACAGTGCCTGCCTGGTAGGAGCGTGGGGTTGTCACAAGGATTGAATGAGTTAGTAGACAAGAAGTGACTAGAACGTCATCTAGCACAGAGGAAGCCCTCGTTTGACGCTGGCTGGTGAGGGCTGGATTAGTACAGCTTTGCGGGGGGGGGGGGGCGTTTGTCAAGGCTGATTAAAATTAAAAATGCCTGTGCCCCCACGCTGACCGGGCCCGCCCTCCTCCCCAACTAGGTGGGCCTTTCTGGAGCTGCAGACGAACGGCCGCTACAACGACAGCCTGCAGGCCTACGCCGCGGGCGTGGCGGAGGCCGCTGTGTCTGAGGAGGTAAGGGCCAGATGGGGGGACCTGGGGCTCCCACCTCCCACCCCACCCAGCGTGCACCCCAGGAAGCTCGGAAGGGTTCTGAGGTGAGGTGCGTGCAGATTGGGCTCCCTGCTCCCGCCCCCAGCCCTCCACGTAATTGGGCAGCCAGAGCTCACGTGCAGTCTTTAAAAAACTCAGGCTAGGTAGTGTTTGATGCGTCTGAAGGATGTATAACATTTTCTGAGTCACAGAGCACAGCAATAAAACAAACATCCAGACTAAAATGTACAGTGTTACTGATCGCTCTGAGGCCCCCTTCCCAACCCCTGCCCCCAGAGGCACCATCACGCTAAATGTGACTTTCTTTCTTTCTTTCTTTCTTTCATTCATTCATTCATTCATATTGAGATATCATTCACATGCCATAAAACTCACTATTTTGAAATGTACAATTCAGTGGTTTTTAGTATATTCATAGGGTTGTGCAACGATCACCACTACCCCATTCCAGAACATTCTCATCACCCCAGAAAGCAACCCCATACCCAAAGCTCCCTTTTCTCCCTCACCCCGGCCCCTGGCAACCATTAACCTACCTTCTGTCTCCATGGGTTTGCTGATTCTTGCCATTTCATGTGAGTGGGTGGTCTTCTGTGTCTGGCTTCTTTTCCTCAGCATCGTGTTTTCAAGATTCGTCCCCGTTCTAGACTGTGTCAGTCCTTCACTCCTTTTTGTAGCCAAATAATACTGTCTTGGATGGACAGACCACTGGATGGATGGACCACATTTTATTTATCCACGCATCCGTGGATGGACACTTGAATTACTTCCACCCTCTTACTTTTGTTAAACTAGTTTTACCACACGTGCAGAATCCTCAGACAACCTACTGTTTTGCTCTACTTGATCTGGGGCTTTAGAAAAGTGCTAGCATCAATTTCAGAAGGCGGCCCATCTCAGAAGTGGGTGAGACTTCGTGGTGACAGCCAGTCTCCTGCAGTGTGGGAGGAAGTGTGACACCCACTTGGGAAAGTCATTTGGCAATGGTAGCGTCGAGTCCACGCGTGCCCTGGGGCCGCCGAACGCCATATGATAGACCTTTGGGAAGGAATCAGCAACACGATGCATCCTGGATGCTGGCTGCTGAGGGGGAAGAGCATGTGACAGATGACTGCACACAGGGGACACCCCCTTATAAAACTCATACTCCTCGTTCTGACACCCAGCAGCCGTTTTGGACGTCCGCTTGGGATCTGGATGTCTGGGGAGCTGCTCAGACGCTGGGCCAGGCCGGTGCTGCTTGGGGTGCAGTGAATGAGGCAGGATTCCGTCTTTCAAGGGTCCCGCTAGCCTGTCAGGAACACTGAGGCGAGGCCCCAGGGGCTGTCCTGTGTGGAATCCTGGACACATGTGCCAGGAGCTTGGCCCGTGTTCTCTCCCTCAGCCCGCACACCAGCCTCCCCACCCCACCGAGGGAAGCGTGACTGCCTTACTGGGGCTCAGAGAGGTGAAATTACTCACCCAGGGTCACACAGCCATTCATCAGGGGGGCCAGCATTCAAACCCAGCTGTTTGACCAGAGTCTCTGTTTCTGAGTGTTTTGCTCTGCCGCGCCCCCGCCCCCCCACTGCCCCTGCACTCAGGCCAGAGCCTGATATAGGACAGGCACTTGGGAAATGCTTCTGGAACTGGTAGAAAGGTGTATGGAGGAAGTGGCATCTTTTTGAGGCCTTGGGGTACAGAGGAGAAATCGAATGTGTTTCAGGGAGATGGCTGTGGAGCGGGGGGGCGGTCCTTAAGCGATCAGTCTTGGGGTACCAGGTGCTGCCACAATCCCCCCACTGGCCTGTGTGTCTTGGGAATATTTCCAGTGTGGCGAGGGGTGTGGCTGGACGTTAACCCGGCAGCCTTTGGGAAATGACAAATCCACACCTTTCCAGGGTTCAAATCCTGACTCTTTGATTCCGTACCTGGAGGACCTTGGGTAAGTTAGTCACCTGCCGGTGCCTCGGTGTCCTCCGCTATGAAGCAGGGGTGGTGAGGATAGCACTCTCCTTGCAGAGTTGCCTTGAGCTTTGCGTGGGTCCGTTCATACCGAGTGCCATCCATGTGAGTTCCGGGCGATGGACCAGGTCCCCGTAGTGCCACAAGATAGGGGACGCCCCTGCCCCTGCTGGGAAGACAGGATTCCAGGCCAGGCCTGGCTGATCTTGGCCGAGCCCACCCATGCTTCCGCGGTCAGCTGGCAGGTCAGCGGGGGCAGCTGGGTGGCTTCGAACGGTCTCCGTCATGCATCTGGGGGTTGGCGGTCTGTCAGTCTGGGTGACGGGGCCGACGGGGCCGATGTGGTGTTGAATGTGGCCTGTCTTGTTCATGTGACATCAGGCCGGGAGGTGTGGAAGGCCTCTCGACGGCTGGTTGAACCGGCCCGGCATTCACTTGTGCACGTGCGTGTCAGTTGTGAGTTCTCTGCCGTGTCCCTGGGGCTTCGGACAGGACACGGTAGGGGCGCGAAAGTCGTAGTTTGTTCACCGACTGAATACATCCATAGCTTGGGGGTCTCCGGTAACAGAGGATGCTCAGTCTAGAGCAGACTTCGAATGCTAAAGGCTCTCAAAGGAGGGAGACATCCAGAAGCTTTGGGCCCTGGTGGGACAAGAGTGGGTTGGGTGGGAGGGGCCTCGGGGGGATGAGAGCCCGCGGGAGCAAAGGTGCAGCGGGGCCTTACCAGGGCACCCTGGTTCTCGGAGGCCTGAACGGGGTGAGGAGTCTGAGCCCGAGTGGGGAGCCAGCGGGGTCCTCGGCGAGGAGAGCAGCATGGCTACCCCGCCCCCACCCTCGCCCACCTCGCCTACCCCGCAGCTCATCTACATGCACTGGATGAACACGGTGGTGAATTACTGTGGCCCCTTCGAGTACGAAGTCGGTTACTGCGAGAAGCTCAAGAGCTTCCTGGAGACCAACCTGGAGTGGATGCAGGAGGAGATGGAGCTGAAGCAGGGCTCTGCTTACTGGCATCAGGTGGGTGTGGCCCCCGTGCTCTGTGGGAGGGACGGCGGGCTGGGTCTGCTCTGGGGACCTGCCACCGCTGTGGCTTCTGCTGGCCAGCTGTCTGTCTCCCAGCCCTCTTTGCCAGCCCTTTCCCCCTCCCTCCCTCCCTCTCCCCCCCTCCCCCCCCTCTCCCTCTCTCCTTCATCCATCCACCCATCAGTCCTTCCTCCCTCCCTGGCCATCCACGCACCCATCCATCCATCCACCCTCCGTATGTCTGTCCATCCATCCAGTCTTCTCTCCCTTCTTCCCTCTCCCTCCGTCCCTCCCTGCCAACTATCCATCCATTCGTCTACCTACCCACCCACCCATCCATTCATCCTTCTGTCCATCCAGCCATCCAGTCCTCCCTCCCACCATGCTGTCTTCCCTTTCCCTCCATCCTTTCCTCTCTCCCTCCCACCCAGCCGTCCGTGCGTCTAGTTTGTCGGCACACGCACCACCCACAGGCTTATCTGTCTTCCTCTCTCTTCCTCTCACCCGTCTGCTAGCCCCTGCCCATCTTCGGCCAGTTCTCAGTTCTCCCACCAACCACCTCCCCAACTGTTGACATACCCCCATTTTGTTGCCTGTCCGTCTCCCTGCCTGCCATCCACCTGTCTGTCCACTCCCCCCCCTACACTTTTTCCCATTTACTTGCCCAGCTGTCTGTCTGATCGTCCACCTTGTCTGCTTCAATCCCCACTTTCTCCCAGCCATCGGTCATCGAAGCACCTCCCTGTGTCAGTCTGTCCATCTGTAGCTCCACCGCGGCTGCTCTCTCTCCCCACCCAGGGCCGCCCCGTTCCCTGGGGATGACGCACCCTGTCCATCCCCAGCTTCGTCTCCTGCTGACCTCCTCGCTCTGTGGTCCAGCCTCCCTGACCTCCTGGTTTCTCAAACAAGATGTGTTACCTCTTGCCTCAGGGCTTAGGACCTGCTGCCCCTTCTGCCCAGAACACCTTCTTCTCCCCCCCACCCCTCACCTCTGTCCCGTACCCACACTTCCCTGTGGCGCTCTAGTGCGGGACTCAGTCCGTCTTCAGGGAGACTCAAGCCCCATGAAGCCAAGGCAGGGACCACATCTGCTTTGTCCACCACAGTATCCCTGGCGCCTAGCACAAGGGCTGGCACACAGTGGGTGCTTTATGTGTCAAGGTTGGTTGAATATTTAGAGATGAAGGAATGGATCTGTCTTGTCCTGTCTGCCCATCCAGTCTGTGCACCCGACTGGACATCTGTCCTTCTGTCCACCCTGCCATCCACCTGGACGATTGCTTCTCTGTCCTTCCCTCCCTTCTACATAACTTAGCAGCCACGCATCCATCTCTCAGTGCTGCCTGACTGTCCGTCCATGTCCATCCATGCTAACGAAGTACCTGGTATATACCCAGCACCGACCAAGGATGCACGGGGGACACAGTGATGATTTCCCTGGTTAGAGAGCAGGGACAGTGACCATGGCGAGAAGTCAGCTAATGAGACTGTGTCCTCAGGCAGCAGTGCAGCCAGGAGCTGAGCTCAGGATAGGGAGCCGTTGACGGTGGGTCAGGGCTGGCTGGGAGGCTTTCTGGAGGAGGTGGCTTTCAGTTGGACTCTTAAGTGGGAGTGATTTAGGTTGGCAGGGGGCAGAAACATAGTTAACTAAGTGATGGCAAGAGAGTGCTTGGCACGGAGGGCTGGGTGCTAGGAAAGGGGGTGGTCAGGGCTGTCAGGATCCTGGAGGATGCACCCTGGGCCCCTCCCATTGCAGGAGAAGGCCTGAGCGCCAGGGGGAGAGGCCTCACCCCATCTGTGCCCCCCCCCCCAGGTGCGGCTGACCCTCCTGCAGCTGAAAGGCCTCGAGGACAGCTATGAAGGCACTATGACCTTTCCAACTGGGAGGTTTACCGTCAAACCCTTGGGTTTCCTGTAAGTGCCACTCCTGGAGCGGACAGGGTAGGGGAGAGGGACATGCACCTCATGGTCAGACAGACCTGGGTTCCCATACGGGTTCTGCCACCTCCTGGCCCAGACTCGGACCGCTCACCTAGCCTTCCAGAGCCTCAGCTTCCTCCTCTGTGAAAGGGGTATGGAAACGTACTCCCGGCAGGCAGGCGTGGTAACCCTCCGGCCCCCCCCACCCTTCTCAGCCTGTTGCAGCTCACCGGGGACCTGGGAGACTTGGAGCCTGCCCTGAATAAGACCAAGACCAAGCACGTTATGGGCTCTGGCTCTTGCTCTGCCCTCATCAAGCTGTTGCCTGGCCAGACGGACCTCTTGATCGCCCACAACACCTGGAGCTCCTACCAGAACATGCTGCGCGTCATCAAGAAGTACTGGTTCCAGTTCCGGGAAGACCCCCAAGGTGGGTGGACGTGGGTGTATCTGTGTGTGAGCATGCGTGTGGGCACACAGTGCAGGGGGTGTGGGACGCCGGGAGCTTGTGGGCCTTGGCCCTGTGCACACTGTCCAGCTGCTCTAGGAGTCCATCTTATTGTTAACATTTTTGTTTCCTTTTAGTTCCTTTTCACAAGGTGTATCAGTTACCTTTTGCTGTATAACAAAATCACTCCAAATTTAAAACAACAGAAGCTTAAAACACGACCATTTATTTTTGCTCAGTGTGTCTGTGGGTCAGCCGGATGGTTTTGTTATGCCGGGCCAGGCCTGGCTGATCTTGGCTGGGTCACTGATGCTTCTGCGGTCAGCCGGGGTGAGCTGGCTGACCGAGGATGGCCTCATCTGCGTGTCTGGGGGTGGCTCTCAGCTGGGTGTTGGCGTCGCTGGGCTAGCTCAGGCTTATTCTTGTGACATCTGGGCAGGGCAGTGTGGAAGGCCTCTTGAAGGCTGATCGAAACGGGCACAACATTCTTTTGTTCAAAGCAAGTCCGGTGACCAGCTCTGATTTGAGAGGTGGGGAAACAGCCCAGCATTTGATGTGAGGAATCGCAGGGTGCCACTGCAGATGGTAGGGATGCAAGCATGGGAAGAATTACAGCAGACACTCAGTGCAAACACTCAGCTACACAAGGAATAATGCATGAATACATGAATATGCTCTTCCTGTCAAACGTGAAAACTTTGCAACTAAGGCCCAAGTGCCCCAGCGTGGCTCCCCCATTCAATCCCTGGCCCCAGTGTCCACCCCAGAGGGGTGGACACTGCCAGATGTTTGCAGTGCCTCCTTCTTGGCAAAACTTAAAAATCGAAATGTTGCCAGGAGGTGGCGAGGGGGGTGGGGAAATGTGTACCCTCATCCTCTGCTAATGGGAGTGAGTACCGGTTGTCGCTGCTGCTTTGAGGAAGAACCCCACCGGTACCCAGTAAAATTCAAAATCTGTCACTCCCATGGTCCAGCAATTCTTGGCTCAGATCTGTCCCTAGAGAAACATTTTGACTTCTGCACAGGGATGGTGCACAAGGATGTCAACTACAGTAATGGTTGGGAAACAACCTAATGCCCGTTAACTTAAGTAAATTTCTGCATTGACATGTGTACAGAGAAGCGTGCACATCACATGTGTACAGCTGGAAGTTTGCATATTGCACACATCTATGTGTAGCACCCAGACTGAGAAACAGAACATTCCCAGCCCCCCGAAGCTGCTCTCCTGGCCCTTTCAGGCATGTATCCCCACCCCAGCATAATCTCCATCTGCCTGCTTACAGCGTGCATGAGGTATGCCCGATTTTGCATGTCACGTGCATAGACACATACAGCACGTGTGCTTGCTTGTGTGTGACTTCTCTCGCTTAGCACAGTGCCTGTGAGGTTCATCCACGTTGTTGTTTGTAGTCACAGATCTATCGTTTTCATTGTTATGGATCCATGAACATTGTAGTATCTTTTGAAAAAAACCTACGTAAGGGGGTGCCTGGCTGGCTCAGTCCATAGAGCATGCAACTCTTGATCTCGGGGTTGTGAGTTTGAGCCCCATGTTGGGAGTAGAGATTATTTAAACAAAGAAACAAAAGCCTATGTAAGTTAACACATATGGTATAGGAAATTGGAAAATACACTAAGATGTTCATATACAATCGAAATCACTTGAACACCCCATAACCCACAGGAGATAATTTCTGTGAATATTTGGTTCTGTTTGTTTCTAGACTAAGATGTACCTTATTTTCCCACTTGTTTTAACTGATTTTTATTATGCTAGTAATACGTGAATACATTCACGTACATTCTTCATCAGCAATGCAGATGAAGAAATACACTCTTGTGATACCCTTCTCCCAAATTCTAGACCCTTCCTAAGAGGATACTGCTGCCATTTTCGTTTGGATCCATCTAGATTTTTTGCACGAGATGCACTTATATTGTCTATATATGAACTTTTTTTTTTTTTTTTTTTACTTAATAGACTTTATTTTTTAGAAAAGCTTTAGGTTTACAGATAAATCGAGTAGATAACACAGAGAGTTCCCGTATACCTCCCCGCTCCTTTCTCCTGTTATAAACATGCTGATTGGTGTGGTACACTTGTTACAGTTGATCTGCCGATGTCAGTACGTTACTATCAATGGAAATCCATAGTTGACATTCAAGTTCACTCTGAATAGTATGGTTGCACGTATTTTGGTAAACGCACAGTGATGGATATCCACCTTTACGGTACTCTACAGCAGTTTCGCTGCCCTAAACAGTTTGCTTTTTGTTTTTTGTTTTTTTAAACGTAAATAAGACCATAGCATATGGATTGTTTGCATCTTGCTCCCTTTGCTCAACGGCTAGCCTTGGAGAATTTTGGGTATTGCCACGTTCAGTCCGCCTTTTAACAGCTGGTGTGAAACTTTTAACTAGTTCTCAGTTGAGGATTTGGGCCACGTCTAGGTCTTTGGTGTTTCATTCGGTGCTGCGGCAAGACAAGTGGGCCCCCAAGTGGAAATGCTAGGTTAAAAGATGGGCATAAGTGGGGGCGCCTGGGGGCTCAGTCGGTTAAGTGTCTGACTCTTGGTTTTGGCTCGTTGTGATCTCAGGGTCATGAAATGGAGCCCCTCGTCAGGCTCTGTGCTGAGCACAGCGTCTGCTTGCCCTCTCCCTCTGCTTCTCCCCCTACTTGCTCGCTCCCTCTCTCTCAAACAAATAAATAAATAAGTAAATAAAATCTTAAAAAAAAACAAAACAAAAGCTGGATGTCATTAGCGGTGCCCGGGTGGCTCAGGTGGTTATGTGTCCAACCCTTGATTTCAGCCCAGGTCTTGATCTTGGGGTTGTGAGTTGAAGCCCAGCGTTGGGCTCCTCGCTGGGTGTGGAGCCTACTTTAAAAAAAAAATTAAAAAGATGGGCATAATTAAACATTTTAGACTCTGGATACACACAGCCAAATTGCCTCCAAAAGTGGCTGGTCCAGTTTACACTTGTCCACGAGTCTGAGCGTATCAGCTTGCCTTGCCAGCACTGGGTGTTATGTTCATTTCAGTTTTTTGCCATTCCGATAGGTGATACATGACATCCTGGGCTGCGCTCCCCACCCCTTCTTTACTGAGGGCTAGCTTAAACACACCTTTAGGATGTATATATTGAGGGGTCTGGACACACCTGCGCCGTTGTGTGACCACCACTCAGTAAAGATGGAGAACATTTCTGTCCCCCCAGGCAGTCCCCTGTGCCCCTTTGGAGTTATTCTTCAGGCAACCGCTCTTCTTAGTTTCCTTCCCGTTAGGTTAGTTGTGCCTGTTCTAGAAGAAAATATAAAACTGCACTAATTTTTAAAAATTTCTGGTAGTAAAAAAAAAAAATTCTGGTTGTTTATTTATGTTTTGGTTTATTTATTTTATTGAGGTGGAATTCATATAGGGTAAAGTGAACCATTTTGAAGCGAACAATTCAGTGGCATTTAGAATATCCACACTGTTGTGTATCCACCACCTGCATCTAGTTCCCAGGTACCTTCATCACCCCAGAAGGAAACTCCAGGAAGCAGTCACTCCCCAGTCCCCTTTCCCACCAGCCGCTCGTGGCCTGGTTTACTAAAATATCAGAATGGACGGAGGCTCCCCCTGAGGCTTGCTGCTCCCTACCTCGAGGCTCTGGCTCTTGGGTTGGGGTGCTGGGGTCCCCAGGTGGGCTGATCTGACCTGCACCCCCGCCCCCTGCGGGGCTCACTCTCCCCCCGCAGAAAACTCTCCCCTGGCTCCTGGCAACAAGCTGGTCTTCTCATCCTACCCTGGCACACTCTTCTCCTCTGACGACTTCTACATCATGGGCAGTGGGCTGGTGAGTGTCCCTCCCGAGTGTGGCCTTTCTTCCCCTGGGCTGTGGGTCACCCGGCAGCTCTGGGCAGGTGGGTGGGCGCAGCCCCCACCACCATCCCGTGCTGGGGCCTCTTCTGCTGTGGTACTTGGACCACTGGGGAGGGGCGGGTGGCTTCTTACAATCGGATTCCCAGTCCCCGCTGGGGCCTGCCAAATCCTGCGGCCTCCCCGGACTCTCCATTCCACGAGCCAGCTCCTCAGCAATCAGCTCCTCGGCAGTCGCTGCTCTTGGGGCCCTTTTGCAATATCCTTGACCTTGACCTTAGTGACCCCCGTTTTGTTTGGCTGTCTTTAGCATAAGCCGTCCCTCCCTCCATCATGACCTTGCTGTTTCTCATCCTGCCTCCCCTCCTGCCTTCCTCAAACTCCCTCTAACCCGGCCAGGTTTTCTGAATAAGTTGTTTACAATGTGTTGTTTTTATTGGATTTCCTGGCTGAGGCCCAGGCTCGTTTAGAAATCTGTTCCTGGCACCCCTCGCTGGGACATTGAGCCCTGAGATTGCAACATGCAGAGAAGAAAACATCGCTCTAAAAAACACGCTCCAAGCAGAAGATGCTAGTTTCCCTGCGGGAGCAGCGACAAGGGACTCTTTCCTGCTCTGCTACCTTCTGAGAGAAGTGAGGGGCTTAGTCCCCTGAAATGGGGAAAGAGGCGGGTGAGGGCCAGGTTGTAGGTGAGGGGACCCCCTTGCTGCAGTCCGGCGGGGGCAAGGAGGGGACAGTCTGGGGAAGGACAGCTGAGGAGGTCTCATCCAGTTACCTGGGAGGGATCCCGGCAGGAAATGCACCTTCCATTGGGGTCTCTAACTGTTGTTATGCCACAGAGCCCTTTGGCAGTCTGGGGGGCTGTGTACCCCATCTCCGAGTAACGTTTTCAAATGTATAAACCAAAATGGTATGGGATCATAAAGGAATTCAGTGATATTAAAATGTGTTTAGCGAAATATTACATAAATAACCTTTTAATATTATATATGCGCTGCTTTGTGAACTTACTAAATAACAAGCTCTGGGAGCGGGTGTGCTAACTACCATAACTTCGAAGGAACAGGGAGCATAAATGATGTTTTGAGATGGGTGCAACCCTGTCATATGGTGGGAACACATCTGATCTCTGTTGGTGACAGGTCTCAGGTACCACTCATGTCACAGTGGCGGGTCACCCGTGCTCACAACGCCAGGAGGTGCTGAGTTCCAGTTTGGTGGCAGTGGGAAGGAAGAGGTGGTGTTTTCCCCTCCAAGTCTGCAGACTCCCTGAGTACTACCCCAGGTTCAGAACTACTCCCGGCCCGAGAGGGCAAACTGCCTCCCAGGGCTTTCTGGGCCACACTGATCTGAAGTCTGGCAGTGACTCTGGATGCCAAGAGCAGCTGGTTGAGGGACAAGGAAGGTACAGGCTGGAAGGACTGGAAGGAGGTGTTCCCACCCGGGCGGTGCTCTCTAGAGGCTTGCCTTCCAGATTCTTCTTTTAAACATCACATTTATGGCTCTTGCTATCTTTTAGCTGGTTTCTGGACTTCGTAAAAGGAGGAGGCATGCTAATAATCCTGGTGTAGAGGAACAAGCATTGATTTAAGAGCTGGAAGTTTGCTGATGGAACAGTGGCCCATCCCCTGACCAGCCATGACCTTTGGCACGTCTCTTAGCCTCTTCAGGCCTCAGTTTACCTTTCAGTAAAAAGGGGCATTAGTAGCCATGCTGTGTTTTTCCCAGGAGGGCTGGAAGAAGTCAATGAGACTGTGGCAGTCTACCAGGCTAACAGCCTCGAGCCACCTGACTTTCCCCGCAAAACTGCAAGGAAGGGAAAGAAATAGGATGCTGTCTCTCTGGGGAAAGAGTTGACGGACTTGGTTGGGGGATCGGGTCCATATGAGCAGCACCTTGGGCTCTCCCAGGGGCTGTTCCCCGGGGCAAAGCTAGATGCATGATCGTGAATCCCCCTCAGCGCTCAGCCAGGGAACCAGTGAGGAATGTGCACCCAAAGCAGCACATGAGGTTTTAAAAAATCTGTAATCAGTGTACGGACCATGATTGATGCAGCACTGCCACTTGGTGGCAGCATGCCCTGGTCCTAAGTCAGGGGCCCTCCCACAGGTGACACTGGAGACCACCATTGGCAACAGGAACCCGGCCCTCTGGAAATATGTGCATCCCAAGGACTGTGTGCTGGAGTGGTTGCGTAATGTGGTGGCCAACCGCTTGGCCTTGGACGGGGACGCCTGGGCAGACACCTTCAAGAGGTTCAACAGTGGCACGTGAGTGGGCTCCTGGCACTGTGGCCTCCTCACCCAAGAGATGGGCCAACCTCACCCCTCAACAGTCAGAGCCCAGGGGACCTGATGTGGCACCAGGGCCACATGCCGCACACCCTCTGCAGAGCCCTCTTACAGTTACTGCTGGAGTTGGAAGGTGTCTTAAAGTCTTCTCCCTTGTTTTATACTTAGGGAAACTGGGTCTTTGCCTCTCCTGAAGGCTCTTCCATCCAGGGAAGGGCCCCCAGAGGGAGGCCAGGAAGAGAACTTGGGATTTGAGGGCTCTGGAGATGGGGAGGGCCATCTGAGCAAGTGGGCACAGGTGGGTGAGGGCCCTGGGAGCCAGAGACACTGGAGCCAGATAGTGCAGGGTCTTAGAATGTCAGGCTAAAGAATTAAGATCTTTATTCCAATAAGCACTAGGGAGCTATAGACTTCTCTGGAGCAGACAGAGGATACCTGGTCAAGCTGCAGTGTTAGGGTGACAGTCAGATGGCAGGACACCCCCCATGCCACCCCTTCCCCTTGATTCCTGGCAGTGTGGGGCACTGGGGCATGGGGGAGGC
This sequence comes from Eumetopias jubatus, assembly GCF_037043125.1. Taxonomy (NCBI): domain Eukaryota; kingdom Metazoa; phylum Chordata; class Mammalia; order Carnivora; family Otariidae; genus Eumetopias; species Eumetopias jubatus. The sequence goes on along the minus strand of NW_028274822.1, from coordinate 83,287,283 downwards.
TGGGGCCGTGGCCCCGGCCCCGGCCCCAAGGTATGTTCAGTCCTTCCTTGGGCATGGCAGGTACAACAACCAGTGGATGATCGTGGACTACAAGGCATTCATCCCTGGCGGGCCCAGTCCCAGGAACAGGGTGCTCACCATCCTGGAGCAGATCCCGTGAGTACCCTGGGAAGGAAAGCAGGGGGTTCCAGGCAGAGGGAACTGCCTAGGAAAAAGTCTGGAGGCATGCTGGAATGTGTGTGGCAAGGCGAACATCTGAGGAAGGCAAGGTGGGAGTGGGAGGCAGCCCCTGAACGGGGTGGAAGGGTCCAGGACCCAATCTACCTCTGGGCACTGGGGAGCCATCAGGGGTTCTTGAGCAGGGCAGTGCCCACAGGTGCCCTTTTTCTCACCAGTCTTGCTGCATTTCTCTTCTTGGTCCCAGGGGCATGGTGGTGGTGGCCGATAAGACCTTAGAACTCTACCAGAAGACCTACTGGGCCAGCTACAACATACCGTATGTCCCCATCCCTGCCCCATACCTGCCTCACCCCTACTCAGTTCTCTGTTCTGGTCAGGGGTCCTTCCCTGCATGAGCTTTTCAACCCGCAGAGCAAAGAAGCCACCCTGGCCTTTCTTTGGCCGGGAAAGCCCTGCCAGTTTGGGGGCACAGTGGTGGGGCTTAGGTCTGCGGCCCACAGTGTATGGGGGTGGGGGTGGCCAGGCTCAGGTGCCGACCCCTGCCGAGGCTCCCCCACTGCGTCTCCTGTAACCGGGCTGCACAGCCATCACCTCTGGACACTCACTGTGCCCTGCCAAATGAGAGATTTGGTCCTTACAACCACCGCACGGTAGCCACGGCCGCTGTTCCCATTTCACAGATGAGGAAACTGAGGCGTCCAGCGAATGCCTAACTTTCCCTAGGCGAATTCCCCAGCTGTTCAGCGATGAAGTCAGCATCTGAACCCATGTCTCTTGGCCCGCAGAGCCTAAGCTTGGTCACCCAGGCAAGCCATCCCCCGGCATAAACAGAAGACAGGACTTGCTGTCCTGTTGTGGTTGTCAGTGATAATGTTCTGGTGTGACGGCCCCTCTGCCTCCCTGGCCGCAGCCAGCGTGGGCAGGGGTGGTGAGTGACCATTCTCATCCCCCGCAGGTACTTTGAGAGTGTGTTCAATGCCAGTGGGCTGCAGGCCCTGGTGGCCCAGTACGGGGACTGGTTCTCCTATGATGGGAGCCCCCGGGCCCAAATCTTCCGGCGGAATCAGTCGCTGGTGCATGACCTGGACTCCATGCTCCGGCTCATGAGGTGCGTGGGGGAGAGTGAGCCCTGAGTCCTGTAGAGCTTTGCGTGCACGTCTCTGGCCCCCGTGTCAACCTCGCCATGAGCCCGGGGGTCATAGGGCGGTGGCCAGCCGTAACTACATGTTACAGGTGAGGGTGCTGACCTGCCACTGAGTGGCCCCCTGCCCGGTGCTGGGCACTGTGCTCGGTACTGGAGGAACGGCACAAAGCGGAGAGCCCCCTGGCTGTGGCTGGAGATGCGAAATCCGTCAAGCACTCACACTGATGTGGGTGCCGGGGCGAGGACGGAATGAGCCCCTAGAACTGCTATGAAGGGGCACAGTGGGCTATCTAGCCTGGATTGGGGTTGGGGGCCCGGAGGGGCCCCGGAGGAGGGCTGCCTGAGCAGATGTGAGGGTGGGCATGGAATGACGAGGTGAAGGGTGAAGGAAGCCCCCCGCTGGGGGTGGGGGGTGCGGGGGAGCTTGGCACGGGAACGCAGGTGGCTTGTTTCGGGGCTGCCGCCACCAGGAGCTCAGCCTCCCCTTCCCAGCACTCCTGATGCCCCCTCCTTTCCCACGCCCAGGTACAATGACTTCCTGCACGACCCCCTGTCGCTTTGCAAAGCCTGCAACCCCCAGGCCAACGCAGAGAACGCCATCTCGGCCCGCTCTGACCTGAACCCAGCCAACGGCTCCTACCCTTTCCAGGCCCTGCACCAGCGCTCCCACGGGGGCATAGATGTTAAGGTGCTGCCCTGCCCGGGGCCTGGGGTCGGGGGGCTTGGATGCCATCATCACTGGGGGGGGTTGGGGGGGGTAGGATGAAGGCTGGGGTCAGGGCAGATGGCGGGGTGGGGGGCAGGGTTGGCATGGGGCTGCAGGTGGGGTCAAAGTTAGGGCTGGGATCAGGGCCCTCTGGATTGGGGCAGCTCCAAGCCCAGCCTGGGGCTGGTGCTCAGTGACCTCTGCCCTGGCCCCCAGGTGACCAGCATGGCACTGGCCAGGGCCTTTCACATCATTGCCGTCAGTGGCCCTACGTGGGACCAGCTGCCTCCGTTCCAGTGGAGCTCCTCGCCCTTCAGTGGCCTGCTGCACATGGGCCAGCCTGACCTCTGGAAGTTCTCACCCATCGAGGTCTGGTGGGACTGAGTCTCGTTCTCTGCCCTGCTGACCCCCAGTGGGGCCACCCTCGGCCACCACCCTGACCTCCTGCCCGCCCCCTCTGTGGGCTTCGTCCTCTGCTGTGCCTGGATCAGGGACCTGGGTCTGCCAGGTTCACTCTCATCTGGGTCGTCTCTTAGGTGGGACGCGGGGCCCGACGGGGCCCAGAACTGACTCGTTCGCTCCCCTTAAGTGAGGGAATGCCTCCCCTGTCCCCTGCCTCTCTGCATCTCTCCCTCTCTATTCTCTCTCTACTCTGTCTGCTTCTCTCTTTCTCCTGTGCTGGGGTCCTGTCCTCACATGCTGCCCCCTCTGGAGGGCTTGGGAGGGGTCCTCGGATGGGGTTTCGGGCCGCTGGTAGAGCAGAGGGGACCATTCCAGTTCCTGCCTCTCAGTGTCATTCCTGCCAGTGGCTCTGGGACTTGTGGGGTTTCGGCCCCAGGACCTGGGCATTGCCTCTGGTTGACATCGGTCTTTCCATCTCCCAGCCCCAGCCACTCTGCTTCCCTCAGGAAGCAGCCCCCTTGTTTCCCCTTCTGGACAGCTTTCCTGAGGACAGAAACTTGAAAACAAACAAAAACCAAAGTTTCTGGTGACTTGTGGCTGGAGGGGTCTTCAGGGGCAGACAAGAGTGTCACCCTCTATGCTGCAGCCTCATGCCCCCTGCCCCCAGCTTGGTCCTGCCCCTAGCCTCAGGACAGTGCCCACAGCTCCCCTTCTGTAAGAACCAAATTGCAGGCTGTGCTGCCATTAAAGGAGAGGCTGTGGCCCCTGTGCTGTGTTTTTTGGATAGTGGGGAAGGCTGGGCTGGTGCCCTTTCTCCTCTTTGGTTTGGGTTCTACACCATCCACCCATGCATTCTCCTGTCCATTCTTCTGTCGACTCATCTGTCATGTATTCATCTGCTAACCCACCTACCCATTGTCCATCTGCACAGTCTTCCACCCATCCATCCATCTACTCATCTGTCCGTCCATCCACCCACCCCCCCAACCACCCATCCATTCACCCATCCATCCATCCATCCACCCATCTATTTATCCATCTCTCCACCCACCCAACCACCCATCCATTCACCTATCCGTCCATCCGTCCATCCGTCCATCCGTCCATCCATCCATCGATCCATCCATTTTCTGTCTACCCATCTATTCATCTGTCATCCATCCATCAATCCATCTGTCTATTCATTTATCTATATCCATCTCTCCATCCATTCATCCATCTGTCCATCCATCCATCCAGATGTTCTTGAGCACCTACTTTGTTCTGGGTACTATCCCAGGGCCTGGTTAACCAACAAGACTTTCCCAGGTTCCACTGTGGGATACAGGTCAACACAAAACAGAGTCTGTCACCATCTGATCTTAGCCAGCTGGTCGACCCCAGCCCTCCACGCCTCAGCTCTTACAGTGGACAGAGGGGTCTGCCTTGCCTTTTGAGGGGGTTTTGTGCTGATTCAAGTGGGACAGTTGAGGCTGGAAGTGATCTTCTGGGCAGGTTTTCTTCAACTGAGTACCACTCTGTCCCCCAGAAAGAATTCTGGAGCCAAAGGGCTGATGGTTTGCTGTCCTTGCCAGCCTGCCTTTGATGTCCCATTCCCTATAAAATACATGTCTGTCCCTCCTGGCTGGAAATCAGTGGATGAGCCTGTGTCCAGGGTGGGTTTGGGGTGGGTTTTACACTCTCCCCTGTATCTCACACCGCCTGCTGTTTGTCGGGGTGGTTAGGGGCTCTGTAGGCCCGTGTGGATCAGCGTCATGTCTTGAGGGGCTAGAGGGGTCTCAAACTTCACTCTGAACTTGGAGATTCAGTGAATTGCCTGGGGCTGCTATGGGTGGTGTGGTGGTGTCCCCTCCCAGACCTCGAGGAGCCCTGGCAGGCCGTCTTCTGTTTCCATATGCTGGCGTCAACACTTGCTCTCCTTGGAAAACAGGGTTTCTTGTCTGAGAGGGTTTGCATGGCATTCACTTCAAGTCTTTTCCTTCTGAGTCCCTGACATGGGTGTCCAGGGTCAGTTTACACACCCCCAGTGATGGGAGGCTCACTACTCTGCTCCCAGTGGTTCTGAGATCAAGTCCTTCTGATACCAGGAAGGACTTCCTGTCAGAATGAGGCCAGCCTCCTCTGCCTCTTGGGCTGGGGGTTGGTTCTGCCTCCAGTGGAGGCAGCCCTTGCCCCAGCTCTTGCTCAGCTCCCTCCCTTCCTGCTTTCTGTCTCCCGGCATGCAAGTCCAGCTGGGAGCAGGGTCCTGGCCCCCATGTCCATGGGGTGCCAAGGTTCCAGGGGGCAGGGTGCAGGGCTACAAGCAGGCAGGTGGGAGGAGGGGAGGGAGGGAGGCAGAAGGAGAAACTCAAAAGGATCTTCATTTCATAAATACATTTTTTTCTTTTTCAATGAAAAAGCTGCAATTAGAAAAATGACTGGGGGTGGGCAGGGCCAGGCTGGGCTTCCTCGGGGAGAGGACAGGTGGTTCTCAGTCCTGGACCACGGCCCTGTGCGTCTTTTAGGGAGGAGGCCCGTCCTGCTGCAGTCCCTGTCCCTCCTGCCCACCCTCGCTGGGGACCTGGTATGGGACACACAGGTGGCCGTCACCAGCCACGGTGGCTAGGGACAGTCACAGAGCTGCTGCACAGAGGCCCGAGAGGTTCAGTTCACGGCCTTGCTGGCTGCCGGCCCGGCTCCCCCTTGGAGCTGTGGCCCCTTGGCACAGTGGGCTCGTGGGACCGAGAAGGGAACTGGCTGGTCTGGGCCGCAGGCTCCCAGGCAGACACAAGGATAATATTTACAGCGAGGTGCTGGATAAAACTCCAGCTCCACCAGGGGTGCCCCCGGAAGGGAAGGCAGACGGGCGGGGAAGGGCCCTCACTTGGGCAGCCCGTTCTTCATGCCCAGCTGTTCCTTGAGGGCCCGCAGCTGGCCCAGACTGATGTTGCTGCCGCCACAGACGATGACCACGAGGGAGGACAGCGGGGCCCGGAGCTTGCCCTCTCCTTGCAGCTTCTGAACCACACGGCTGTACACGGCGGCCAGGGCTGCCCCACAGGCAGGCTCCACCAGGATCTTCTCGTCATCTGCGGAGGAGGGGGGATGAGGGTGGGGCCCGGGTGCAGGGGCACTGTTGGGCCATTGGGAAAGCCTGAGGGCTGTGAGCCACTCGGCTCTCGGCCCTGGCCACAGACTCAGGTCCCAGGCTAAACGTCCCCTCACTACCCCAGCTTGACCTCCCAAGTCCTGATCCATGGCTGGGTTTCATTATGAGCGCGCGCACTGATAAAATGATTGTAACTTCCCGAGCTCTGTGTTGAGAAGGCTTGAATCATCACCGGAGCAAGACTGCCATGGTTGATGAGCCAAACCGAGTGCTAGTACAGGGGCTTAAGTGGTAGCGTTAGAGTTTACCGTGTGTGCGTGCGTGTGCGTGTGTGTGTGTGTGTGTGTACGCGTGCGCGTGCACGTCATCCCTGTGCTAGGCTGACCTTGTGTGTGCGTGTGCGTGTGTGTGTGTGTGTGTGTACGCGTGCGCGTGCACGTCATCCCTGTGCTGAACCCAGGAGTGCAGCCTACTTACAGACCCATTTCTGAAGCCAACCCTGCGGCCCATACTTTCCGTTTCCCCCCTCGGCTACTAGGAAGCTCAGAGTCCGCATTTTAAATACTTTGTTATTATTCCCTGCTGTCATGGTTGTCAGGCTTACTTCACTTGTGGCTTTGACCTTTCTCTTTTCACCGCTGCATTGTATTACCTTTCATTAGTGGGAAGTTCTAGGAAGGGATGGGAAATAGGACTGTGAAGAAAATTCGCAGTGAATGGGATCTCTCAGGACGCCGCGTGGACAGCCAGTTAAGTCCTGAACCAGCAGGTCAGGTCTTGAAAGGACTCGGCACATACCCACAAACTTCTCAATGGCGGCCACAGCCTCCTGGTCCGAGATGACTTCAGAGAAGATGGGGTGCTCCTGAAACAGCTTCAGGGCCTGCGCCCCCACGGTCTTCACGCACAGGGCCTTGGCCACACTGGGAGAGCGGGCATGGAAGAGGATGGGAATGGGGGAAACGGAGAAAGAGAAAGATGGATTTGAGAGGGAAGACGGAAGCAGGGTCTGTGGGCAGGTGCAAAGCACCGAAAGGCCCCAGGGGATCCCCGACAGAGTGAGGTCTTCGAATAAGGCACAGGGGCTTCACGGGGGGTAAAGAGCTTATTGTGCTCAACACCGACTGAGCAACAAACACCTGAGAGGCCCCTTGCGATTCCCGGAAAGGACACTGCCTGCCCGGGGCCTTGCCCTGTCCTTCAGGGCTCAGTGTTAAGGCCACCTCCTCCAAGGAGTCCTCCAGGGAGAGCACTCGGTCCTCCCCCGTGACACGGGCATAGTGACTATTTCTTGAGGAAGTATTAGGTGTCAAGGATTTTGCAAGCATTATTTAATTCTCACAACTGTTTTTGCTGTTTGTTGGTTCGATTTTATGGGAGAGGAAACCAAGGCAGAGACCGTGTGGGTCACTTGCCTGAAGTTACCTGCCTAGGGAGTGGTGGTGCAGGCACCTCAAGCAGGATCCTTGTAATTCCGGGACCGGCACTCGTAATCAGTGCGTTCACTCCCCCTGCCTTCCGTGGGGTCTTCACTGGTTCTATTCCCAGCTCGCCCAGGAGCACCTGGGGCCTGAATCACCTTTGCCCTAAGCCCAGCATGTGGCTCACGGCAATTATTTCCTCAATCCCAACAGTGCAGGATCAGAGCCCAACATGGTGGCTCCTGAGAGCCAGGCTCAGGAATCCAGAATCCTGGACTCCGTCTTCCCTATCTGTGGTAAGGACTTGTCTACCCAATATCTGTTCTAGCTGCGCAAGGGGAGACTTGGTAGGAAGGCATTTCCCAGCCTCCCTTGCAGTAGCTGTGGCCATGTGACTAAGTTCTGGCCAATGAGAGCTAAGTGGAAGTACTGCATCTGTCTTTAAAGGGAAGGGGCATCACTTCTGCCCTCCCTTTCTCCTCCTGCCAGATGGAGTGTGGGTGTGATAGTTGGCACTTAAGCAGCTGTTTTGGGCCATAGGGCTACATGATAAGGAGAATGGAGAACAAACTCAAGGAACCTGCACTCTGGCTTCATGGAGCCCTGGACTGACTTATAGACCTATTTTTCATTTTATGTAAGAGAGGAAGTAAGGATCAGTCTGGTTTAAGTCATTGTTATTTGTGGCTCCTGTATAATGTGTCAGACCTAATCCTGATTACCATCTGTCAAAGGTTCGGGGCTGGGATATGAATGCTTTGGGAGCAGGGGCCGTGTTTATTCACCACTCTGCCCCAGGATCAGCAGTGCTCGCACATATTAGGGGCCCAGTAAATGGTTGGCAAATTAATGAGGTGTATAAAACCCCTGTCACAGGGCACTCACTAAATGCTTAGCATTGGACTCTTCATGTGAGGCAGCATGATGTTCATGATACTGAGTCACGTAGACTCGGGTTCAGTCCCAGCAGTACCACTCACTGGCTGTGTGACTCTGGGCAAGTGACCAGAGCCTCGGTTTCCTCATCTGTAAAATGGGACTGACATGGGGGTTCTGCCTCGCAGCCAGCCCCGAGCTGGGGTCCCCTGACGGAGGCAGCCCTGCTGCTCACCTGGTAACCTGGGGCAGGGAGACGAGCTTGCCGGCAGTGGTGGCAGCATGGAAGCTGTGGGCTCCAGCGGTCTCCATGGCGATGATGGGCACGTCCCCCCAGCCCACCTCCTGCAGCCCCTGGACCACTCCGCACAGCAGGCCCCCGCCACCCACCGACAGCGCAATGGCCCCTGGCTTTGCGCTCAGCGTCTCCTTCAGCTCCTTCACGATGGAAGTGTGGCCTTCCCTGGAGGGGGGAGCGGGGGGGGGAGGTCAGGGCTGGGCTCCCTGGAGACCCCATGCAAGGGTCCTGCCACTCATCCTCATCCCCGGCAGCCGATGGGCTTTGGGCTAGTCGCCTCCTCCCCGACTCCACCCCCATGTCTAGCCGCCAGCACCAGCGTGTCGACCCAAGGGCTTCCTCTGGCCACTGGAGCTGCCTGCAAATGTGTCAGGGAGGACAGCCCCGGAGAGCGGCCCGCGGCCAGGGTCTGTGGGGACCCAGAATGGTGGCAGTTGGTGTATCAGCTCCCCAGCACGCTCTCCCGCAGCTGGATCACTCTGGTTTGAGTTCCACGCTGGCTCCCAGCCCCCCCCCCCCCCGCCACCATGAAGTAAGCTCCAGCTGCCCACCTCCATGGCAGTCGCCTAACCACAAGAGCCCTTTATCAGCTTCCTTCTGGCCCCGGCTCCCTCCTGCCTTCTCTGATGCATCATCACCCAGGTAAACTGCTTTCCCCGAAATCTTTGTCTCCGGTCGGCTTTCTGGGGACCTGGCTGCAGGTACCTGTGCATCTGAGCTCACACATTCACTCCTGGCCGTGGGGAACGGGCACTGGCACACGTGTGTGTGCACCTGCTGTCGTGTCTGATGGCGTGCACACACGTGCAGCTGCTGCGCCCAGGGGTGTGATGACACGCACTGTGGCAGGTGCCCACCCAGGGGTGTAGCGGGTGGACGCCACCCGCACCAGGGGCCTCTGGGCTCCACATACCAGATGAGGGGGTCGTCAAAGGGAGGAATGTAGACCCAGCCTGGGTTGTTCTTTGCCAGGGCCTTGGCCAGCTCGAAGGCTTCGTCCAACATCTGCAAGACCACGGAGGAGGTCGGAGGGGTGAGGGGCCGGGAGACCCTGCCCTGCCACCAGGCGCCCTCCGTGGTCCCTGCCCCGGCTTGGTACTCACCTCGCCCACCACCTTGACTATGGCACCCTCGTTCTTGAGCCGCTCAATGGTGAGGGCAGGGGTGGTGCTGGGCACAACGATGGTGGCAGGGATGCCCAGCTTCCTGGCGGCATAGGCGGCTGCCATGCCCGCGTTGCCCGCTGCCAGGGATGGGGGTTGGAGAGTGTGTCAGTGCAGGAGGGCCTGGGAGCCCGGCCGGGACCGCTCCCCCCAACCCTGGGGTTCTGAACACCTCCCCTCCCCTGGAATTCCAAATCCGGACTGCTGCAGATGTTTGTCCTGGCTCGTTGCTAGGGAAACCAGGGTCCAGAGAGGTGGAGCTCCTAGCCCAGGGACACACAGCAGGGCATAGGAAGGGGCATGCAGGCTACTTACCTGAGGAGCAGACGAAATGTTCACAGCCTTGCTCAGCCCACTGTGGAGACAAGGGGGGAGGTGAGGCCCACCTCCCAATCTTCCACTGGGTTCTCCCCTCCCACGTGGAGTGCTTCCCAGTGATTCCGATATACCCCTGGCCCCTCCTTCCTTCACACAGACTTTGTGCCACCCTAGCCTCTCAGATGACATCGCCTCTGCCCAAAGAGACTGGCTCAGGGAAGGGCGGGGAGCAGGCAAATGATGGCTCTGGGATCAGTCCATGAGGAGACCCTCTTGGGTGGGCACCCCTTCGCTAGGCATTGTGGGAGTCAGTACACAACGCTGGCCTTGCCCTGTTGAGGATAAAGGACCTGCCACCCTTGCTCAGATGATACGGAGCCCATCCCGTACCATCTTGCAGAGGTGTCCAATGCCCCGGATCTTGAAGGAGCCTGACGGTTGGGCACTGTCCATCTTGAGGTAGACGCTGGTGCCTGCCACTTTGGACAGGGACATACTGTCACGGATGGGGGTCTTGACGTGCAGGGGCTCTCCAGACGTCATTGCTGGGAGGAAGGAAGGACACCCAGATGGTCAGGAGAGCCGGCCGTGGTGCCAGCCGTGGCCACATAGCCCTCAGCATGCCTGCGAGTGACCCCTGCCCTCACTTCCCACGAACCCAGATGGGGAGCATCCTGGAGACCTGAATTCAAATCTCAACGGAGCCACCTACTCACCAGGTGACATCATGCAAGCAATCCCCCCTCAGCCTCGGCTGCCTCATCTGTAAAATGGGGACAAGGACCCCCCCCCGCCCCCGCACACACACACAACATGCTGGGAAGTTGTGAGCATCAGAAAAAGCATTCAGACCTTGCACCTTTCAAGGGGTGTGAGATGGAGATGGATTTGCAGGTGCTGAGTCAGAGTGAGCTTTCAGATGGTTCAGTGCTAAAGAAGGGGCAGGACAGCAGGTATAGTCTATTTGTGCAAAAACACGGGGACGCACACACACACACATAATCCATAAGCTTCTGTGTGCACAGAACATCTCAGGAAACACACAAGAAACTCATGAGGGAGAGGGACTTCTGGGGATAGCTGGCACTCATCATCCCTTTTGTGCTGTTTGAATGTTTTATTGTGTATAGGAATTATCTATTTAAATGCACGAATATTTTTCATACTAACCTTTGGAAAGCCCCATACCCAGTTAGAATAGACTTTTTATAATAATTATTATATTATGTAATGACCACTTCTAAAGTGATTACCATGTGCCACGCACTGTTTTAAGCTTTACAGACATTAATGCATTTAATCCTTTTAACAATCCTAGGAGGTGCATTATTAGTCCATTCTCCTGATGAGGAACAAGGCTCAGATTGTGTTTCCCAGAATGGCCATCCCACACGCATCTTTTATGACGTGACACTGATGCTTTTCTCAGTGAGAGGTGGGGTCTGTGCTTCCTGCCCTTGGACCCTGGAGGAGGGGGTGGTCTGTTGGCTGCAGGGGGAAGGGACACTCGGTGGCTTCCAAGCAGCGCAGCACTGGTGAATGTTTAACAGTGGACTCTGCAAAGAAACATCAAGCCCTGATTTGCCGTGTGTGCACTTCTGTGCTGTACATAACCTTCACAAAAGCCATTTTCAAGCTACCAACACGATGTCACTGAGTGTGGAGCTGGGAAGAGATGGCACAGTCTGTTCTCCAGAGCCCGTGTGAGCCGGCTCACTCCAGTCTGTGTGAGCCGGCTCACTCCAGTCCGTGTGAGCTGGCTCACCCCAGCCCCCAGCTCCCCCTTCCAGGGAAGGGGACACAGCCTCCACAGGGCTGTCTCTCTTGGGCAGCTCCATCTCAAACCCCAGCTGCCTCGATGGGAGTAAGCCCAGGCCACATGCAGAGGCCACATGTAGATGCCCTACCTGACAGCAGATGGCCAGCGTCACCTGCCAGACATGGGGGATGACCTCGAAACGTTACCAGCTATCATCACACTGCAGCCATCTGAGAGACCCCAGTGAGAATTGCCTGCTGAGCCCAATTAAGCCCCAGAGCCCCGACAGACAACAATACAATGATTGCTGTTAGGTCACCACGCCTCGGGGCAGTTTGTCACACAGCAATAGGGACCTGAATATTAATGTGACTTGCCCAAGGCCACACAGCCAGGGAGAGGCAGGATTTGAATTCAGACAGTCTAGCATGGGAGCTAGGCTCTCTCCAGGACCATGGGTGTGGCTCAGGCCTCCCCGTCTGGACCGACTCTGAGTGATCAAGAAGCTGATGTGTTCCAGAGTCTGGCCACATACGTGCAGCCATTTTTCCTCCTCTTCTCCTGGATTCTCCCCAGTTTGGGCTGAGCCAGAATTTGATCAGTAGGTGGTTGGGTGAGTAGCCTATCTGGTTCCCCCCCCCCCCCGATCTTCCCCCATCCTAGAAGGCCAAGCAAAGCTGGCTCTCTCTCCCCACATCCCACCCCATTTCCAATGACACCACCTGGGACAGCCCTAACCCTCGGCCACCACCCCTCCCAGATTGGGCTAGATATGCCTGGGTCAGAAGAAAAGTGAGGGATGGGGTTCCTGACCACCCCACCAGCCTTAGCACCCCCAGATAGGGATAGCTTATATCTGTCTGAATGAACTAACATTCAGGGTCTGGGAGGGGGTGCTCTCCCCTAGATCTCTTGAACCAAAGCCAAGGACTAGAGGCACTCCATTACAGGAGCGTCCCCATATCTGTTTGAATTAATGTTAATTAGCCTTCTGGAGGTTATCCCTGAAACAATGGCACCCCGTTCTGGCTGAGTGGACCTTGTGCACGTTGCCAAGCCCTGGCCTCGGAGCTCTCCTGGTTGGGTGTGGGAGGCATCCCCCACAAGACCCTTTCGGGTGGATTTGGGAAGCCTCCTCCCCCACCTCTGTCTGGTTGCAGCATGGGATACCTTCAGGTGAGGGTCAGGGACCCCCTATGGCACCACTCCCTCCAGCACAACATCCTGAGGTTGTGCCAAACATGGACGGGGGAGGGCTCTGGAAGCTGCTATCTGCCTTACATGTCCCCTCTTGGTCAGAACTCACTCTCCCCTCACTTGGCTCATAGCAAGAGCTCAATAAAAACGAACTATTACTATATCTGACCGGACATTTTAAGTGCATGATCTCATTTCACCTTTACAACAGCCTTACAAGTAAGGGTCTGTTATTATTCCCATTTTAGAGATGAGAAACCTGAGGCCCAGAGCTAGATGCTGACCCAGCCAGTCTGGCTTCAAAGCATGGGTTTCTATGCTCAACTGACTCTACCTCCTCTCTTCCCCTGGAGCCCCCGTCCTGCCCACCCCTGGCCGCAGGCACTCCAGACTGCGGTGGGGCTGAGGAGGGGGTACTTACCTGGCCAAGGTGGTGGAGCTGGGCGGCTGGGACAGAGGGAGCAAACCGGGAAGGATAGACTGGAGATACTATAGGTGGATAGACGGTAGAGTCCTCGGAGAGATGGAGAGTAGATGGACAAGTAGAACGTCTCCTGAATTGTCCCGAGGGCTACGGGTCTGGGGCTTTGGTCCGGGGCTTTATTCCCAGGGCGCCTCTGGGCAGCCAATGGGGACCCAGGGCTGGCCCCGCCCCCTGGCCCGCTGCCCGGGGGCTTCCAGGAGGCGAGGGGGAAGCTGGCTGCACTTCTGCTGGCGGCTTCCTCCCTGCTCTCCCCCATTCACCCCTCCCCTTCCCCATCCTCAACTTCTTCACTGGCTAGTGGGAACAATACCTGCTTCCCAAGGACTGTTCCCAAGGGCTTGCCAGAGGATGGCGTGAGACAGTGCGCTTCCCGTCACTAGCATGTGCTTGGCACATTGTAGGCACCCAGGAAACAAACCACCGGAGGAAGTGGGTACTCTTATTATCCTCTTTTACAGAAAGGGAGGCTGAGACCCAGAGAGCAAGAGAGATGAGCTGGCATTTGAACCCAGTCTGCCTGCTGCAATGTGAATGACCTCTCCTGTCATCCTTTATGACTCTTTTGTCTTGAAGGGGCAGATGACTTTATGGGTATGACCCAGGCGGCTCAGCGTTCAAATCCTGGCTCTGCCATTTACCAGCTGTGTGGTCCTGGGCAGGTCAGTTTGCCTCCTGGAACCTCTCTTTGCTCATCTGTAAAATGGGGATGAAAATGGAGCGACTCTCCTCGAATGAGATGACATAATAATGTATGTGTATGTAAGGGGCCTGGAACTGAGTGTTCAGTAAGTGTTAGTAGCCATCATCATCTTCATCATCACATGCACCTGAACTCACTCCCACCCGGTGCCCGGCCTCCTGTCTGTCCCTGGCTGTCTGCAGGGGTCTGTATGTCCGCAGGGGTGGTGTGCCCAAACACGTCCGGCCGGATCTTTTCCTGGTCCCCTCAACAAAGATCTCTTGTCCGGCCGGCCAGGATGAGAATAGCAATGAGACAGAGGGCAATGAGGGCACAAACAGCCCGCACAGCCGTCCCTCTCTGTGGGACAAGCTGACCTTCCGCAGGCGCTCCCAAGCCCCCTCCTCAGCGGGAAGTCCACGCGCATGCGCTGGAGGTACAGGGGTCGGGGGCAGAACTGAAGCCACGTGGGCACCGTGAAGTTCCCATGTGGACACAGCTTCCCTGGGTGCATCTGAGTGTATACAGTCGGCACTCACATGGCCCAAGCCCCTGCTTGTGCCTGATCCCCTGCCAAGTGTTGCTACGTGGGGTTTCACTCAACTCTCGAACCACCAGGTGAGCGGGCACTTTGAGTCCCATGTTAAGAGTGAGCAGAAAGGCTCAGGAATTCTGAGCCCTTTGCAGACACAGGGCTGATGAAAGGGTGCAGGTGGGGGCAGGGTGGGGGTGGGGCATCTGGCCCAGCTTGGTCACATTCAGAGGACCCAGATGTAGGCTTTGCGTGCTATGCCCATGTGAGGTTATCCACTTTGCCAGGGGGCTGACTATCTCTTTTTTAAAAATTTTTTATTGTTATGTTAATCACCATACATTACATCATTAGTTTTTGATGTAGTGTTCCATGATTCATCGTTTGTGCATAACACCCAGTGGTCCACGCAGAACGTGCCCTCTTTAATACCCATCACCAGGCTAACTCATCCCCCCACCCCCTCCCCTCTAGAACCCTCAGTTTGTTTTTCAGAGTCCATCGTCTCTCATGGTTCAGGGGGCTGACTATCTCTTGATGTCGGATTCCTCTCCTCTCCCAAGCAGCAGCGCTATGACTGGGGGAAGGCAGAGAGCACAAGGGGTAGAACAAGACGATTCTGTCCTTCCTAAGACCTCTGTATATTGTTCCATTTGTTTCAACAAGAATGCATCACTGTTGTGACTTGAAAACCACCACATTCAGAAAATCAATCACATAAGGACAGAAAAGAGGGATGTTGTTGATATCTTGTCTGAGCGTATCCTTTTTTAAAAAATAATAACTCTATTAAGATATAATTCACATACCATAGACTTCACCCATTTATGGAGTATCAGTTTTAGAACACTTCATCAGCCCAAAGAAATCCCATACCTATTCCCAGTTGCTCCCCTTTCCCCCACCCAGCAGCCCCCAGTAATCACCAGTCTGCTTTCCGTCTCTGTGGATTCTTCTGTTCTGGACATTTCATATCAATGGAATCATGACCTTTTGTGTCTGGCTTCTTTTGTGTCTGGCTTCTTTCCCTCGGCACCAGGTTTTCAAGATACATCCATATTGTAGCGTGTGCTTTGCTCCTTTTTATGGCTGCATAATATTCCATTGTATAGGTGTGCTGCATTTTTGTTATCTGGTCAGCAGTGGATACACATTTGCTTTCTGGGTATGTCTTCATTTTTAAACATATATAAAATATGAAGGGGTGCCCGGGTGTCTCAGTTGGTTAAGTGTCTGCCTTTGGCTCAGGTCATGGTCCTGGGGTCCTGGGATTGAGCCCCACATTGGGCTCCTTGCTCAGCGTGAAGTCTGCTTCTCCCTCTCTCTCTGCCTCTGCCCCCCAAATTGTGCTCTCTCTCTGTCTCAAATAAATAAACAAAATCTTAAAAAAAATATGTACGTGTGTGGATGCATGTGTGGCTCTGTAACCCATCACGTGGAAGGGAACCCAAGACCCTAAGAAGGCAGAGGGCTCACCCAAGATCACCCTGGGGAGTGAATGGAGCCGAAGCAGGACGAGTGGCTGTGTGATGGGGACGTTCTGACCAGGCAGCTGCCGGAGGATCTTGGGGGAAGCCTGGCAGCCGTCACTGGGCAAACGTCAAGGGGATCAGTTTGGGCTGGTGACTCCAGCATCCCAACGTGGGTCAGTTTTCATATGGCAAGTGAATCGCTTTTCTGACAGGCCCAAGTTCTAATCCAACTTTTGTCATCGACTTGCTGTGTGACCTTGGACAAGTTACTTAACCTCTCTGTGCCTCAGTTTCTTTAACTGATAATAGTGTCCACCTCTTAGATTCGATTTGAGGATTTAAACCTAATTGGTGTACAGCTAAAAGGATGGTGCCCAGTGACTTGTGGGCACTTAATAGGTGATGGTCATCTTTATTTTCTGGTGCTCAAGAGGGCATTTGTGTCCCTAGTTCTGGGTGATGGGGCACAAGAGCTTTTCTCTCTCATCTAGTCCTCTTTAAAAGGTCTTCAGAAGTAGGGGAGGAAACTGAAAGTCACCTTCTCCCATGTAGCAGATAGGAAAACTGAGGCCTGGATCTATCCAACACAGAAAGGTGAGGGCAGAGCCCACAGTCCCAGAAGGAGGGGCGGGAGTCTGGCTGGGGGACCTTGGGCAAGTTGCCACCCTCACCTCTGCCTGCTGGCTCTATTACATCACACCCTCCCCAGAAGTGTCCCCGAGGATGGCCAGATCGGCGTGTCCCTGGCTGCAGGAGGTGGGGTTTCTGGTTGTTTTCACAGCTCCGAGGGGAACGGGCAGCGCTCATCTGTTTGCCCACTGTGGCCGGCACAGCCAGCCCTGGAGTCTGCTGATTGGTTAAGGTCTCTGGCTCCTGGGTCCATCACACCTGGGTTGAAACTGACACCCAGGTGTGACCTCAAAGAAATCACTTAACTTCCCTTAACCTCGGTTTCTGGCCCCCAGAAATGGGGGCGAATCAGCTCAGTGCCAGGTGTGGAATAAGGGCTCAAAGAATGGTAGCTGCTATTATGATTATCTTTGGTCTTGTTATTATAATCCAGGACCTTCCCAAACTCTCTGGTCCCCTTTCCCTGAGTCTTCCCTCCTCACTCATGTTTCCTCCCCGTCAAGTCTGGGTTGGTACTTCTTTGGGATTCTGCAGCCTGGCAGCCCCTGGAGTCTTTTCCCAGGGGCTCGTGAGCAGATTTAGGACAAGTCTGTACTGACCCTTTCCCTGCTGGATTCCCCACTCTTGCCTCCATCCACTCAACATCCTATGGGGCACAGGACAGCATTCCCCCGCTCTGCCCCCACCGCCAAAGGATTATCTGGCCCTGAACGTCAGTAGTGTCAAGGTTGAGAGACTCCACCTAAGGGTAATATGGAATGAGAATAATACCTCCCTCATTCTATCTTCTCTACTTCTATTAATATGACCAGGAGAAATTAATTAATTCTATTCGGGTGAAATGTGTTTTATCTAAAAAGCCTGTTGTTCTCTATCCAACTGCTACTCAATTGACCTCCAGAGAAGTTAAAAGATTTTTTTTTTCTTGGTGAAATTAACCCAATTAGATCAGGGCTATCTTGTTTTGGACCTGATGCACTTAACCTCTGTGGCTCCCACTGTAGGACTTGGCATCCAGCCCTCTTCATGTTCGTTCACCTGGCTTCAGTCCATCGTTTGATTTGATTGAGACTTTGTGACCCCTTCTTGGGTCATTCGACAGCGCTGTCTGTAGTGATGCCTCCCTGCTTTGCGTCATCCGAAAATGCGGCAAACATTCTCTTGGTGGGCCCTTATGGCTAAAACTGGCCACAGCCAAGGTCAGAACCCCATGGCCACACTGGGCCACCCCCTTGCACTTATCATCATCCATCAATCAACATGTGAGGTGGAGTTGGCTAGGTCCAGAGGGCCTGTGAGAGATTTTGTCCAAAGGTCGTAGAAAAATCAAGATATTTGCAGCAGGATTAAATCTCAGACCACAAACTCCGTGTGCAACAAATGGGGACTTCCTTATTTTCCCCTAACTTGGCTTAATTTTTATTTCAAGCAGATAATTCATTGGAGGCAATGAGGGGTTTCCCTTTCTCACCAGAGACGGCAGGGACATTCAGGGGCCAAGTCCATACGGGGTGGGTGCTGAATGTTTCCATTGTCGGCCCCCCACCCCAGCTTGCCTGGGAGCCCTTCCTCATTCTCAGCCATGTGGGCCTTGTCCTATAGTCTAGGGCCCATGACAACCATTCCAGAGAATGGTTGGAAACTCAAGGTGGCTTCCCCCTGAGTTGTAGACATTACCATAAACTCTTTCTCTTATTTTGCTATTATTTCCATTCCTGGAGGCAAAAAGCACTCCCCGGTTTGTAGGATGCCTGTCTTCCCCACTCCCAGCAGTGGAGCTCAGGACTAGACTCCTACCAACTGTTAACTTTGCAGGACATTTGTGAGCCAGTGGTTAAAGCTTTGGTTGCTTGAAACTGTCCACTGTGGGAGTATTGACACCGTGAAAATCAGCAAATGTTACAAATCAGGACTCTTTTTTGTTTGCTTGCTTGCTTGTTTGCTTGCTTTCTCTCCCTGTCTTTTTCTCTCTGTCTCTCTGTCTCTCTCTCCTCCCCCTGAGAGGGAAGTAAGGGGGAGAGAGTGATACATTAGTATTCTCAAAAGATTATTCCTCCCTCACACATGCCTCATTGCATGCATTTTCCCAATCAAGCAGGCAAATAACTGGCAAAAGGGAAAAAATTAGGACAATGATCCTGGGATAGCTTTCGTTCACTGCCCCTTCTTTATCTAATGGTTGCAACAAATGTCTTTTCCAGCTTTTTCTCTGTCCTCCACTAGCTTCTCAACATCTCTCTCCAAGGGTTGGGCTTGTTTCTCTCTCTGCAGTAAAACACAGGATTTTTGTCAAGCTCTATTTTAATGAGAATAAAACCAGCTTCATTATTTGAGTCCTCTCTGAGGAGAAGCTTTCTGCAAAGAATTCGCTTGTAAGGGGTATTGTTATTTCCCACTATTTTTGCAGGTTTGGGTGTAGGGACTTAAAAGAACCCTCTTTTTATTTTAGAATAGTTTTAGATTTACAGAAAAGGAAATTTAAAACTGCATAGACCATACAGGGACTTCCCATATACCTGGCTTCCAAATTCTCCTGTTATTAACAACAGTACATTTGTCACAATTATTGATCCAATATTGATTCACCAGTATTCACTGTCCATACTCTATGCAGACTCCCTTAGTTTTTCCCTAATGTTCTTCCTGTGCTCCAGAGTCCTATCTAGGAAAGCACACTATGTTTTATCATTATGTCTTCTTAGGTTCCTCTTGGCTGTGACCGTTCCCCAGACTTCCCTAGTTTTCTATAACCTTGACGGTTTCAAATAGTCCTGGTTGTAGATTTTGTATTTTTTTTTTTCCTCACGAGTAGAATGGGTTATAGGATCTGGGGAGGAAGACCATGGAGGTAAAGCGCTCTTCTCAGCACATCACACGAAGTCTGTATCAACTACCAACATGACTTACCACTGTTGATGTTGACCTTCACCTCCTGGTTGAAGTAGCGTTTACCAGGTGTCTTCAGTGTAAAGTTCCTTCTTTTTTTCCAGGTGTGGGATTTTTTTAAAGTTGTGTCCATCTGTACGCCACATGGACCCAGGTATGTTTATTTGGGGTCCTTACTGTACCTGTTTGGTAATTGTCTTTCTGTCTGCAGGTCACTCAAACCTGTCTGTCTTGGGATGGGGGCATCACTACACAAAGCTGAAGGATTTATTAATGCTCCCCGCTTCCCTGGTGACAATGACCTATCTCATGTTGGGTCCACACCATCTCCTAGACAGATTCTTCAGACCTGTGCTGTCCAATCTGGTCACCGCTGGCTGCTTGTGGTATTTAAATTTAATAAAAATTAAGCAAAATTTACAGTTCAGTTCTTCAAATGCACAAATACATTTCAAGTGGTCAATAGCCACAGGTGATGAATGGCTAGCATATTGGACAGCGCAGATGATGGGACATTTCCATCCACAAATTCATTATGGCCCCCTCCCCCTTACCCCTCTCTTCCTCATCCCACTCCCCTAGTCACCCCGGGACAACCAATGTGATCAGCATGATTCTCCACAAACCTACAGGTATTTACATAGACTGGTATTTTAGGCACTTTTGGTCACGGTTCCTTGTTAGAAAAAAAAGTCCTTACCCACTGTACATATATATTTTTTCCTTTTCTCACTTACAATGCACCGTGAACATCTCTATGGGTCAATAGGTTTAGATCTAATTTATTCTTTGTGATAGCTGCAAAATATTGCATGCTGAGGGTGTATTATGACTTATTCAACCATTTCCCAATTCAAGGACATCCAAGCTTTCAGTTTTCTGTTTGTTTGTTTGTTTGTTATTCTAAATAGGATTCTAATAAACATTCTCATACTCTTATCCCTACCCTCTGGCACTTTTTATTTTAGAGAATAAAATCTCCTAAATTAAGATTTCTTGGTCAAAGGAATGGGTATTTATCCCCTTGTAATCAACATTGACAGATTTATTTTCCAAAAGGCTGTAGCGATTTCTGATCCCACCAGCAATGTGTGACGGTCCCTATTTTCCCTCATACTCACCATCCCTGGTTGTTATTGCTTTTATGCCTTTTAAAATTTTTTGCCCACCCAAGAGTTTAATTTTTTTGAAGGGCATTTTATTGTTGCTCTGATTTGTATTTTCCTGTTGCTGCGTCTATAACACTTCATTGTATCTGTTCACGGACATGTTGACTATAAGCCATGAGAGCCAGGAATATCTATTTGTCTTCATCTCTCCTTTCCTAGGGGTCTAGATTTTGGTTGTTTGGTGTAATGTTTGCTGAATGTACAAATGAGTGGCTTAATTCTGAAAGCCGGCTGGGAGGTGGACCCGGGGCTTCTGACATAACAACACAACACAGTATCTTAACTGAGGTCTCAGACTCTTTGCGCCTTGCCAAGGTAAGTCATTCGAGCCCAGAGAGGGTCTCAAGTTAGGGGGCCGCTGGCTTACTAACCGGCGAGACTGCTTGCTTCACTGCCTCAGGCCCACTTCTTTCACCTGGTTAGTGCAACTGGGCCTCCGTGGCCTGGAAAGTGTATGACGCAGTCTAAATGCGATTCAGGAGGACTCATCCCCTGTGTCTGAGGCTCCATCCCTCCTCCCCACGCTGTTCCCCTCGCCCTGGGGACAGCTGGAGGTGAGGATGGTGAAATGAAGCTTAATGAATAACCCAGGGGACTGGCTAGGGTGAGTGTTTGGCGGCCCTAGGTGTCAGGGACAGGGGCTGGCTGACGAACATAGCTCTGGGCTCTGGGACGGGACGGGTCAGTGACCTGGTCCACCTCTCCAGTCTTATCTGCTCTCTGATGCAGCCACCCTGGCATCCCTACCTCATGCTCTTCCAAGCCAGGCCCCTCTGCTTCTGAACGCTGGCTCTGCCACTGCTGTGTGACCCTGGGAAAGTGACTTGGCCTTTCTGAGCTCGGTCTGATTCCACAATAGAGGCTACATTACGACATACACCTCCCCAGGGTATTGCAAGCATTCTGTGATATGATGATGTCCTGTTCCCAAACTTCAAACATTCATTGCCACCTTTGTAATTTCTGCCATTTGCTGTGTCACCTCTTATAATAATGCTAATACCAATAATAGCATTGAACACAGAGAGCACTTTCTACTGTTCTAAATAGTTTACATATATTAACTCGTTTGATCCTCACATCAACTCTGCCAGAGACTCCCTCAAAACCTAATTCCCAAAAGCCTATTGTTGACCAGAAACCTTACCAATAACAGAAAGTTGGTTAACATGCGTTTTGTGAGCTATATGTATTTTATACTGAATTTTTACAATAAAGTAAGTGAGAGAAAAGAAAATATTATTAAGAAAATCATAAGGAAGGGAAAATACATTTACAGGCTTGTGCTGGAAAAAGTCCACGTATAAATGGACCCGCACAGTTCAAATCCATGTTGTTCAAGGGCTGTCATGTTTCCTGTGCTAGTCTGAGCTGTGTGCTAAGACCCCACTCCTCCAGGAAGCCCTCCCTCGTTTCATCCCCACCCAGCTGCCCTAAGAGACCTTCTGTTCCCTGTCTTCCTGGGGGTGGTAAAATTGTCACTGAGTTGGATGGCTTTCTCTGCCCTCTAGTCCAGGGGCCACCTCGGGGTACGGACTGGGTTTTGCCACCTGTCTGTCCCCAGGGTCCAGTCCAGGACAGGACACCTGACAAGGACGAGTACAGGTTTAACGGGGGGATGGCTATGAAGCTGCCAGAGTCCTCATCAAGGATCCTGGCCAAGCAGCTCGATGTGACCCCAAGCAGTCAGGAATTAATCATCAAGTCTGGGGAGGTCACACACAGTCCTAGAAGGGCAAAGAATATCTCGGCTGCCAGGTCCTTCCTGGAGCTCGCCTCCCATTTTGTATATAGAGAAACTGAGGCTCAGAGATGGTTGTGACTAGCTCAGTTTCACCCAGTGAGATGGTGACGATGTAAGTCTGATCATGTTATTCCTCTGCCTACAGCCTTCTATGGTTCCCTAGCCTTCCTGGGCAAGGTCCAGACTCTGGAATGGCACAGGCATCCCTGCGGACCCTGGTCCTTGCCTACATCTCCAGCACCAAACCTGCTTTCCTCCAAGAAGCTTTCCCAGCTTCCTGGGGGCAGGTAAGGTACCCGCTCTGGCTGTCCACAGCCCTGCCCCACCTCTGCCTGACCACATCTGGGAACACTGATTGCAACTGCTCTCTGGTGGCCCCTTGGGAGTTCATGAGAGCAGGGGACATGCTGTATTGTTGGAGACTGAAGTCCCAGGGCTTGACACATAGTAGGTGTTCAGTAAATATTTGTTGAACGAATGAATGGTCAAAGACGTTCCTTTGAACAATAAATAACTGTTTGGTTTCCTTTGTTGGGTGTAAAATATTAGAGGTGTGGAGGTGCTTCAGAAAAAATGATGCCTTCTCATCTTTGTGAGAAGATGACCCTGACAGTGGTCATGGGTCGTGGCTTGGCACTCAGGGCAAGCCCTGGGCTCGTTGTAAGAAGATCTGGACATGTCTGTGTCACAGAAGAGGTCGTCCGGGGTGTCTCTCGCTGGCTGGGTGGCCTTGGCCAAGTGAGTCTCCCTCTCTGAGCCTGCATCGTCATCGGTCAAATGGGACCATGGACAGCGCACAGGGAGGCCCTGAAAGTTGATCTGGTCCCCTTTCTTCCTCTCGCGGGGAGCTGGCCCTTTAACGTGGGAGGCGGGGCCAAGGCCACAGGAAGTTGCGGGAAGCCGGGAAGAGGGGTGCCGAGGCGGGCTGGTGGGCAGCGAGCTGGAGCCAAGCTGGGTCGGGGGACTGCTGGGCAGGCGGGTAAGAGGGCCTGGGGCCCAAAGAGTGCTTCTGGGGCTCTGTGTGCGTGTGTGAATGGGAGTGGAGGGTCGTCCGGAAGGTTCCTGGGCAAGGTCCAGGATGAGTGGACAGAAAGTGAGAAGGTATGGGTGCGAGACCCTCCCAGGAACACTGATTTAACTCAGGGTGCTCTGTTGGTGTATCCTGCCTTGGAGAAGGCTGGGTGCCACGGACTCGTGATGGCTGGGGAGCAGCTCCCGCTTGCCAGAGGGGCAGGACTGGGCAATTTGCCAGCCAAGGTTTCCCTGCCCTGGCATCAGGGGTTTGGCTGGGAGTGTCCCCCAGGTGGCCTCTGGAAAAGCCTGAGGGACAAAGAAGGCAGAAACAGTAGATGGTCCTTACTTGGGCCCAGTTCATAGAGGCAGCAGGTGAGGCTGTGTGAGGAAAGGTGACGTGGCCAAGGTCATGCTTCCTGGGACCTGAACCCAAGCTCCAGGCTTCCCACTGTACTGCTCCACGGCAGAGAGGGCCCAGGGCTCCCAGCTCAGCCCCAGTGGTGGCCACATGCTTCGAGAGCCATGTGTCCCTAGGCCACGGTCCCTCCTTAGCTCTAGACCTTAGTCCAGCTTTGCCGCCCTTGCCTTACGGGCATCTGGGCTTGATAAGGCTGTTGGAAGTTTTGGGGCTTGTTCATTTGACAAGCCTGCCGTTCTCCTGTGGGCTGTTAGTATAACCAAGAGGGCTGGGGGAGACTGGGGGCTGAGCCAGGGGCATTGGGCTCCCAAGGACAACTGGCAATTAAGTAGGAAATGCTCACACCTTTACCCACCACCACCAACACCACCATCATTACCACCTAGTAGAGACAGTATGGCATGGTGTTAAGAGCACAGATGCCAAAATGCACTGAGTTTGAATCCTGGCCGTGCCATTTCCAGCTGTGTGACCTTGGACAGGTTCCTTAACCTCTCTGGGCCTCAGCTTCATTATCTAGAAAATGGAACTAATAAGCAAACCTATCTCCAGGTTGTTGTAATGATTATACGAGATGGTCTATGAGGTTCTTGGCACCGTGCTTGGCTGGTAGTAGGTCCTACACAACTATTAGCTATTATTATGTGTCAGGCATGGAGTCGATGCCTTCACTATATGGCCTCACTGCACCCACACAGTGATTCTGTGATGCATAAGCTCTTCTCCCAGTTTGTTGTGTGGTTAGTTAATTCTCATTTTTCAGGTCTCAGTTTTAATGGTCATTTCCTGCAAAAGGCCTTTCCTGACTTTTCTATCCACAATAGGTGTCCCTGTTTTTCTCTTTAAGACTCCCTGTATGTATGTTTTCCTTAGTAGTTTTCACCATTTTTGATTATTTTGTTTGTCTATACAGTTATTTGTTGAATGCTGATCTCCTCATCAGCTCCAAGAGGAGATGTCTGTCTTGCTCACCGTGGTATCCGCAGTTCCTAGGTCAGGGCCTACACCTCGCAGGTGCCCTATAGACATGTGAGAGAAAGGGTAAGCATGCCCGCACGGTTAGAAGGCCCCAGAGAGATGATGCCTCTAGATGACTGGCTGATGTCTGACATAGAGTAGGGCAGAAGGGAACATGACACAGAGAAGTTGAGGCACTTGTTTGGGTCACACAGCTAGGAATACTGAGCTGGTTTATAACTTTGGTCCCTGACTGACCCCTAAGCCCAGAGCCGAGGTGAGGCCCAGGCTGAGGTATGCTGACTTTGGGTGACCCATAGGTCCCTCTCCCTCAGTGCCATGCCCAGTGCCCTGATGGAACTGGGTGGAGGTGGCTCAGACTCTGCCCTGCCTGGGGAATCCCAGGGCCATCCCAACAAGGGCCCCTGGGTCAGATGCAGAGACGGGAGACCTCGAGCCCTCTGGTGGGGCAGGGGGCACAGCCCTAATTAAGCGTGAACAAGGAGCTTGGACCCTGGAGTTGGGGGGAGTCTGCAGCGCTCCTCCTACTGGCCGGCAGTGGAACTGCAGGGCTTGGCCCAATGCTTTTCTGCCCCAGAGAAAAAAAGAGGGGTTGCATTTGCTCCTTAAAAAAAAAACAACCCTCTATTCCCCCCTCTTCTCATTTCCTCCCTTTTTGTTTCTCGTCTTTTCCCACGGGGTCATTCACTAACTGTGCCTTTGCTTAAAACCTCCAGACGGCTTCCCACTGCAAGTAGAATTAGAATAACATCCCAGCTCCTGACCAGGGGCTGGAAGGTTCCCCAAGTCCCTGCCCACCTCTCCTTGCTCGCCTCCTGCGCCCAATCCCTTCTTCCCACACCGGCAACACCGCAAGTTCGTTTCTCCCTCAAGGTGCTTCCGCCTGCTGTCCCCTCTGCAGGAGTGCTTTTCCCTGGGCTCCCTGCTGTCACTCATCTTGAACATTCCCCTTGGAGAACTTGCAGATGGAAAGACAATTCAAAGCCCTCTCAGCCAACTTGATACTCACAGATCTGATTTGCATCCTGATTCAAAGTGTTAGAGACCCCAGATCACTGACCGCAAAGCCAACCATTTATCCCATTTAATGAGACGATTGGAAAGGTGAGCAATTACCAGATATTTGATGATATTGAGAGATGATTGTTAATATTTTTAGGTGTGATAATGGTATTGTGGTGACGTTTTTTAAAAAATTAGCATCTTTGAAATATGATTTCCATAAAATGAAATTAGCCCGGGGCGCCTGGGTGGCTCAGTCCGTTAAGCATCTCATTCTTGATTTCGGCTCAGGTCATATCTCAGGGTGATGAGATTGAGGCCCCCGTTGGGCTCCATGCTGGGCATGGAACTTGCTGAAGATATTTTCTCTCTCTGTCTTTCTCTCCCTCTTCCTCAGTCCCTCCCCCTGCTCGCTCTCTCTCTCAAAAAAAAAAAAATTAGTCCACTTTGAGTAAGAATTCAGTGAGTT